>NW_012153951.1:4603862-4604674 GCF_000956105.1 Propithecus coquereli
TGTTTGCAATAGAAATATAAATTAACTTCCAGTTCATTTGTCTGCAAATTTTTTTTCCCTTACATGATGCTTAGGCACTATTCTACTCCATATCAATCTATTAATATATATCATCCATGTAATATATTTTGAATTCCTAATAACAAAATAAAGCCTAAAAAGAACACATAAGTAGTAGCTGGTCATATGTGGAATGTGAAGGTTATATGAGTAATAAAACATATATAAGTATATAAAGAGGCAATGTAGTTTTCAGATTGAACACACAATCTCTGGAGTCACACAGATCACAGCTAAATCCCAACTCACCACTCTCTTGCTAGCTGTATGACTGTGGGCAAGTTGCCTTACCTCTCAAAATACCAGCTCCCTCATTTGTAAAATCAGGATAGCAATCAAGATAAAAACAGTACTGACTGCATAAAATTGTCAGGAGGAGTGTACATTCAAAACAGCATATCTGAAAGTAGAAACTGCTATGACAGAAGAGTGAGAGTCTGGTCACAGGGGAGTAATCAAAAAATTTATTAAAAACATACTCAGTCAATCAAAAAAAGCAGAGCAGCCCTGGCCACTTGATTAGATGAAAGTGGCTCTAAAAGCCTCAGGAGCCCATGGGGGCCTCGCTGCATGAAAACACAGGCGCTTTGATGCTTATAATGACAGTCCTCCAAGTCAGCAAAAATGATTAAATTCTACCCGGTGCACTCTCCCTCCCACAGGGACTAAACCTCCAGAGTTCTACTTCTACATGGGATGATACTAGGCAATTTTAATTTCCTTGATAATTTATGAATAAATTATAAAGGTAA
>NW_012153951.1:4616769-4618172 GCF_000956105.1 Propithecus coquereli
AATTCTATCTTACCATCTGAGCTAAGAGTTAGAATCAAATTTTCACATGCCACCTAGTAAAGAATATGCTACCTTATGTTTTTTTTTATTTAAGCAGGGATTGACTTTTGTAACTCGCTTTAATGTCCCTGTCTCTGTAAAAATAATAATAAATAATGGGGATCCTTGAAAGGTGATATTAGGTCATTTTGCACTGGAAATCCATAGATTCCTTAAACTGTTTGCCTTGTTTAGGACCAAAGAGATTTCAGTTCTATTTCTCAGGAAACTATTAAAAGAAGTCCTAGATTTAGAAATCCAGAACAAAAAAAGTCACCCCAAATCAACAAAATTATTAAATATTTCACTATTGCTATTTAATTTTTGTACCTAAAGAACACATCAAGAGCCAGGTGCAATGGCATGTGCCTGTAGTCTGAGCTACTACTCCAGAGGTTGAGGCAGAGGGATCCTTTAAGCCCAGGAGTTTGAGAGCCCTACTTTGATCAGCATAGTGCCTTACACGTAGCTAGAGCTCTATGTTAACCACTATTGTTATACCCAGCACCTAAGCACAGTGTCTGGCTCACGGCAAGTGTTAAATAAAGTGAAGAATTATTGTGCAATCATCCTGTGCCTTGCCTATCTTTAAGAGTTAATATTCTGTGCCAAAAATTTAAAAAATTTTAAAAATGATAAGTTTGTGGTGGAAAGTCACCATCACCAAAACCAAAAGCATTCTATATCCAAATTATGCCTTAGCAGGAGT
The DNA here is from genome assembly GCF_000956105.1 of Propithecus coquereli. NCBI lineage: Eukaryota > Metazoa > Chordata > Mammalia > Primates > Indriidae > Propithecus > Propithecus coquereli. The sequence continues at coordinate 4,617,518 of NW_012153951.1, forward strand.
GGCAGTCAGGGACTCCCTATATCCCTAATTCTTATCTGAGTAAGTTCTTTTAATGGGAAAATAAAGATTGTCATACGAGTTCAGAACAATCTGTAATCACAACCCATTTAAGGAGAGGTCTAGGTCATCTATCTAATTTTGTAGACAAAAATAAATGGAAAATAACTGCATATCGCATTTGCCATTATTTTAATTGTAGCTTTGGCTTGACACCAAGCTCCTGAACCAGACCTAGCTCTGTGAAGGCAGTGACCATCTATCTGGTCCATCTTATAACCCCAGGGCCTAGGGTAATACTCAATATAGAATTCGTACTCAATAACTACTTGTTGAAGGAATATATGTACTTACTACTTAAAATACAAAATCATATCATGGTTCTTGGTTCAGCAGCTAGACAGAGCTGATCTCCTTTATCCATGTTTTAAACCAATAACCTGCCCTTTCTGTTTGTTTTGATTTAGATTACAGAAAGTACCTTTACAGAACAAAATAGTCCAGTAATCATGATCCGTGATGATTCTACTTATGGATATATATCTAAAACAATCTGTTAACTCAATACAGGAAATCCATAGAATTGTCCCCAACTCCTCCCAATTAAAGATCAGTTTTTTGTTTGTTTGTTTGTTTTTTTAAGAATATCTTTTATTAG
>NW_012153951.1:4618222-4620341 GCF_000956105.1 Propithecus coquereli
AGAATTTTTTATTTTCTTCACTAAAATATTATTCTTAGCCATTAGAGTATAAGGAGAAGATCACATTAGAAATCTGAAAATTGGGTTCCTACAGTTAATGAAACATGCCAGGGTGCTTTTGCTTGATGTCTTTGCAGAAACCACTCCCTCAGAAATATCCTTTCCAAAAAAATCTCCTCTGGGTCGTCTATGAATTCATCTTTATCTTTTCCATCCTACCATGTTTCTGTTGTCAATTTTAAAATATTGTATGTAATGATTTACATGAATATCCCCTTTAGTTGATTGTGAGCTATAGGAAAGCAGAGACCAGGTGAGGCCCACCTTGGTATCCCAGCCACCATCATGAGCTACAAATAACAAGTGCTGAAAACAGCAGGCACTCCACATAAGGGGTTTTTAAAATATTTTTATATATTTATAATTTCCATTCCTGAACAATTGTCCAGCCACTGGGGTGGGGCGAGGGAGGAGGTGAGCAGGGTAGGTGTTTGAGCCAGGTTGGGAAGCAGATACCACTATGGCCCAGAGTGGGGCATGGAGCCTGAACAGGTGGAGAGGGCCCCATGCACAGAGTAGCCCAAGAGTCCAATCACAAGGAGTGGATCCGTACAAAGGGGCTGCCAGAAACTGGGAGTCAAAGCACAAGCAGGGAAAGGAGGGTATCTACATGGAGAGGCTGCCTGGCCCAGAATGCCACAGACCAACTACTAGGGTAAGGTGGGCAGCAGCCTGCTGCAGGAAGCTGGACACAGGCAGGACCAAGAAGCCTCCCTCAGGAGACAGCTGCCCAACTCAGGGTGTCAGAGCCTGAGAACACTGAGAAGAATGTCTCCCGGGGATAGGGTAAGTCCAGCCCTGCATGTGGAGTATTCCAAACACGGAAAAGATGGAAACTGGAACAAAGCCTATGGTGTTGGACCAGACCTGAAGGTATCAGTGTGAACTCATGGTTTTCACTACATAGATACAGATGATAGGCAGACACAGAAGTAAATGTGTGCTGAGTAGTACATGCATTTTTCAGCTCTGCTAACTGAGGGACTTGGGAACAGAGACACCCCAAGTCACCCCTAGTGCTCAGATCTTGGCTTCTAAATATCATTATCCACCGAAAGAAATGCTCCTCGGAGAAGGAGCCAACTCCAGTACTGGGAAAGGGAAATTATAAAATAAGCCAGAAACACCTTGTTGAGTCAGAAAGTAAGGAATTATTTAAAAAATAATTGGGAGGGAAAGTAGGGAAGGGGCATGTCAGAAAGAAAGAGAAGCCAGCTTCAAGAGTCTGCAAAATCTGAAACAATTTGAATATTAAAACAAACAATAACAGTAACAAATATAATACATTGGGAAAATAGGAAACCTCAAAGGATACTAACATAAATTAATATAAATAAATCAAAAGCTTGCAGAAGAACAGGATACTTAAATAGTTTCAAAGTACCTCCCCATAAAATATATACTAATTACAAAGGTTAATAAGTAAACTTACAGTGAAGAAGCCTGGCAAACAACAGCTTAATCTAGTGATCAAAGCATCATCAATAATGAGGCAAATCAAAAGTGCATATCATCGATAGGATGCAAAGAGCAGATACCATTGTTTCTGCTGTAATACTGTAGTATGAAAGTAATTATTTTTATTTATGATTTTTATAATGATGAATTTATTATCCTTCCATGGAGTATTGATTATAAACCAGCATAAAAATTTTTTGCTATACTTTTTGTAACTTTGAAATAATCTCAAACTTTTAGGAAAGCTGCAAGTGTATTCTTGCCAAAGATGCATAATCAAAATTTAATCATGAAAAAAATTAGCAAACAGAAACTGAGGAACATTCGACAAAATAACTGGTCTGCATGCTTCAAAAAAATAAAGATCCAGCAAGTCAGTGAAATACTGAGCAATTAATTACACCAGACAAGAAGACTAAAGAGACAAGATAACTACAGGCGATGTGTAATTCTGAACTGGATCTTTCTAAAACAAAGGACATTACTTGGACAACTGGCTAAAACTGCGAATGAAGTTTACGGATCAGATGGTATCAAATAGATATCAATGTTGCCTATAATCCCAGCTACTCAGGAGGCTAAGGTGGGAGGATCACTTGAG
>NW_012153951.1:4620391-4622700 GCF_000956105.1 Propithecus coquereli
ATTATAAAGACATAAAACTAAAATACATTTCTTGTTTCTTTGGAAAATTACAAGAAGCATTTAAATTTCTTCCTACCTACTGAAGAAAAAAAAAATAGTCCCTCAAAACACCACCATATACAGAACTTGAGCTTCTTCATCAGATACAAATATAATAAAGATTGTCACAACCTACTTTCCTCCTTGAGTACACAATACAAACTTAATTCATAATCTCCAAGGAAACATGAGTATGTTCTTATTTCTAACAGAAAGTTAACTGAGTTACTCTTTCTGGTAGATAATCTTGCATCTCTAGCTAATGGGATTAGGTGTCTGTCCCCTACAGTCTCTGAGACTATGGAGAAGATACCCTGATGATAATTTCCAAAAATCATCATGAAGAACACTGTTTGACTATATCTCTGCATCAGCCATTGGCACCATTTGAATAAATATGTCCCTTTTCAGATACAGGGCACTTTTCAGATATGTGCACTTACTTAACTACCTCCCCTCCTGATTTTTCCAATATGCCTTCCCATTCATTTTAACATATTTCTTCCGTTATTTCAATCAGAAAACAAATGGCTAATATCTCCGCATATGTGCTTGCAGAAACTTTGCTTATCAAATATAAAAAACACGACAGGTAAAGATAGTAAGACAAAGGTAAAAAATGACAGAAGATTTGTCAAAAAATAACACATAGCAATGAAAGACACTCTGACTCTGAGTCTGGGTCTACTCTACAGCTTACCGCATGGTTTTCAATGTGCAATGTTCAGAACCATCCGAGGAACCTGTGACAATGGGCTCCTGGGCTTTGCCCCATAATATGAATAATGAAAGCTATTGTGGGGCTCAGAAATCTGTATTTTTAACAAGCATCTCAGGTGATTCTGATGCAGGGCCATAGCCCAGCCAAGCTCATAGAAAGCTAGTGGAAAGGGGGTAATGGAATAATCTCTCAGCATAGAGAGTCTGCCTTTCAATTCCAGTGCGGCCTCTACCAAGCCATGTGACCACAGATTTACTCTCTATGTCTCAGTTTACACATCTGTAAGAGACAGGGGTTGGACTGATAGCTAAGATGCCTTTCTTCTAGGAAATCCTGTGATATGAAAAACAGCAAAAAGAGGTAGTTTTATAAATGTGGACACTATTATTTTCCTAGAAAATAGTATTTGAAATATTCATAAGAAGTAATGTTTACTCAAGGATTTCTAAGTCAGAGATAAAGAGTCTCTAACTGTACCTTACGCATGCCAGATACCTAGTTCAATGTCAAATTTTAGACATTTGAATGAAATTCACAGACACACACATCCCCATCTAAAGCTGTGGGGCAGGAGTGTGTCCATTAGGTGTTCAATTGAAAAGCTTATCTGAATCTAGATTATGAGAGCAGTTCATTTGGATATTCTTCCAGACTTCAAAGACCACAATCTTGACATCACTAACCACGTTCTGAAAGAACCAAGGCACCAATGACGTTGTACCTTTTTGGGAAGGAATTACCAGTGGCTACTCTTACCTTAAACTTTGCTTTGGGGGAGGAAAGTCTGACTGACTATACAAAGAGAGCCAGAAGTTGCAACCTAAGTGTCTCAACATTTTAAAAATCTGTATAGTTTGCAGGAGCTGAGATTAAACATTTATCCTTCTCTTGCAACCACTTTGGTTTCCAGGGAACTCAGTGTTATGGCTGAGGCAGGCTGAGGAGAGGTACATCCACAGACACACACACAACGCACACCAAAGTTAACTGAAAAATTTCAAAGTGCCTTTTTATGCCTTTAACTCAAAGATGAACACATTTCAAGGTGACCCAATCCTCAAGTGACAGACAGTGTTTTAAAAGGGCCAGAGCTCTCCACTTAAACAATTTCTAGTGACATGTTTAAATCGCATCCTCAAGGGCTCTGTCTGCTGTCTCATTTGCTAGTCTTTCTTTACTGGCAGAGGCAACCCATTTTTAAATGAGTGCTTGAAGTTTGTCTGCCTTCCTAATAATTAAAATCCACAGGGCTTAGATGCTTAAAAAAAATGTTTTTTAACTTAGCAGGCACTATAGAGGACTTTTAATTATTTAATTATACAACAAATCCAAATTATTACTTTACAGTTTTTTCTATTTATCAGAACAGTATCAGAATAATAAAAGACAGTATCATCATTTATGTTTACAAGCAAAAGGTAAAAGACTTCTAAGGTAAAATCAAAGTTAACATTCACAAAAGGATGCCCCATTTAAAATCTAAAATATCCATCATTATTGTATTGACTCTGTGTATGTATTTCATACCTAGACTATGAAGAATTTTTTA
>NW_012153951.1:4622765-4624314 GCF_000956105.1 Propithecus coquereli
CAAAAATACTTGGCTAAACCCCAAAAAAAAAAAAAAAAAAGGTATATTAAGGTAAATGGTACATTCATGAAACAGCAAGAGAAAAAGAAAATATATAATAATGTATCTAATCATTAGAGAAAGACGGGAAAATGTAAACTGAGCACTGAAATTTAGAGCCTTGAAAGCCAGAGAAGATTGTGCTGGCCAGAGAAGGAAGGGAAAGGTCTGAACTCCAAGCACAGGAACACCACAAACCTACAATTCCACTGAGGGGTCATTTTAAGGAACGAACAGAAGACCCAAAGAAGTTCAGAACTGGAAGGATTCCCAGAGATCTTGTGTCTGGGTTTTTTTAAAGACTGTTTTTTAGAGCAGTTTAAGATGCACAGCAAATTGAGCAGGAAGTAGAGATTTCCCACATGCCCCTCTCCCCACACATGCATAACCTCCCCCATTATCAACGTCCCTCACCCGAGTGGTACCAATGTTACAACTGATGAACCTGTACTGTCACGTGTCCATTTTACAGATTTGGAAAGTGCAAGCCAGGGCACTGAAGTCCCCTCACCCAAGGTCCCACGGCGAGATGCTATCAGAACTAGAACTACAGCACTTAGGCCCCGATCCTATATCCTTCTCAGATAAACCACAATGCATTCAGTGGAGCATAAATGGCCAGGTACAGATAGACACCTTGACATTCACTCCACAGGATGCCTAATGTCAAGCTGGCCTGTAAAAATAACTATTGTTATGCACCAAAATGACTCAGTTTTCTTTAGGATGTAGAGAGAACTCCACTTTGCTTTGAGATATCTTCGGTATTATCAGCACCGATGCCTATTTTCTAGACTATACATGCTAATCGCTAAGCCCCAAAACTTCTCTATGTTACGTTAATTACTAGTTTAATGCTACGCCCAAACACAGTATTCCTCTGCAGACTGAAATTACGATTTTTTTCTTCTTGAGGACAGATCTATGAAAGCGTTTTCCCTGAGAAAACCCATATTAGATCTTTGCCCAGCTCAAGAGATTTCCCACAATAGTTTTAAATGATTATCCAAAGGTTAATGCATATGATGTTGACTGGTTAACCATTTCGAACTGGGCAACTACATATCCTGACAATGGGCAACGTTTGTTTTCCTTGACAAGAGTAAGGCAGTGCACTTTCCCAGAGATATGTTAAAGTCTGACGAACGGAAGCTTCTCAACGGCAGGGCTCTAGACTTCTCTTGCTCGTGTATCTTTCACAAACAGATGGATAGTGATGCGTTCACAGTAGGTGCTCTACATATACATGTTGAATGAATGACTTTAAGAGCGTAATAATGATTGCCTCCTGAAGCCAAAGTTTTTAAAAAAAAAGGAAAATAAACTGTGATTATAAAGACATAAAACTAAAATACATTTCTTGTTTCTTTGGAAAATTACAAGAAGCATTTAAATTTCTTCCTACCTACTGAAGAAAAAAAAAAATAGTCCCTCAAAACACCACCATATACAGAACTTGAGCTTCTTCATCAGATACAAATATAATAAAGATTGTCACAACCTACTTTCC
>NW_012153951.1:4624364-4626689 GCF_000956105.1 Propithecus coquereli
TAAATATCAAGAGGTTAATATCATCTAGAATCACTCCACAGCCTCAATATAGTCAAAGCATCTGTACTCAACAATTAAAGGCACCTGTGAAGGAAAGCAAACTTTTAAAATGGCTTAGCTACCACGAGCCAGTTATTGTGCTAGGTGCTATCAGATGTATGACAGCATTTGAGTTTCAGAACAATCCTGGAAAGTGTATATTATATCTCCATTGCTATACCTACAGACACCAAAGTTCTGAATGAGGCACGTGTGAACAAATGTGAACCTAAAAGAGCCAGTCCTTCAAGATGGATCCCAAGGGGCTAACTGGACCTAGATTTAAAATACAGCAAGCAACCATGTGCTGACTAGAGGTCACACACACGTACTCCGACTTCCCTGAAAACCCACACCTCTCTTCAACTTTGTGACTCCAGAGCTCACCTGAACCAACCAGAGCTCCCCTGCCTGGGCCAATCAGGGATCAGCTGTATCAACCAATCAGAACTCGCTTAGCTCATCATTTGCATAAGCGGACCTGATTGCGGACCTGGGCAGGAACATTTGCCTTAAAATGTGAGGCCTCCTTTTGTTCTCTGGAATGTATCTTCGTTTTACACCAAAAGCTAACACCTTCCCAGTTTGCAAACTGTTCACTGGAATAAACTCTCTTTCCTACAAATTCCTTTTCAGAGAACTTTGTTCACAGAGACATCCTGGTATAGTCGAAATAGAATGGGTTCCAAATGGGCAAATCCCATTAGTATACCAGCTCTTCCATTTAATACTGTTAACTAGTTGGTTCTAGAAATGTTACTTATTGACTATGTATCTGTAAAATGGGGATGATCAAAATATACCTTGCAAAGTTGTGTGTAAAGCACCTAGTACATAACGTCTACGGCACATAGTAGATGCTCAATAAATGGAAACTGTTATTGTTATTGTCAGGTCCACACAGCTAATAATTACTGAGCTAACAATTAAACAGGAACAGTAATTCTTGTCTTATTTCTCTATACTGAGCTGACTTTCAGCCTTGTCTACATACAGCTGCTATTGAATGTTTTGGATGTGTCTATATCCTATTCATACAAATAATAGAATTTACCTTTATTTTTAACCCTAAGAAAGAGAAAAGCAGGCCCTCAAAGCCTCAAAGCTGCCTTGCAACTCACAACTAGGCTGTGGTAGTCCCTGGTTGAACATAAACAATTTCACTGAACACCACCATCAGCCAATGTCATTGTGACCATAATGAATCAATAAAAATGAGACTGCTCATAATCATATCTGATGACAGAAAAAACATGAATATTGTCCAAACAGCCCTCGATCCTAGTATGTAACTGTCATTTCTTTATCCATTAGTTCTAGCCTCACTCCATTCCTCTTGTGTTTTAGGTAAGAATTAAGATACCCTATCATAGAATTATCACCACTTCCTGCCAGCATCCAATCCAGAGCAAGGCCCCACTTCCTTGAACCCTTCCCAAATCACCTACCACAAGCCCAAATTCTATGTCTTTTCTAACCCCTCTTACTGAGACACTTCACAGTTCCCCATGGTTAGCACTATCCTTTGTCACAACAAGCCAATAAGCCCAATATTGTCCAACTACAGGTGTATTCCCAGTGGTCTTTGGCTGGAGAGCATTGCTATCCCTAAAAGATATAGAGGCAATAAATTAAATTCTATTTTTAGGGGTAGATACAACTCCAAGCCAGATTCCCTGCCACTCATTACGTAAATTTATTAAAACAAAAAAGCTGTGATATCCTAAGTTAGCTGAAAAAGCAGAATCAAGGCAGCCTCCTAAAGCAAACAGGTTGGCAATATATCTGACAAGAATTTCTCAAGGACTTTTTCTAAAATTGACCTGTTGCACAGTACTAGTCTGGAATTAATCTATGCAGTTTAAAAGTATGTTAAATTGGCAGCATTCATAGAGATAGCGGGGATAGCATGCAAAAAATGAGTTTCTTCAATGGAGAAAGTTCCCAAGTTTTACTTTGTGAAGGTCCCTTTTCAATTTATTTTCTTCTGAAACTTCTGAAGTATCCCTAAGGTAAGGCCTCTCAAAGAAAGATCTAAAGACCACCACATTGGATTACCTAATAAACAGCTCTTTTCTAAAGCAGATTCTAGACTGCACCACCTCCCTATAGAATCAGAATCTCCAGGACCCTCGAATCTGTATTTTTAACAAATTCCCTCAAATGAAGTTTAAGAAAACTAAATGTAAAGAACCACCAACCCAGAGGCAGAGGAGAGTAAACTATGCAGGCCAATCTGGAGCCATAGCCCAAAAGTGGCTCTTACAAGAATAAAATTTCTTTGAA
>NW_012153951.1:4626739-4630231 GCF_000956105.1 Propithecus coquereli
ATTCTAATTATTGCAAATAAAGAAATCAAAAATGATTTAATTGTATTTCTTGAAAGAGAAAGAAAAACGAGCTTTGGAAAATTAGGGCACATCCCCTACGTGTACAGTCACCCAGACATATCCCTAGGGATACCAAGTAAGACGCGCCACCTCATCTCCATCCGCCATGTTCAAGGATCTTCCACTCTAGGTAATAGGCCTCTATTCCTGAAGTCCACGTTCCAGAGACAGGACCACAGTTTAAAACATAATCTGCTACAAGACAGTGACTAACGCCAAATCAACTAGATGAGAAAATCAACTATTTATAAAGACAGATTTACTCTCTTACCATTCGACAAAAGTTCCAGAACACCTCTTGAAGTCTAGACTGTTTAATTAAAACAGTCACTTTCACGAAGGAAAAAAAAAGTACCAGTATGTGTTACATACAAGTTATAGCTAATTTCTCAAACTTAGACCCTAAAAACAACCATGTATTATTCTAATACTAACTAGGTGCCCACAAAGTACCAAGCACTTTACAAGCATCCTCTTACTTAATTTCTAAACCGCCTTATGAGGTGAGTACCATTTTACAGATGAAGAAACTTAAGCACGGAGGGCTTAATCTGCTCAGAGTCACAAAGGTAAGAAGTTAAAGATTCAGGATACAAAGATATCCAAGCTATAATACTTAAACTTAGATGCTTCACCTTTGGCTTGACCATGGGTTTGCTGTTTGAATTACAAATTTTTCACATTTTAGGAAATCTAAACCAAGTTTTCTTGCCAGTAGTATTTGAACTAACATTAGTAAGAGGAAATACGGTGAAATAATACAGGCGCTTTTAAAATCTTTGTACATCTAAAATCACACTTGCAATGTTATACTGTGGCACAGAGAAACCTGACAACTTCTCCACCAGCACGGCCACTTTGGGGATACAGCTGTGTTAAAATTATCTACAGAAATCCAGCATTAAATCGCGCAGGTACTCTGCTAGGAGGAAGGAGAAAGAAGGTTTTTATCTGGTTTTGTTTGGGTTTATTGGTTTTCTGCTGTTATTGTTTGTTTTTCAGCAGCCAGGGAGCTAGAGAGTGAATAAATAGGTTGGAAGACGAAAATCTAATCCTTTCTCACTTCCGCTTACAAAAATCAAGCTTGGGTGCAAAGGCAGGCGGCGTCGCTGCGCCCAAGAATTAAGTCTCTCGGGCTCGGCCTCCGCTGAGGGTGGGTGCGGACCCGACGCCACCTCTTCCCGCCCCGGCGAGAACGCCGCGGGAACCCACGCCCAGGGCCCCGGGCGGTGCGAGACGCGGTGGAGAGGACAGGGGGCGACCCGCGGGCCCCTTACCGAGCTCGGTGCCCTGATTGTGCGTGGACATGGCGCGAGCCGCTCCGAAGCCGCCCGCTCGTCAGCGCCCGGCGCCCGGCCCTTCCTCCTTCCTGCCCGCCCGCGGCGCCCGCGCGCTCGCCCCGCCCCTGTCCCGCTCCCGGGGCGGAGCCGCAGACCTGGGCCGCGAGGTCGGGACCCAGGTCTGCGGCAGTATAGGGAGATCCTGCCGCCCCTCCCCCGTCCTCCCCACGAGGTGCGGAACTGGAGCGCTAACTGGCTCCGGAAAATAATGCTCCGGTGTGAAAATGCTTACGTTGCACTGAATAAATGCCAATTGCACTGAATAAAAACATTCTTCGAAACTTTTAACTGTAAGATTTTATAACGAGGAGAGAGGCTCCCTCCCACTTATGTCCAAGTGCAGACCTCTGCAGCCTCAGACCTGAAATGTCAGCAGTGATCCCTTACTTAACCTTGTAAGGGCAACCAGTGAGCATAAATCAAGGACTCAGAGCGTTCTAGGACTTTAGACTTCACGACGAGAGGCAGCTGTGTGGCCCGAAAAGCGCAAGGGCTTAGGAGTGAGAAGACCCGGTTTCTCGGCCTAGCTCTGGCAGTAATTAAATGTGTGACACTGGGCAAATCAACTGCCTTTCTGAGTTTCGTTTTCCCCATCTGTAAGAGATGACCATAACAATTCTTGGTCTCTAAAATTCTGTGGTTCTGTGATACTGAGATTCCCTTCAGCCTGACTTCTGTTAATAGAGGTAAATATCAAGAGGTTAATATCATCTAGAATCACTCCACAGCCTCAATATAGTCAAAGCATCTGTACTCAACAATTAAAGGCACCTGTGAAGGAAAGCAAACTTTTAAAATGGCTTAGCTACCACGAGCCAGTTATTGTGCTAGGTGCTATCAGATGTATGACAGCATTTGAGTTTCAGAACAATCCTGGAAAGTGTATATTATATCTCCATTGCTATACCTACAGACACCAAAGTTCTGAATGAGGCACGTGTGAACAAATGTGAACCTAAAAGAGCCAGTCCTTCAAGATGGATCCCAAGTGGCTAACTGGACCTAGATTTAAAATACAGCAAGCAACCATGTGCTGACTAGAGGTCACACACACGTACTCCGACTTCCCTGAAAACCCACACCTCTCTTCAACTTTGTGACTCCAGAGCTCACCTGAACCAACCAGAGCTCCCCTGCCTGGGCCAATCAGGGATCAGCTGTATCAACCAATCAGAACTCGCTTAGCTCATCATTTGCATAAGCGGACCTGATTGCGGACCTGGGCAGGAACATTTGCCTTAAAATGTGAGGCCTCCTTTTGTTCTCTGGAATGTATCTTCGTTTTACACCAAAAGCTAACACCTTCCCAGTTTGCAAACTGTTCACTGGAATAAACTCTCTTTCCTACAAATTCCTTTTCAGAGAACTTTGTTCACAGAGACATCCTGGTATAGTCGAAATAGAATGGGTTCCAAATGGGCAAATCCCATTAGTATACCAGCTCTTCCATTTAATACTGTTAACTAGTTGGTTCTAGAAATGTTACTTATTGACTATGTATCTGTAAAATGGGGATGATCAAAATATACCTTGCAAAGTTGTGTGTAAAGCACCTAGTACATAACGTCTACGGCACATAGTAGATGCTCAATAAATGGAAACTGTTATTGTTATTGTCAGGTCCACACAGCTAATAATTACTGAGCTAACAATTAAACAGGAACAGTAATTCTTGTCTTATTTCTCTATACTGAGCTGACTTTCAGCCTTGTCTACATACAGCTGCTATTGAATGTTTTGGATGTGTCTATATCCTATTCATACAAATAATAGAATTTACCTTTATTTTTAACCCTAAGAAAGAGAAAAGCAGGCCCTCAAAGCCTCAAAGCTGCCTTGCAACTCACAACTAGGCTGTGGTAGTTCCTGGTTGAACATAAACAATTTCACTGAACACCACCATCAGCCAATGTCATTGTGACCATAATGAATCAATAAAAATGAGACTGCTCATAATCATATCTGATGACAGAAAAAACATGAATATTGTCCAAACAGCCCTCGATCCTAGTATGTAACTGTCATTTCTTTATCCATTAGTTCTAGCCTCACTCCATTCCTCTTGTGTTTTAGGTAAGAATTAAGATACCCT
>NW_012153951.1:4630281-4631184 GCF_000956105.1 Propithecus coquereli
GCAAAGATCAGTTTTTAATTATTTTTTTCTGTTTTTCAGATATCTTTCCTTTTGGTACACAAGAGTTTTCAGATATACAGAATCAGAGCAGGGAGATCCTTAGAAGTCACCTAATATAACACCTCCATTTTCCAGATGCCTCCAAAGATAATCACATTTGAAAGGAAGCCATACTGTCTACATCCTTCATAAGCCTACTAAGATATCTTTAAAGGTGGAAGTAACAAAACTGAATCTTAATGATATTCAGAAAGATGAAAAAGGTGAGTACTTTACAGCACGTATGCATGCCCAGGGGCCCAGGTGGATGCCCCAGTTCCTCCAAGCAAGAAGTAGTTCTAAATTCCTCCCATCATTCAACATTTTTGAGGGCTATCTGTGTGCCAAACACCATTCTAGGTGCCTGAGATACATCAGTAAACGAAAGATTACTGCCCACGTGACATCTTCACTTTAGGCACAAGTTAAGAGGAGTTTAAGAAAACAGAGAGAAGGACATCTGTACATTTTAAAAGACCGAATAGGGCATAATAGTAATAGTAGCCCTCTACAGCACCTTAGAGATTATTAGGCCAGTGGTTCTCAAACTTGGGTATGCTTCAGAAGACTCGTTAAAACTCCAAATGCTGGGCTCCATCCTCTACCATTAAAGTTAGAGGGTTTGTTCCCTATTTGGAAACATTTTCCACACATTCAAATGCCATGCTAAAAGAACATTTTCCTTGAAGGGTTTTTAACCATGAGGGTCACGTTTAGTCTCAAAAGAACTCTATTTTTATTTCTTTTATTTATTTTTGAGACACAGTCTCACTCTGTTGCCCCAGGTAGAGTGCAGCCAGAGTAGCTGGGGCTACAGACGCACACCACCACACCCGGCTAATTTTTCTCTTTTTTTATAGAGTC
>NW_012153951.1:4633021-4634670 GCF_000956105.1 Propithecus coquereli
CCAAAAAACCATGCATTTTTTAATTTGGTGATTCCAAATAAAAATTCTTACCAGGAAGCACACATTTCCAAAGGCCGTATGTTTTTCCTACCACAGTCTGCCACAGTCTCAATGTTCCATCTTCAGAACCACTGGCATAGAGTTCTCCATCAGGACTAAATCTTACACAGTGAATAGGCCCAAAGTGTCCTTTGTAGGATTCTGAAAAAAAGAAGAGAAGACTATTAGAAACTTTAATATTTAACTGTCAGGTTAAGTACTAATATGCTAAAGAAAATACTGTCTATATTATTGGGGAGATGCAAAATTCCTAAGGTCAAATACAAAACACTGTACCTAACTGAAAATAAAGTAATTTTCATCACAAACTGGTACATCATGTCTACCATTCCTCTGTAAGATTATCGCTTTCCAAATGCAGCACACATTCTGGTTTCAGATTGTCTCTCTAAAAAAGGAAATGAGACTTCATGTTCCACTAAGGAAGAAGAAAGAGGGATAAATGAAAACACCATAAATTCTACAGAATGTAGATCTACAGTGTATCAGTTCAATCCCAATTTCCATATCCTAAACTCATTACCTTATTTACCAAGGAACCAATTCTTATTATGACTATAGAGAGCCACCAGATGGAGCTCTTTTACACACTTTGCCTCTTAAATTTCCTACTAGGCTATCTAGAGTCCACAATCATTCTGTCACACAGAAAGTTGAGATACAGGATCAATACTAATCCTTAAATATTTTAATCTATGGAACCTAATGAGAAAATGTACAGATTAGGAGTGTTGTTGTGTTTAAGTCATACCCTATTTTATGAACCTTTCTCATTTACTTTCCAATGTCTTATTGCCTTCTTAGTTCTCAAAGCTCTTTACTAGACCAATACTCCTGTTCTATCCCCCATCTCTGTCCAACCAGAGAATAAAAAAGTTGTAGGAATAGAAAGAACACGATATTTTGGAACAAGAATGGCTGGGCATGTCTGGTATTCACTGTGATTTCAGATCTCAGGCAAATAAATCAGTTCTCTCATCTTGAAAAAGAGTAAGACATGTGATCAAAGTATTCTAAAACTTTGAAAACAGGCATTAAATAAAAACAATGGAAGTGAATCTCTTATTTAAAGGTCACTTATATTCAAGAAATAAAGGCTGAACTATAAGCAATTAAAATAGATTCTACATGGTCCATTCACCAAGGTTCCATTTGTGCAACCCAAATCTATTAGTTTTCCCCAAGAAACAAAACATAAAATTGTCTTTTGTTCTTTGTGTATAATTCTATCCAGCTTAGTTCTTTGGGTGGTAAAGCAGAACAGCTAGAAACAGACAAGAACAGTGACCACTTACAGACAAAAAAAAATTACAAAAACTAAATATACTTTTGAACCAAAAGCAAAAATTGTTTGGGAAGGCTAAAAGTAGACATTGAGAGCCACATGTAACTATGTGAAATACCTGGTCCATCATATAGAGTTAGGATGTACACTACTTTCAAAGTAATACTACACGCCTTTTCCTTTCCTTTACTAAGGACAATTATCATGAAAATGTAAGCAAAACTCAAACTCCAAAAAAGAATAACAAATTAAAACAGACAAAAATAACTCTCTAATTCTGATTCCTAAAGGTATCCCTGTAATA
>NW_012153951.1:4636125-4636781 GCF_000956105.1 Propithecus coquereli
ACTCCTTTACATTCTTAATCGCTCTTCTCCAATTTTACTGCCTTTTCTGACCTTCTCCCCATCAGTGAAGCTTAGCTCTGCAAGTAGCCCCTTAGAAAAAAGGTTAGGACTACTGGGCCCAGTGTAATATGGTATAATCTTTACAGAGACCAATTAAGTGCCATGTATAACTAAGAACTTCAAACTCATTCCTACTTACAGGATTCTATTGTAAGGAAACGGATGTATCATAACAGCCATAGAAGTGCTAAAACAGGGAAACTGGCACATAATTTAGTACAACCTACAATGTAATATGGTACACATAGTAAAAATGTTTTCAAAAAGGATTTAATGGCTAAGAAGTTTTTTTTTCTTTTCTTTGAGACGAGTCTCACTCATCATAGCTCACTGCAACCTCAAATTCCTGGGCTTGAGGGATTCTCCTGCCTCAGCCTCCTGAGTAGCTGGGACTACAGGCATGTGCCATCTTGCCTGGCTAATTTTTTCTATTTTTGGTAGAGACAGAATCTTGCTCTTGCTCAGGCTGCTCTCGAACTCCTGAGCTCAAGCAATCCTCCAGCCTGATCATCCCAAAGTACTAGGATTACAGGCTTCAACCACCCCAGCCAGCCAAGAATATTTTTAAATAAATTGAAATCATATTTGTTATGGTT
>NW_012153951.1:4636831-4639102 GCF_000956105.1 Propithecus coquereli
AACCTGTAAATTAATATAAATTATGGTACATCTTTACTATGCTATTTTGTAGCCATTAAAATGAATGTGTTGAACTTTATTTTACTGACAAGAGAATTGAATAAACACACTCAATGCTGGTTTCCTGAAGAAACCTCTGGATGACACTAAACCTGAGAAGTAATGGTTCTTAAAAAGGTAAATGACTAATATTAGGTGGGAACTTAGGATATCGTGACCTACTGGGCATCAGGGCCTAGAGATGGGATCCTGGAGGACAAATAGAATGGGAAGCCAAGTGAAAGCTGGATTTTTCCTGGGTGACGGAATCTCACACCAGCTGAGGCAGCACATGGGTTCACCGGAGAGGCAAGGGCTTTGAGTAGGTTCCTGCCATGCTTGACTCTTCAGCAAGAGAATGGCCTGCTGCACGTGGGATAACTGGAAGATAGTCTTCCTGGTCTGACATGATTTGGTGCTAATTCAGGGACTTGTTTCAACAATCACAACATACCACCCACCTTTCTACGCAAAGGGAGTACTGATGAAGATGAAAAATACACAAGATAATTTCATACAGTGTTAACCAGCAGTCCCCAATCTTTTTGTCATCAGAAAGGGACCAGTTTCATGGGAGACATTTTTCCACAGGGGCTTGGCGGGGGAGGGGAAGCAGAGCTCAGGTGGTGACGTGACTGATAAGGCAAAATAAGTGACAAGAGATAGGATACAGAAGGGCTTGAGGACTAGATCACAAGTAAGGGTTAGCCATGCAAACATTTAGATAAGAGTTAATCAAGTAGCAGAAATAGCAAAGGACCTTGAGCCAGAAATGAGGCTACTGTGGCTAGAGCAGTACAAGCAAAGGAAATATGAAAAGGTCACAGAAGGCAGGAGCCAAATCATAGTAAGAACTTGATATAATGGGAAGCCATTACAGCTTTTAACAAGGAAATCACCTGGTCTCTTCGAATCCTAAAGTAATCCTTTCCCGCTATGTAGCAGATGGATAGGACAAGGGCCAGGTGAGGAAGTTAGGGGTAAGGAGCAGTTCGGAAGGCACTGCAATAGTCTGAGTGAGAGATAAAGGTAGCCTGGCCTAGGGTGGTAACAATGGAAATGAGGCAAAGAATGGATTCAGAAGAGCCCACAGGACTTGCACAGAGACTAGATATAGGGATGAGAGAACAGAGTCAAGGACTTCCGTGTCTTTTAGTTTGAACAAGTGAGTATAAGGTAGTTCCAGTTACTGGAAAGGGGAACAAGTTGAGGGAAAAACAGATTTGATAGAAAAATCAAGATTTGTGTTAGGTTAAGTCTGAGAGGCTCATTAAAGGTTAAGGTAAAGCACTCACAAAGTGCTCAGAGAGGCAGGCTGGATAGGCAATTTAGAAGGTATCAGAAGATACTGAATGTCATAATAGTGGGTGACTTTTTTTCCTTCGGAGAGAGCAGAACTAGAAAGGATAGCCCAGATCTGAGGTAAAGAAGAAGAGGAAGAACTGGCAAACAGAGGAACAGTCCAGTAAGGTATAAACAAAACCAGGAATGTGGTTTTACAGAAGCAAAAAAATACATCAAATACAAGGAAGCGAACAATTATTGAATGCTGCTGAACGTTTAGTAAGATGAGGACAGAAAAGTGACGACTGGATTAGAAAAATGCAGGACATTAAAGAGTGGCAAGCACAATTTAATAGATACTTGAAATTTTTGTTAAATTCTACTCCAGGAGTCTACTAATACGAAGTGTGGTAGGCGGACTAAGGGTCTCCCAAAGATGTCATCTATATCCTAATGCCCAGAACCCATAAAAGTTACCCTATATGGCAAAAGGGACTTTGAAGATGTGATTAAATTAAGGATCTTGAACTGGGAGGATCAGCCTAGATTACCCAGATGGGCCCAATGTAATCACAAATCTCCTTCTAAGTATAACAGAGCAGCAGACAGAGTCAGTAACTGGAAGATAGATGCTGCTGGATGTGAAGACAGAGGAGCAACCATGAGCCAGGGAAGCGACTGGCTTCAAAAAGCTAGGAAAAGTAAGGAAACAGATTGTCGTCTAAAGGCTCCATAAGGAATTCCGCTCTGCTGATACTTTGATCTCAGCCCAGCAAGACTTATTTCAGACTTCTGAACTCCCAAACTGTAAGATAATAAATGTTTTATTTTAAGCCACAAATTTATGGTAATTTGTTACAGCAGCAATAGGAAACTAAAACACAAAGGATTATACCTATACAGGGTCTTTAGACTTTTACGAAACCTAAGAAGAAATTCCCTTGGTTC
>NW_012153951.1:4640482-4641719 GCF_000956105.1 Propithecus coquereli
AACAACAGCCCATCGTACTACAAGAGCATAATTTCACCTGCCTTCATCTGATACTCTTCAGTTTTCACTTACAGGTAACACCAAGTTAGTTGTTCCGGCACTGAAGCTAATTCATATTCCCCATTATTTACTGCTGTGTTTGCCTTAAGCAGAGAATAACTCTGGAAGGCTAATGCTTTTCTCTGTTTGCTTGTTTTAGTCCATAAGTTGTATACTATCTGTGGCATATGTTTGATGATCAGGCCTTAACTTCAGGAGTTGAAGAATAGATGGAATCTGAATTCTCTGAAGCAATTTCTTCTACAAGTAAAAACAGAAAGGTCACATCAGTCAATTTAATAAAGGAAAGAAGCAAATCTACATTTCTGTGTGATGAAGGAATAAAAAAAAATTTAAAGCAGACTGGGTTGAGGAAGTGAGAAGAGAGCAACTGCACATGCCATTAATGACTAGACTTATACCACTGAGAAATCAAGAAAGAAAGAGTTCATATGTTATATCCACGAAATTCTTTTACACCATGACTTAACTTCCAATGGTCCTCTCTTCTGGGCTGAATTTTCAATGACTCCAGCTATCCAATAAGCACCTCTCATGATACAAATCCTGCTATTTTTAGGGCTATTCATATCAAAACATTAAACATCAAATATTAAATTTTAGCAAAAGGTGCTTAATAATAAAAAATTTAAAGAAAACTCTAATTGGGTAAATGGTAAACCCCATCCCAACCTCCTAAAAACTCATCATATCTAGTTTCTCATGCCAGCAATCTGTAATTTTGCTTATTATACTCCCATTCAGCAATCTAATAAAATTACCAAGTCTTACCAAGTTTCCCAGTCAAGACTCTCAACTCCATCTACCTTCTTCTGTTCTCACTGCCATTTCTTTATTCAAAACCACATCATCACTTATCTAGACTACCATGCCCCCTAGCTGGTCTATATTCACTCTTGTTCCCGGTCCAATTCTTTCTATACACTACAGCCAAGGCAATCTGTAAAAACTTAAATTTATTATTATTCCTCTGCTTAAAATTCAAAGGTTTCTCATTGCTATTAGTATAAAACTCTCCAAGTCCTAATATTGCTAATGAGGCCCTCAAATGATCTAGCTTCTCCAGCCTCACTCCGCCCTTGCCCTTTAACCTGGAATCATGATGAAGTTCTTTTAGTTCCTCATATGCTGTGCTCCTTTTTGCTTCTGAGCCTTAAGTTAGTATGTTTTTTTTTTT
>NW_012153951.1:4646155-4646789 GCF_000956105.1 Propithecus coquereli
ATGTGGTAGTTTGTGGGTGAAATAAATTTTAATACCTAATACACTTCCCGTTCAACTTGGCAAAACTATGTGATTAAAACAAATTCTAATCTAGTCAATTTCACCATTGCTCTCAATAGTGGTCCTTAGACTCTGTTCTTGTGAAATCTGGTGAGAGCTATATATATCTTTCCACAGAAAAATACAGTAGGTATCAGCACACAAAATTTTGTATAGAACTTCAGGGGCTTCACAGCTCCCCTTTCAGCCAGCTTATCCACAGACCTTAGGTTAAGAACACCTACTTATGAAGATGTCAGTAGTTTTTTCTTCTAATTTCTGCTATCTATACATACAGGCTGAGTATCCCTTATCCAAAATATAGTATTTGGGACCAGAAGTGTTTTAGATTTCGAACTTTTTCAGATTTTGGAATTTTTACATTATATACTTACTGGTTAAGCATCCATAATCTAAAAACCTGAAATCTGAAATGCTCCAGTGAGTATTTCCTTTGAGCGTCATGTAGGCCCTCAAAAAGTTTCAGATCTTAGAGCATTTCAGATTTTGGAAATTTCAGATTAGGGATACTCAACCTATAATAGTATATAGATAGATCCAGACCAATGTTACCTGTGTGCAACTTAAATTTTAA
>NW_012153951.1:4649396-4650397 GCF_000956105.1 Propithecus coquereli
TCCACAGAGATTTCCATTTTAATGCAACTGACATTTATTCTTAGTAACATGGAGGGCAATAAAACAGTAGAGAGGAAAAAAGCAGAGAAAAGCAAAGAGTATCTTTTGTTTACTCAATAAACACATGATAAATACATCAAAAATACATTATATCATTCTAGACTTAAGGCTACATCACAAATGGGAGAGAAAAAATATCCCACAGGTCTCTGCCTTAGTAGAACTTTAGCAAGAGAAAACCGTGCATTAAATAGTACATTTAAAAATACAATTAAAAGACAAGTTCATAGAGCTATAAAAACTCAGAAAAAAGCATACTACTAATTATGCCAGACAACTAGAAAATCTAAGCAATGGAGTTAGCAGTCTTAAAGAGCAAGTAGAAATACAACAGGGGAAAAAGAAGGGAAGGCTATTCTAGACAAGTGTTAATAGCATGTACAATGGTGAATAAATATGAAAGAGCATCTAACAGGAATACATACTGATGACATAATATCAAACCTTGCATATTTTATATACAGATCACATGAGTGGCTCAATAAACATGTTCTGAGAGGAATAATGTTAACTATGAGTAGTAGTGCTACTAAATTCCATAGCATTCATTTCTCTTTGCACAGGAAACGTGCTACAGTCTCTCCCACTCTAATTCAACTCTCCGGCCCCAACCTACTTTCCCAACCTCATTTTGTATTATTTATCCAAATCTAGCCACACCAAATTATAAACCATTCCTCAAATAACCCATGTTTTTTTGGAACAAAATATGTCCTTGTTCATATTGTTCTCTGAAGTCTGTATTTTATATTCTCAGCTATCAAAGTTCTACTTATCCTCAGGGCTCATTTCAAATGCTATCTTTTCATTAAACCTTCTATCTATCCTCACTTCTAATAATTAACCATTTCTTTCTGTTCTCCACAGAACTCTACTTACATTGATTACTGTGATTAATTTTGTTTTATTTTTAATTTTGTTTACATATATTTACTCTTAAT
>NW_012153951.1:4650447-4651775 GCF_000956105.1 Propithecus coquereli
ACCACGCCCGGCCGAGTTAAAGTTATTTAAATTAAAAGAAAAGTAAAACCACAAACTGATGCATAAATTATACTTACCTGCTTCAGGTTTGTTCAAGTCATATATGCGTAATAGTTTATCCTGTCCCCCGGTTAACAAATAATTACTATCCTGAAAACACAAGTAAAATGTTAATAGATTAACCATTTTAATAGTTATCTCTCTTTAAAATTTCAACACCAAATAAAATCCAAATTTAGGTCAGACATCACAAAGAGATACAATACATAACCAATGACTTCTGGAGAAGACACTGTGGAACAGCTGTCCTTCTTATAATTGTCAAGCCCTTTACGCTTCCTAGGACAAAAATGTTACACTATACTACCTACACATGAATTCTCCCATTCTGCCCTGATCCTGTTCCCCTACCTCCTAAGAAGCCCTTTTCTGATGATCTCACATTCATCTTCTCCCTTTTAAAACAAGGGGGGAAAGTTACTTGGGCTTTTTAGATGTTTATTACTATTACTGGAGTATTGCTAGAAGAGTCCCAGGGTATCCTAAAAGCTTCATAGGATTAACTACAAAAAAACAAATTTGTAGTAATATACAATCAAATAAAATATAAACCAATATACACAAAATATTCCATGAAAAAATATATAAACCAAATATACAAACCAATCAAATAAAAAACTATTAACACACTGTATAACAACAGCAATTTAACTCCCTAAAATAAATTTCATTTTCTGATACCTGTGTGAAATCCACAGTCTTGACAATGTGTTTATGAGCCAGGGTCATCAATTCATCTCCTGAGACAGCATCCCACACTTTGCTAAAAGTAAAAAATAAAATTAGGAGGATAAACAGTACTAAATATTAATATATTAAAATGATAAATGATAAATTTGATTACCAAATAAGTTGGATATGGGAAATGTTACGTAAGTGCATTGTACATCTCCTTTATCTCTAACATTCCTGACAGATTTCAGTTGATAAAATATTTAAATAAGTCTAGGGGAAAAGAAATTTTTCTGTAAAAACCTTATAATCAACCTAATTTTCTTTGACAGAAGAAAAGATCTGAACAATTTAAGTAAGTAAGATTCATGAACCAACCCATCTGTCTTAATTTTCTTTTAGTTTATAGCCATAATATCCTTTTAGCAAGCCTGTAAAACATTTTACAACTTTTAGTTTAACTATGCCAATTTTCTACTCACATTCACATGCAAAAAAAAAAGGGAAAAACAAGAAATCCTTAAAAAATTTACAGGAGAATGAAAAGCCTTGATATAGGTTACGTAAAATTTTCTATCAAGATAGTGGAGAAAATT
>NW_012153951.1:4654385-4656087 GCF_000956105.1 Propithecus coquereli
GTTTTTACAAGAAACAAAAAGTGATCATACACTTTGATCACCTATAGATTCCTCGGCCCAACCCCAGATATATGTAAGCACTCTCTGGAGCAAAGCATAGCAATCTTCTCACTTTGGCACTTTTACCAAATGACTTTGATGGGAGGAAAGTGGAGGTACAGAGAAGAGGATCATATGAAGTAATGTTAACAATAGTATCGTGAATGAAAAGATACAAAGAGGTTGGTGTTTCAACAACAGTGCCACTATCACTGAACTCAACTGCCCAAATTACTTCAAGATAACCGAAGCACATCTTGATATAAACTGGTCCAAAAACCTGTTCTCTGATTATAACTTCTCCACAAAAAAAATGAACAAAATCTACCTCTAGATGACCATATCATAAATGAGTTTTCTAAGAAATGTAAGAATGGGGGAAAAAAAGATGTTCCTAAAAATGATTTATATCAACTGCGGCTAATCAGGTTAAGTTGGGGGAGCCACTCCTTAGCTGGACAAGTTCCATCATAGCAATCCCCATACAAGTCATTACAAGGGGACAATACTCATAGATGAACATATACACTCTCACACCCCACAGACAGACACAGAAGAAATGAGGGGATAAGTCTCAGTTACCATCTGAGTTCCTACTATGTAACAGACATTATGCTAGACTTCAGGGATATAGTGGAGAAAAATCTCAGTGTTCCAATAACGTCATGGGTGTTAGTCCTTTACAGCTATGACAACCGAGGTTCAAGAAATAAGCTATGATCAAACTAGAAATACACAGCATAGTTAGCACATGAAGTCAAGCCTGCCTAATGCCTATGCTTGGGACATCTTTTCCACTCTGTCACAGTACCTAAAACCTCAACTGAGGAAAAAATAACAAAAATTGTCCTTGAGATTTAAATCTACTCAACATTCCTTGCATGAAACCAAATGGTTTCATGACTTTAGCCAGAGAAGTTTCAAAATAACACATATGATTTTGGTCTAGTGAGGGTAGTAATAGTGTTGGTGGTAGCTATCATTGCTACCTTAAAAATGTAACACTTACATACCTCTTAACAGACTTCAGGCAATGTTCTAAGTATTTGAAACATATTAACTTATTTAATATTTGCAACCAATCTATGTGGTAAGTACCATGAGAAAAAAAAGGTTAAATAAAGTGCATGAGGCCACAGAGACATTAAATGACAGAGCAGCATTAAAATACAGGCCATCTAGCTCCAATGTTCATGCTCTTAATACCACTGGTAAACAGCTGAGACCTGAAATGTTACAAAAGCACAAAAACGACACTGAATATCTATCCACAGGCATGCCCCCAAATGTGTGATTTTTGTTTAGTTAGTAAAGCCCTGTGAGGGACCTAAACAAAGATAACTGTTTCTCTGACAGAAGACAAAATCTGGACTGCTATTTTCAAGACTCTGTTAAGTATTGAAAGAGCCACATGTTCTCACACCTTTTTCTCTCCTCACTTCAAAGTAATTATCACATGCATAGCAGTCATTTCTGTCTACTGCCCTTTATTTCTTTTCTTGAGGGGTGGTAATACAATTCTCCCAATGTACAAGAGTCCTTTAGAGACTTTATGAGACAGGCACCCTTCCTGAGAAGCTTTTGCACCAGTTTCTTAAGAATCAGAATAAGACCACAAACCAGGAGGTGATGAAGCATGCTGCTTATATAATTAACACTGTTA
>NW_012153951.1:4657267-4666743 GCF_000956105.1 Propithecus coquereli
TAAAGGCTATGCATGTACAATAGCTCTTGACATTGCCTTCATTAGTTTAAACACCAAAGTGTCTACTAAGTCACAAACACAAACAGGTAGGAACTGGAGATACCGAGACTTATAAAATATGATACATGCCTGAAAAAGAAAAGAGGGTCACTGCAAGTCAGTTTAATAAAATATTCAAAAGCCAAAGTCAGAACAGGTAATGTGCACCCTGGCAACAATAAGTTTAGTATAAGTAGACTGTAGGGTTTATGGTGTGCAGTGTAGGGTGTGCAATGTAGACTGTAGGGTTTATGGTGTGCAATGTAGAACCTTGGGATTAACATTATACACACTTTAGATTTCAGGTATTGGTAAGCAGATTTTAAAAATTTCATTTTGGTGATTAGGTCCCAGTTTAGTGGTAAGTTTATAGTTAGAAGATCATGCTGATGAACTAGGATGAGGCCAAACTGCAAAATGCAAACAATTGAAATTTATCTTTTAGGTCAGTGATTCTAAGGCTGTACATCAGAATCACTTACAGGAACATCAGAGAAGGGGGAGGAAAAAAAAGATGATGGGTACTCCATCCCTTGACCAATTAAATCAGAATTTCTGGGAAACATGCATTTGAATATTTTAAAAGCTCTCCAGGTCATTCTAATGTACACCAAAGGTCGTGACCACTAAAATGGCAAAGGGAAGACAAGAAGATCATTAAGTAGAGAAGTGATATGATGAAATATGTTTTTAGGAAAATAACTGGCAGCAACACAGAATATGAATAGAAGGGAAGCAGGCTAGTAGTAGGAAGGTAAAAATGACACTGAGCTAGTGTAGCAGCAAATACATAGAGAAACATTACAGTCAGTTTGCTGTCAGAATAGAAAAAGATGATGGTAATCTAGAGTAATGGAAAATCAAGAATAACTTAGATTTCAACCTGTCGAAGCTTTGGAAATAAACAATTGAGTTTAGAAGACAATCAGTTTTAAATATGTTTAAAGACAGTTAAGGAAAACTGAAGAGTGAAATAAAAATCTGGACCCACGAATGTATGATATCACTAAGGAGTACACGCAGAGGAGTATTTGTAGAAGAAATCACCAATGTTCATTATCTGGAGTGCTTGTTAATACTGTAGATTCACAGGGCAAAGTCAAGACATAAAGAATAAGTCATTTAAGCCTCTGAAAATTTTGAGAACCACTGGAGACAAAAGAACAACACAGAACCAGGATGGAATCTGGGTGAGCTCAAACATCCTGTGTTCTAAATGGTAGCCACTGAGTCAGAATTTTACGAATATCTGAGGTTGAAGTTCTTGATTGTTTCAAGACACAATCCACAGTAAACACTGAAGTTAGCCATTTTGGCTACACTTACGCTGTGAAATCTGCAGCTGCTGTAGCTGCTTTGGTGGCATCCTTATTCAATGTTGCACCCCAAACAGCACCTTTATGACCCAAAAATGTTCCAATCCAGTCTCCTGTATCTCCCTGGCGTAGCATAGGTTTACCATCTAGAAAACGTTTTTAAAAACATGTTATTTATATGTTCCGATTACTTAAAATCTAAGATTCAAACATAAAATGATTATATTGAATGACAAAGTGAATAATTACGGCGTCTAACTATTCCCGCTCACTAGGGTCACTAAGGAATATCCCGAAATAAATTAACTAAAAAGCGGAACTGGTCATTCTCTCTAAAACATACCTGTGGTTCAGTAGCAATACTCATCTGCGTCAAAATAATGTAGCTTTGAGTCTTATTATTGACAAACTTTTTAACCTAAATCTCGGTTTCCCATTTGAAACACGGGGCTAGCACCACAAAGGAATATCCACTGACATTAAGAGATAACGTCTTCGTAAAGGTATTGTTCGGCCTGGCATAATTTCTCCTTTCCCCAAAGATACTTTACAGTGCTTGTTGCCTGGAACGTACGTGCAAGTACAGTCCAGTTTCCCCAGAAATAGCAATACAAATAAAATGAGGAGTGGCCTCAGTTAGGAGTACCACTTAGCCTCCTCACGGGAGTCGGGAGGCCTCTCCGCTCCAGCTGCGGATTCCCTAACACTACTCCTTTCCCCACCAGACCAGTGTCGGCCTTCACCTCAAAGGGTAAGATCCCCGCCACCCCTTCGGCTCTGGGGAGTACGGGTCTCAATGCCTTTCGGCCCAATCCTAGCGGTCGAGGACCCGGCCCAGCGGCCTGGCTCACCTTTGCAAGCGCTGATTAAAAAATACCCATAAGGCGTGATGCCACTGAAGGCCAAATCAACCACGGGCCGCGTGTGGCCCGAGCAAGTGAGCGGCGTCTGCCTCATTGCCATGGCGGCGAACCCTGCGACTGCGCTGGTGAGCTGAGGGTCGTCGTCGTCTTTTCTCTCCTCAGATACAGCGCCTCAGGCTCCTCAAAGCCCCCGCCCTGACACTGGGGCTGGGCTGGGAAAACAGGAAAAGGAGGCCAATCCGGTGGCACCGAGGTCAGGAGGGGGTTAGGGAGGGGTCAGGGAGTCTGCGACAGGCGAGCGACAGTGGCCGAGAGAGGGTAAGGGAGGGAGGGAGGGAGGAGAGTAGGGGAGGGGGAGAACCGGAGAACCGGCCCAACCACGATCCACACCGTCCACACCGGTATCGGCAGGAAGTGACGATGCAAACAACGCAGAGCGTCTGCCGGAAGTGACGATTGATGGGAGGGCGGGTTCGCCCGGCACAAGAGACTTAATGAAGAAGGACAGGAACGCGCAGGCGCGAGTTCGCCGCTCGTTGGGCACGTGGCGTGGGCCCGGACGGCGGCGTACGGCGCCTGGAGGCGCTATGCGCTATGGGGGCGTGTCCCTCGCGCTGAACTCTAACCGGTCTGAAAGCCATTGCTCTTCGGCAGAGTTCGCGGTGATCAAAAGGTCTTCCCACTGCTTTAAGCCCTTGGAACGCTATAGCGGCCGCTGTGCGTCACTGGCTGAGCACGCCAACCGTGCTCGGCATCCGAACATCTTAGAAACCGGAGCCATTCCCACTGGCAGCCCAAACCAGCAAACATTGCCCCTGACAACCTTTTTGTATTTTTTTTTTTTTTATTAAAAGCTATACAGGCAGCTTCTCTGGGGTTGTGTACAAGTAAGACCCTTAAGGAAAGTAATTTCCCCAGCAATCCCTTCTACTGGGTAACTTTCCTGTATATTGCTGGTGTTTTAGGCATGCGTGCTATGGGGTTTTAAGTGGAATTAACTTCAAGTTACTTTCTCCTTGGAGCACTTCAGAGGACTCTAGAATAGTACACTCCACATTTTTTTTTTAATGAAATACTCGACTCAATGAAGTCGGAGCCCACATTCCCAATATGTGGATAATAATTTGCAAATTACATACATGTACATTATAATATAGACAAAGAAGTATCAAAAGAATCTAAAAACTGAATATAAATAGAGGCTCTGGTATGTCTTCCTACAGGCAGCCCACTGCAGCAGATGGTACTTTGATGAAACAACCAGAACCATTCATTTGATTGTTCATACAGAAGTTTTCCTAAGGAGGAAAGGCTCTTTCACTGGGCAAGTCGTTTCTTTTAATGTTAGAGTGTGAGTCCAAAACAGCAGAGATTTTTGTGTTTTGGTCTCTATCCCCGGGGCAGAATGTCTTAGTATATACCAATAAATATTTAATTAACACAAATGTCTGTGAATGTTTCTTTAAGCTTTTTGCAGCAAACCTCGTTCTTTTAAGATTCAAGTCAAATGACTTGAATGGGAATTTGAAATGTGTCTCCATTCTTTTTCCTTAGCACTTGTTCATTCAATTATAGTATAGCCCTTACTGTGGATATGGTTTTCATTTTCTTGTGTTCTACTTTGAGCCAACCTCACCCCATCATCTGTCTTTCTCTCTCTCTCTCTCTCTCTCTCTCACACACACACACACACACACACACACACACACACACAGACCACTCACACTTGAGGTCCTTAATGGCAATGGTTATGGCTTTGTCATTTGTACTCTAGTGCCAGAAAAGTGAATGGTATTTAGTGAATTCTCAGCAAATAACTATTTACTGATTAAATAGATTGCTGCATTACTGATGGAGATAAATAACTAAGAGATATACTCAAGTTAAAACAACACAGTGGGTCAATTAAATATTAATATATGTTCATTTACTGTTCATTGTATGTAACAATGAGCAATAACTATGGTACCTACTTTGGCTCTAAAGAATGTATTGATTTCTGCTCAGTTGGATTCTGAGTTCTAGGAGTATGATGTATTAACATCACGGCCAATTGTGTGGGCTTCGAAGTCGGTTTAATATTAGAAGACAGATGAATGCAATTGTAATTAATATTAAAAGACTAAAGGAGAAACTCATATTAAAAGATGTGTAAAAACTTTTTGGTAGAATTCAGCATTCATTTATAAGAACTCTTAGATACTGGATGTAGAAGGGAATTTTTTTTAACCTGATAGACTATCTGAAAGAAACACCACACCTAGTAGACAAACACCAAAAGCATTCCCTATTAGGCTGGGTATAAGACAAGGATAATTGCTATTACCACTTCAATAAATCTAACAAAGTATGTTTCTCAGCAGGAAAAAACTGGCACACCATACATAATGTAGAAATTAAGGGCATTTTAATGAAGGGGTCATTGACTAAAATGTAGTCAGGATCAAAAGCAGAACAAGGAATAGTGAAGAACTCCAAGGAAAGATGGGGTAATAACCATAGATCCAAATGAGCAACTGAAAGGGAGCAGTATCTGACCCTGAATTCATGGAGGGCAGGAAGAGGGCACTGAATAAGAGCTGCAGAGTCAGTAGAGGAACACAACTGCTACCAACCATCATCAGCCCAGCAGTGAGGAAGTAGAGGAATGAAGATCTACTTAGATCTCCTGCCCATGCTTCCCATTGCTCAAACCTAGCCAGAGAGCAGAAGGCAAAAGAGCCCGTTGATGGAGTCCATCAATATTAACCTTCTAGGACATGAACCATGGTGCAGAAGGGAGGAAGTGGGGTATGATTAAATAAATGAAGGAATATTTAACATAATGTTCAACACCTCTATGGAGAAGGATAAATTGTATTAAAAGACATTAAATGATATAAAAATCAATGGAAAATGGATGTAATTGTGTTCATGAGTTTGGAAGATTCAACATTGGAAAAATATCAGTGCTCTCTTGTTACGGGCTGAATTGTGTCCCCCACCTCCAAATTTATATATTGAAGTCATAACCCCAATACCTCAGAATGTGACTGTATCTGGAGATAGAGCCTTTAAAGAGACAAGATAAAATGAAGTCATGAGAGTGGGCCCTAATCCAATCTGACAGTTGTCCTTACGAGAAGAGATTAGGACATGGACAGACAACGCAAACCAAGGAATGACCAGGTAAGGACACAGTGAAAAGGTGGCTATCAGCAAGCCAAGGATAGAGGCCTCAGAAGAAACCAAACCTGTCGATACTTTGATCTTGGACTTCTAGCCTCTAGAACTGTGAGAAAATAAATTTCTGTTATTTAAGCCACCAAGTCCATGGTATTTTGTTATGGCAGACCCAGAAAATGTTTACATCCCTAAATCGATTTATAGATTCAATACAATTCCAAATGAAAGTTCCAATTGTTTTTGTTTTTGTTTGGGTTTTTTTTTTAATCAAGTGTTTTTATTTTTTGTTTCTTTTTGTTGTTGTTGGAGACAGTGTCTCGCTCTGTTGCCCCGGGTAGAATGTCGTGGCATGGCACCATGGTTGCTTACTGCAACTTCCAACTCCTGGGCTGAAACCATTCTCCTGCCTCAGCTTCCTGGGTAGCTGGGACTACAGATATGCTCTACCATACCTGGCTAATTTTTTTCTATTTTTGGTAGAGGCGGAGTCTTGCTCTTGCTCAGGCTGGTCTGGAACTCCTGAGCTCAAGCAATCCTCCCACCTTGGCCTCCCAGAGTGCTAGGATTACAGGTGTGAGCCACCATACCTGGCCCTATCAATTGTTTTTAAAAAGAACTTTTCATGCTGATGTTAATAGTTAAGAAAACCAAAAGGCCAAGAATAGCTAAGATACTCCAGAAGAAGAAAAACGGGGAGAGGACTTCTCTAACTAGATATCAAGCATATTTTAGACATTTTAGACATATTTTAGACATTTTATAACGTTATAATAGACATTTTGGGGATAAGCAAATAGAAAAAAGATACAGAGTAAATAGTCCATATATAGAGAAATCTAATTAATGATAAAGTGCTGTGGATCAATAAGGAAAGAATAATTTCAATCTATAGTGCTGGGCAAAAATGGTTATCCATTTGAAAACAGGTGAAATTGGATGCCTACGTCAAACTATACCCACTAGATGAAATATGAAATATTTCATAATTTGAAAGTCAAAAGTGTAAAGTATGTAGAAGATAATGAAGGAGAATGCCTTTATGACCTTCAAATAAAGAAATATTTTATTAACTAAGGCTCAAAGTGTGCAAACCATAGGTGATAAGTTTACAGCAAAGTTTAAAAATCCATTGCAAAATAGCATAAAGAGTTGAAATGGCAAGTCAGAGCAGGACAAAATATTTAAAACACATATGACTGACAATAAACTAGTATAACAGTATACGAAGAACTTCTACAAATCATTGAGAAGACAACAACTCAATAGAAAAACGGGGGAGCCGGGCGCGGTGGCTCACGCCTGTAATCCTAGCACTCTGGGAGGCCGAGGCGGGTGGATCGCTCAAGGTCAGGAGTTTGAGACCAGCCTGACCAAGAGCGAGACCCTGTCTCTACTAAAAAATAGAAAGAAATGATCTGGACAACTAAAAATATATAGAGAGAAAAAGTTAGCCGGGCATGGTGGCACATGCCTGTAGTCCAGCTACTCGGGAGGCTGAGGCAGGAGGATCACCTGAGCCCAGGAGTTTGAGGTTGCTGTGAGCTAGGCTGACGCCACGGCACTCTCTCGAGCCAGGGCAACAGAGTAAGACTCTGTCTCAAAAAAAAAAAAAAAAAAAAAACGGGGGAGATGCTCAAACTCAACAGTAATCAGACAATGCAAATTAAAACCCCCATGAAATGTCGTTTCACATTTACCATCAGCAGAGATTTAAAAGTCACACAATTCTTAGTGATGGCAAGAATGTGAAGCAAGGATGTAGTAAGACTGTAAATTGTTAATAACAACTGTTTCAGAAAATAGTTTTGGCAATGCCAGTAATGTTGAATATGTACATATCCCATGACACATCAATTTCACTTTTGGATATATAACCTATAGAAATCTTTCCACATGATTTAAGGAGACATGTAAAAGAATATTCATGGCAGGATTGTTGGAATAGCCAAAAATTAGAAGAACACAAATATCCATCCATAATAGAATAGAATAGAAACTATGGTATATCCATACAATGGAATATTATACAGAAGTAAAAATGTAACAACATGGTTGAATCCCAGAACCATGATCTGAACAATACATACAGATAATTTAATTTCTAGAAGGTTAAAAACCTGTGTGAAACAAACCATATATTGTCAATAGATACAAACAAATGAGGCAAAACTATAAAGAAAAGCAAAGACTAACAAAAAGGGTTGAAGATTAAGGGGCAGGGAATGGAATAGCCACATGGAGCTTCAAACTTCATATTAACTTTTTTTCTAAAAATGGATGGTGGATACTCAGGTGTTTGTTACAATATTTTTATTATCTCCTACATATATATTTTTGTAAATATCCTATAATATTTACTTAATATTTACTGTAGGAAGAATTCTAAGATAGCCCTCAAGATTTCAGCTCCCTGGTGTATCTGCCTTGTACAATCTAGTCCCTTGAGTGTGGGCAGAAGTTGTGAATACGATTGGATAGTTGTTGCTTTGATTGGGTTACATTATATGGCAAAGGTGATGGGAAAGTCACTCCTGTGAGCCTTATCTAAAGCTTCGCTTTAGCAAACCGAAAAGAGATTCTTCCGCTGGCCACAAAGAAGCAACCTACCATGTTGTGGAAAGAGCTCCACATGGCAAGGACCTACGAGCTGCGGCAAGGAGCTGAGAGGACCTCAGTACACAACCTAAGGAAATGATTTCTGCCAACAACCTGAGGAAGCTTAAGGGTGAATATTTCCCTAGTTGACCTTCCAGATGATGACACAGCTGGCCAATACCTTGATTTCAGCCTTGTGAGACACTGAGCAGAATCCCAGCTAAAACAGGCTAGATTCCTGACACATGGCAACTGTGGGATAACAATTTGTGGAGTTTTAAGTGGTTAATTTTGTGATAATTTGTTATGCCATGATAGAAAACTAACACAATATTTAATGAAGGAACAAAAAAGAAATCAAATTGTCGGCAAATATTTGTGGAAATCCAAATATTTAGTGTATTGATCCTTTTAGTAGACAAGCCATTCTTTAGCCATCACAGTAAAACCATGGCAGGACTAAAGGAGCTTTAAAGTGAATGAATGTAAACTTTTTATTTTACGTCAAACTAAAACGTCAGCAACAACAACTGAGATGGATAAATACTAGAATAAAGCAAAGTAGGCATTCTGTGAGATAAATAGTTAATCCCAGGAAGGTAATAGGTTGGTGTTGGCAGATTGGTTGTGTATGGTGTGTTGTTGTTAATGGCGACCTGCCCAGATCCCCTTTCCCGGCTGGTGTGCCCATCCCCCAGCTGTGCTGTTGTGAGTGTGGCTGCAGCTGTTCGCAGCTGACCCCCTCTCACTGGACATGGGAGTTGCCAGCCTGGGAGGTGACGCTTTCTCCTCCCCACCAGCTATGGCTGACTAACAGAGGGGCAAGAGGCTGGCTCCCTCCCTCCAAGGCAAAGGCCATTCTATGTGACTGATGCTCCAGAGGCCACCAAGCCCCTCCTCTGCCACGTAGATCAAGACAGAACTAAAGTTTACCTGAGACCATATCCTGCTTTCTCCTGCTTTCCTGACTCCCTTAGAGGTTCCCCGCCCTTCTTTTTTTTTTCTTTTTCTTTTTTTTTTTTTTTGAGACAAAGTCTCGCTCTGTTGCCCAAGCTGGAGTGCAGTGGCATCATCATAGCCCATTGCAGCCTCAAACTCCTAGGCTGAAGAAATCCTCCTGCCTCAGCCTCCCAAGTACCTGGGGCTACAGGTGCA
Source organism: Propithecus coquereli (assembly GCF_000956105.1). Lineage (NCBI taxonomy): Eukaryota > Metazoa > Chordata > Mammalia > Primates > Indriidae > Propithecus > Propithecus coquereli. The sequence goes on from NW_012153951.1 coordinate 4,666,401, forward strand.
TGCTACCACGCCCAGCTAATTTTTCTATTTTTTGTAGAGATGGGGTCTCACTACATTGCTCAGACTGGTCTTGAACTCCTGTGCTCAAGCCATCCTCTGTCCTCAGCCTCCCAAAGTGCTAGAATTATAGGTGTAAACCACCACGCCCGGCTTTTTTTCTCTTTCTTAAGAGTATTCCTCAGTGAAACATGTGTACCAAAGCTTTGCTTCTAGGGAACCTAAACACATTAATTTATTAGGCTCATGATAGACTTTCAAAATTGTAGTATCAGATTTGCTCACCTTCTTGTGTGAACATAGTTAGCTTAAAAGTAAAGGTATCAGCTGGGCACAGTGGCTCACG
>NW_012153951.1:4670880-4673236 GCF_000956105.1 Propithecus coquereli
CTCTTGCTCAGGCTGGTCTCGAACTCCTGAGCTCAAATAAGCCTCCCGCCTCGGCCTCCCAGAGTGCTAGGATTATAGGCGTGAGCCACTGCACCTGGCCAAGGGTATTATTTTTGATTCTCCTCCCTCCTTTATTGGGCACTGTTTTGGTTATGTCCTTAGAACTTTAACTAGAAGAACGAATATTAGTTTATTATTTTGGTGAGAAGTCAACTGCACACAAAGTGAGAGATTACAAGTTACATGTAAAGTGAAGAGAATAGAGACACATAATATGCATACTTTAGGTATTGTTTCTATCTGACTGTTTTAGACAAAACGATCAGCTGTCATGGTTTTATGGGTGGATACAGAGATAGAAGAAGAGATAGTGTAATGGGATAAAATGAGATCTCCTTGTACCATTATCACCCACATTTTTCTGAAAGTAAATATTACATTATCAGAAAAAATCCATTTGGGGCTGGCAACATTTTCCTGAATGATTCATACAGAGTGATTTCAAATAAAGTGATGGTTCTAGCAATATTAGCATGATCAGGAAAAAGCCAGAAGATTCTTATTGAGGAATTCCAGGATTATTATTTCCCAATGAATGGCGTCAAAGTCACATTAATATGAAAATTATTCCTCCTTTATATGATGCTACATCGTGTTGTCTTTGGAAGAAAATTAATCCTCATAGTGGTGAGCTGCCCTCATCCTTAGATAAATCAGGTGGAAAATGGCAGCAGTTCTCAATGATGAAGAAACCAATCCGGAATTAGAGTCCTCACCATCTTTTCCCCACCCACAGAACCAGAACAAACAGGGTTCCTATGACAAACTCCTGTGTTCCTCTGGCAATACCCAGGCCAAGGAAATCCCATCGCCATCTAGACAAAGCCTGTGTAGTTAACCACACAGAATGATGTGGCTCTTTCGTCACATGGAAAGAATTTGAAGCTGGGCATGGTGGCTCACGCCTGTAATCCTAGCACTCTGGGAGGCCGAGGCGGGAGGATTGCTTGAGTTCAGGAGTTTGAGAGCAGCCTGAACAAGAGTGAGACCTGTCTCTACCAAAAACAGAAAAATTAGCCAGGCATGGTGGCACGTGCCTATAGTTCCAGCTATTCGGGACGCTGAGGCAAGAGGATCACCACTGCATTCTACCCAGGGCAACAGAGCGAGACGCTGTCAAGAAAGAAAGAAAAGAAAGAAAGAGAGAGAGAGAGAGAGAGAGGGAGGGAGGAAGGAAGGAAGGAAGTTGAGATTCCCCAAGAAAATAAGTAGGGACCCCTAGATGGTGGAGGCTTGAGCAGGGTCTGCAGCAGCAGTAAGGAGGTTAGGGTTTGAGGAAATAGAGTTCAGAAACAAGGGACAACCTTATGAAGGCCTAAAGACTGGAGGATTTCCCTGCTTTCTCTCTCCCTTGTGTGGTACAAGATAAAGTCACAACTCCTAGGTTCTTCTACTTTGCAGTGGCTGGAAATGCTTATTTAACTTTTCTATAAAAATAGCAGCTTAAATTGCCATTGTAGCTCATGTTTATTTAGTCTGGAAACATAGAGTGGTGGTCCTTAGAAAGGCAGCCAAGCCAAATTAGTGCTAAGAAGGCACTTTGTCCTCCCTGCGGTCCTCTAAGGTCTAATCAGGGGACAGAAAACACACCAGTTATTTGAACACAGTGGACTTCATATAAAGAACAGTTAGATAGATATAAAGGTGTTAACTACTGTCTTAGACTATTTTGTGTTGCTGTAAAGGAATACCTGAGGCCAGGTAGTTTATAAACAAAAGAGGTCTATTTGGTTCATGGTTCCACAGGCTGTATAAGAAGCATGGCGCCAGCTTCTGCTTCTGGTGAGGCACTCACACTGCTTCCACTCCTGGTGGAGGGGGAAGGGGTGCTGGCCTGTGCGCAGATCACATGGCAAGAGAGGAAGCAAGAGACAGGGGGGAGGTGCCAGGATCTTTTTAACAGCCAGCTCTCTCTGGAACTAACAAAGGGAGAACTCACTCCCTGTCAGGAAGGACATTATCTATTTATGATGAATCTGCTCCCATGACCCAAACACCGCCCACTAGGCCTCGCCTCCCCAAAGTGACGTACTGGGGATTAAATTTCCACGCGAGATTTGGTGGGGACAAGCAAACCACATCCAAACCACAGCAACTTCTAAATGGGTAAAAAGGAATGAGGGAAATAGCAACTTCAGAAAGGAGGTAGCACCCCCAGGCCTGAGGGAACAAAGAGAAAAACTTAGAAACTTACAGAAGGGTGTCTGTGGTGCCGAAACCCAGGCCTCTGAGGAGCAGGCACCAGCTGGCTGAGGCTGGTGTTTGCTGGGTGTGGCGATGAAGCTGGCCCTGCAAG
>NW_012153951.1:4674539-4675628 GCF_000956105.1 Propithecus coquereli
CCCGCCTCGGCCTCCCACAGTGCTAGGATTACAGGCATGAGCCACCGCGCCCGGCCTGATTATTGATTCTTGATTCTCTTCTTTTTAATACCTCATGTTCAATTAATTATCAACCTGTGGCAATTCCACCACTTAATTTCTTCACACACACAGTCACTAACCTAGTTTAGGCACACATCATTCTTCATGTGATCTAATGCAATGCTCTTCTTAATGGTATTACCGCCTCTAGTTTCATCGCCCTTTGGTTTAGTGATTGTTGCCCAAGTAGCATAATGGGATTTGAGAAAACTTTTAAAAAAATGTCTCATTTCCAAAAATACTTATTTAATTGGTTTGGATTGGAATCTGGAAATCAGCATTTTTAAGGCTCCCTAGGTAGTTCTAAAGTGCAGCCAACTTTGACAGCCATTATTTTAGTCTGTCTTCCACATTAGTATCAAATTATTTTACTGTTATTTTGTGGTGTGCAAATCCGATAATGTCAGTCCATTACCCCAAATTCCTCAATAGTTATATATATCCATGTCGCTAACTGACATGCCCACGGTTCTTGATTTGGTTTCCACATACCTTTCCAACTCCTCTTACTTCTTTTCCCAACCTCTCTCACTAAACTGTAAACTTGTAACTTCATTTTTCAACAGCATTGAGCTACTCGTAATTTCCTGAACAAATGATACTGTTACCTATCCATACATAGGCATATTATATTCCCTTCTAGGGAAAGAACCTCCCTCAAACTACAGCAAACTTTAATCACATAGTTAAAAACACATAATGTAATATTTAACGTTTTTAAAGCACTCTTCAAAATGGAATATGTTTTATGATGCAAATTATATGAAAGATGTGATTGCATAGGAAAAGAGTTGAAGGCAATTCACTAAAATGTTAATTGTTGTTGTCTCTAGGTAATGGGGTTATAGATTTTATTTTCTTCTCTATCATTTTCTGTAGTTTAAAAGGTTCCTACAGTGGCAAATATTACACGTCTGATCAGTAAAAAAATAACATTGAAAAAATCATTTACATATTGTTAAAACTACTAGATATACCTCTATATCTGAATTTGATTCCTGAATTAAG
>NW_012153951.1:4675678-4676362 GCF_000956105.1 Propithecus coquereli
CCCAGACTCAATGCAAATCTGGACAACTCTTGTCCAGGCATGTACCTTGCACACCTCACATCCACTCACATTTCATTAGACAAATGGCCGTACACATAGCCCCAGATGGGCTGGAAACTGCCATCTAGCTGGGCATCCATGGGCTCAAGAAGATAAAGAGAATAAATTTGAGAGGCTCAGGTACAGTTACCTATTTTATTTGCTTTTTTATTTTTGAGTTTTATCTTTTCCACTGTACTTCATGTGCTTTTTCCGTTTTGTCAACTCTGTTTTGAATCAATTCTCTCACATGGCTTCCCATGTAGTTTTCATGTATCATTAATAATTTGTTTAGCTCTGCTTTCCTTTCTGAACTCTGTCAGCTGCCATTGCATCTCCATTTGTTTTCACACAATTTCTTTTTTTCGAATTTAATTTAAAAAATTCTTTTATAATTTTTTTTAGTCCTTTGTTGTAGAGAGTTCATGTTCTCTTTACTTTTTTAGAGAGTGTAGGGAAATTTTTGCCTGAACATTTCATCTATTTTTTTCAGTAGTTCTTTATGTGTCTTTTGCAGTTTGGTTTCTCTTCTTTTGTTTGAAAAACATTTTCAATGGAAAGATCCATATCGCTCACCTTTAAATGTGGCAGTTCTATTAATTTAGTCTATTATTTGTACAAGAATGGTATTAAGGGTATTATTAT
>NW_012153951.1:4687967-4700631 GCF_000956105.1 Propithecus coquereli
TCTGATCAGTAAAAAAATAACATTGAAAAAATCATTTACATATTGTTAAAACTACTAGATATACCTCTATATCTGAATTTGATTCCTGAATTAAGGTAGAAGTGTTTGATTAACAAGACAAGATAGTTCATATGCAAGTGGGATTGACAGTAAAAAAATAAATAACAAATTTAAAAAGTAGGATATTGAAGAATACGAACATTTGCTTAAATATTTAAACCATCCCACACAAAAAAATGTATTTTTCCTTCAGCCACTAGATGGCAAACTCTTCCTGTACATTGCCCTGTTTATAACCTGCTAAAGCACCTTTGCCGGGATTGTGCATAATTTACACAAATATTTTATTTTTCAACTAACAAATTATAGCATATTGTTTATATTAGAAGATATTTCAATACACATGAAGAAAATTGTAGGTTTTAATTGTCTAAAATTTAAATCAATTTTCTTATAAACACTTCACATTTATTATCATCTCAACTAATTAGTTCCAACCCACCACTGAAAAGGTGGCAGAAATTCCCTTCACCTTGAATTTCCTTTTGCTTTTATTCTTAATTTAGACCTTTAGGCTTGCTCTTGATGCCCACAGGAATTGCTTAGTAACTGCTGTTATTCAAGGCTAAGGACACTGCCACCCTCCTTCTATGTATACCAACTTCATGGTGGCAGAGACTTAAAAACTGGCATTCATGGGGGGGTCAAACTAAACCAAACTTCCCGAGGTCAGAGGGGGGAGGAGAAGGGATATTCCTGTGGGGAGGGTCCTAAGGCACATGTTGGCATCAGAGTGATTCTAAATCTTGTCTGAAATAATGTACTCAGGGATATCAATGAATATTTCTAAATTTTTAGAGGATAATAGATCCTTCAAAAAGATTTTTAAAAAATAATTATTGCCATTTCCCCCCACCATTTGCATATAGGATATTAGAGGCATCAGAGAAATCTCAAATCTTCTCCAGAGTTGTTTTCTCTTTATTCCTTTCTTTCCAAAGTCTGATTGCTTATCAAAAATGATTCGTCTGTAAATTTTACTTTAGTTGGATGATGACACATGCACCTAGCATTACATTTCCAACGTACAATAAACAGTATTCAGGGAATGAGTCGAATTTCATAGACTCAGAGCTATTTTTCTGCCAGATCAACTGAGCCTTTTGCTTTTGAACGCGTGAGGTGCATTTCTAATGGCTAAATTTTAGGGCTGAACATTACATTCAAGGGTAACTACTACACATTTAGAGAAGAATATATAACCACATAGTAATTTTTTATAATTTTTTTTGATTAAAAAATACACATTCTTGATAAAATTTTTAGAATACTCCAAAAGCTCAATGAAGAAGAAAAGTTGAAATCATTCATAATTTCTCCACCCAGAGAGTGTCCTGTAAGTGGTTTTAAGGGTTTCTGTCTAAAAAAGTAAGTCTTGTATTTCTGTATTCTTATAATTTTCCCTAGTGAAATTTTATTATTTGGAGTTCTATTACTATCATGAATGATTTTAAAGATAGTAACAAAAAAACACAGTGTTTGGTATTAAACAAGATGTCAACCTATATTTAAAAACAAACCATGTTTCTAAATTATTAACATTTTATTTTCTTTGTGTTATGTTTAGGGTTAAAATTTTTCCTAATTTATGTTAACACTTACGGCAAGACGTGAACTCTGAAGCATGAGCATGTAGCTATTTGACTGAACTGATCTTTCTTAGGATACCAGAAACTCTGGATGCTGTTCTTGCTATTCCACACATTTCTGTGGGGCCTCAGCAAGTTAATTATCTTCTTTGTGTGCTTAATCCTCTTAGAGAACAGCCCTCATCACTTCCGTATGCTCTGCCATTCTATGAGGATGAATGTTTCTCTGTATCCTCTGTATATAGAAATGAAAAAAATAGAATTAAATAAAAGAACAAGAAGCCTAAGTTTTACAACAAGCTAAGAAATATGGGTTCAATATCTAGAGCATTGTGTCGTTAGTGCATTTTAGAGCATAATTTTAATTTTAAAATAGGATGGTTAGAAGTCAATATTCAAATTGTTTGCTTTTTAATTATTTTCTTCATTTATTCAAACAAACTAACAAACTTAAAAATAACACCATCTGTGCCATTAATTGCTACTTGATGTGAACATAACATGAATTTCAAAATAACAAATGGGGCGGTAGATTTCTTTTCAAAACATTTCATATTAATTCATTCAAAGAACATTTGTGGAGCACTGAGATAGATGAATAATAAGACACTGCCTTTACTGAGAGGCTGGTGAAGGAGTCAGAGAAATGTATTAATACAATTAGAATGTATGAAAAATTATTTGTCGAGTGTTGCTGTATTCCAGGCAGTGTTTTAGAGACTGAGGGTAGAGCTGTGAACAAAACATATAAAAACTTCCACTTTCACAGAGCGTACATCTTAGTGGGGGAAGACAGTAAATAAAAAACCAAATAATATATATGTTGTGGCACACAGTGATGAGAGCTATGGGGAAAAATAACAGGGTATAGGGAGTATCATTGATGAAGTCACATTTTAGCAAAGTTCTGAAGAAAATAGGAGTATACCATGCAGATATTTGCATAAAGAACATTTCAGGGTAAGGTAAGAGCAAGGAGGCCACCAGGGCTTGAGTGGGGTGACCAAGGTGGAGATTGGTAGAAGGCAAAGTGAGATACGTAATGGGGCCCAGATCATGTAGGTCATTATGAGGATTATAAGGACTTTGGCTTTTACTTAGAGTGAGATTAGAAACCTACTAAAGACTTTTAAACAAAAGAGTGAGGTGGAACAGCCTTCATCATTTCTGTATGCTCTGCCATTCTATGAGGATGAATGTTTCTCTGTATCCTCTGTATATACAAATGAAAAAAAAATAGAATTAAATAAAAGAATAAGAAGCCTAAGTAGAACCAACTGGCTCATAGAACCAACGGGCTCACGCATCTAATCCTAACACTCTGGGAGGCTGAGACAGGAGGATCGTTTGAGCTCAGGAGTTCGAGACCAGCCTGAGCAAGAGCGAGACCCGTCTCTACTAAAAATAGAAAGAAATTAGCTGCATAACTAAAAATACATAGAAAAAATTAGCCAGGCGTGGTGGTGCATGCCTGTAGTCCCAGCTACTCGGGAGGCTGAGGCAGGAGGATTGCTTGAGCCCAGGAGTCTAAGGTTGCTGTGAGTTAGGCTGATGCCATGGCACTCTAGCCTGGGCAACAGAGTGAGACTCTGTCTTAAAAACAAAACAAAACAAAAAAACAAAAGAGTGGATGATCTGAGTTTAACACAGGGACCCAAGTCAGGAGGATATTAATAATCCACAGGAGAGATGATGGAAATCTGGACCGGAATGGTAGCAGTGGAGATGGTGAAAAGTGGTCAGAGTCCAGATATGTTTTGAGGGGAAAGCTGGCAAAATATGCTGATAGATTGGATGTAGCTTGTGAGAGAGTCAAGGTTTTTGGTCAAAGTAACAATATTTGTAACAAGAAACTGAGTTGATACACTTATACTACAGCATAGCCCATGTAACTTCTTTGATACCAAGGTCATAGATTCCTGCCACAAAGCATTTATTTCCTAACCCCCCTAATCTATACTATACTCCATATCATTGGTTGGGATCCCTTTAATCTTCAATCAGAAAAAGAACAAGAAAGCCTTGTTCTGTAATGATTACCAGAGTTCCATGCTATCTCCAACCAAAGACTCTACTATATCTTTTGGATCAGTTTAAGGCACCCAGTCACTCATCAGACTCTGATACATATTTGTGAATGAATTAAGTAGAAGATCATGTCCATCTATTACATTTTATAGAGGTAATTTAAATGTTTGTTTGCATCAATGCTTGCCTGGGAAAGACTTTTTGACAGACCCGTCCTTATAAGCAATCCTTGTCTAATATCCAGATATCACTGAGGCTTCACTAATTCTGTTTCAATCATGGCTCCAGCCGCTGTTTAAGGCTTTCCTTCTTCATGCCATGCTTGGTTAGGGAATTCATTTGGGCTTACATCGCAGGCGGGCTCTGTATGGGCGTGGGTAACGGGAGGTGGGAAAGGCAAAGGAAGAGAGGCAGAGACTGACAGCTCATTCCCAGTTGTTCCTGAATATCACCTGATACCACCTTTCTAAAGGTTAAACAGTCATCACCAATTTGACTAGTTCTTTAAACATATGGGCCCTGGGACACATTTCTTCTACCATGATTCATTTAAGAAATACTCTGAGCATTTAAATTGATACTCTCCTGGGGCCACAGTTTCAGTGGTGAACAAGGGCACCTGTAGTATGGTGCTCACTTTCTGTCAGGAGAGACAAACACTAAACAGGACATATGTTAATTAAATAATTTCCCAAAGTGATCAGGGCTGTGAAAGAAATAAGACAAGACGATGCGATAGAGTTACTTTGGTGGGAGGGGTGGGGCGAGAGTGGAGAGGCTTCCTTAGATGGAGAGAAGAATGAGAAGGAACCTGTTGTCTTAACTTAATGAGCATTCATATAAAGTCCAGGGTGTATAAACCTGGCGTTAGGTATTAGGAAGGGTGTACCGAGAGAGAAATATAAGGTGAAGAAGACATGGTCCCTGTCTTTTGGAACATAATTTCCAATGAGGAAGACAGACATATATGTTAATAACCAAAATTCACAGAAATGTTGAAAGAAAGGGATAAACAAAGTCTTGAATTTGTACAGAAAGAGAAAAATAATTCTCATTAAAGTATCTGGAAAGATCTGGGAGTTGTGTTTGGCAATAATAATAATAATGGCTCAGAGTCCTCAAGTCCTGTCTGTGGCAGCCATTGTGCTAACGGAATTTAAAGGAGTTCTCTCACTTAATCCTGCCAACCCTAAAAGGTAGATACTATAAATCATCCCCATTTCACAATAAATAGAAGAGCTTAGATTTGAGCCCATGTAAATATGGAGCCGTGTACCTAAATAAAATAATCGTTTTTTTTCTTTTTGGTGTGTTTTTTCTCTTTTCAACTCATTCTTTTGGAGTTGTATGTCAACTAAACAGCTCTCGCCATGTAATTTGTATTCATGATATCATTCTCAAAACGTAAGCACATAATAAAAACATTTAAAACTATGAGAGAAATCTTATAGCTCACCAAACTTAAGAATTTACAAGTTTTTAAAACAAAGTGTATGACATATATTTTGGTATACTGTAATTTTATTTTATTTTTTTTCCATCTGAAATTCATATCATAAAGTAAATGCATATGTATAGACAAAAATGGGGAGCAAATCCCTTTTTAAATTCTTCCTAGACGGTCAGACTAAGAACAGCAAGTCTGTTAAACTCATAGAACCAACAAAGTATCCATAACCCAGGCAAGGTGCTAGCACATAGCCTTGGGATTCTTACTAGAAATCTAAAATGTGAGTTTCGGATTTGCAAACATGCTTTCTCAAAAGCAAGATGATACTTTGTGTAATTTGTATTTGGAAGGAAATAACAAAATAACTTTTTTTCTCTTTCTTTTGTCTTTTATGAAAGAGCAATATTTTTGTGACCCTGGAAATATAAGAATGTCACATGTCGATTTATTTGCTATTTTCTGCCTGTGATGGATGATAAATCATCCTAAAAGTTACATTCTGCTATATTTTAGGTAGTGACGCTGAGTTAAAGGTAAGACTGTATCAAATTTTGAAAATGAGACATTGAGTATTAAGTTTATGGGTCACTGGTTTAAGTTTCCTTCGGTGCTGACTCTAATTCTTTCTAATCTTTTAAAATTTATGTTTTAACAGAAATAAATTGAGGAGCACAGTTTGTATTCTAGGGAATCGATGCCCACTTTTAAAAATTAGCCATCTCAGCAAAAAGGATGTAAACCGAGTAAGATTATTTATTTGACTCTCTATGTAAGATTTATTCTTCGAAGCTATGTTGGGGAGTTTTTGTTTGTTTGCCTTACTTTCTTCCTTCTTCAAAAGCTGAGGGAATAAAAGATGACGCACTGACTGACTAACAGCAGTGTAGATTTGACTCTCAATCAGCAGTTACCCTAGAGACTGCATTGGGAATATACACACATCGGATTTGAGACTACAATGTAAGAAATGAAAGCAATATCCTACTATCTTTAAACATTGAAGCAGAGAGAGACAAAAAGTTGCACTGATTAGAATTGGAGAGACATATGGGTTGTCATTTGGATTATGTGGATGATCCAGAATTAAGCAGACAGTGACTTGGTGCTTCAGTCACTATAGCAGATTGCAACTTTTTTTAAAGATAATTGCGATGGTATGTCCTATTCATATGTTCTTCTGTAACACCGCCACTACCCAAGGGATGGAGTCTGTGTCCTTTTCCCTTGAAACTGGGCAGGCCGTTGTGATTGCTTCAAATAAGATAAGATCATAAAAATGTCAAGCATATTCATTTGTTTTCTTGGGATGTTCACTGTTGGAACAGTGACCAGGATGTGAAGAAGCCCAAGAAGTCCACGGAAGGATCCAGGTGAAGAGGAACTGAGTCCCCTGGCCCCTGTCATGGTTGGAGCTCCCAGCTGACAGCCAGCACCGGCTTGCGTGGCACAAGAGTGAGCCAGATTGAAAGCGGATCCTCCAGTCTCCAGTCAAGCCACCCCAGCTGAGACTACAGGAAGATGAACTACCCAGCTGAGCCCTGCCCAGATTGTAGACTTGTGAGCAAAGTAGATTATTGTTGTTGTTCTAAGCTCCTATGTTATGGCATGGTTTGTTATGAAGCAAAAGATAACTGGTACAGTGACCTGAAATTTACATCAGGACATGACTTTGGAAAACACCTTTCCTTTTATAGTCCCTGAAAATGGCAACCAATTAAATGCCAATTAATGGCAATCAAGGAATTAAGTATTCCTATGCAGACAGTATTATTGGAATCCCAATATTAAAGTGTTAAGTCATATTTTAAAACCTCCACATTCACGTCGAAGATAACGGAAGCTACAGGAGAAAGCACCTAAAGTGAGAAGGATATATGAAAAAAGAAGACTTAAAAAAAAGCCCTCAAGGAACCCTGGTATGTGAGGGTTGTGTAGAGGAGAAATCAGCAAAGTTGGCATTAAAAAAAACTGTGAAGTAGCAGAATTATCAGAATTTGTGGTACTTAAGAATCCAAGGGAATAGGATATTTTAAGGGTGAGGCATATGTCTGAGTTGATTGTATTTTATTTTTGTTATAAGTGAGTATTTAAAATTGAAATGTGTAGATAGTATTATAAATTGCTAGATAAAGATAAAATCAAATTGATTTTACATATGGGGGATATTAAAAAGTAGCATAGATACCTACCTTTTAAAAGTTTGCAAATATAATTGAGAACAAAATTATATATAACAGCACAGCGGTAATACAGATGAGAATATAATATAATACATGAGAGTTCAAAGACAATTAAGAATTATCTAAGTAAGGTGGTTGGAGGCGGGACTTGAGATGGAGGAGTTATCGTGGCAGAGAACAGGATAGGGACAGAAGGATGGACATGTGCATGACATCCATGTATATAGATAACAATTGAAGACATAGGTGCTATTATCTTCACCAAGAATCAATATAATGGCACAAGGAATAAAGATTTGCAGGGAATTAAGAGTCTGTTGGAGTTTACCTAATGTAAGATCTTTGAAGACTGGTAGATTTTTGCTTGAGTAGCTAAAGAAGCAAGAAACACCTGGAAAGAATTGAAACCTGAAATATTACAAAGAGGTAATCCACAATATCCAAAGGTACTCTGAATTAGTGAGAGATGCATTATTTCTAGAAATAGTTAGTTTAAGCATTTCAATATCAAATATGCTCATTAATAATTCTATAGTTAGTGAACCATCAAGTTTGAGCAGTACCAGACCAAATGTTTGGTCTTTAGTCATAGGAAAGTTTTATATGATCCAAAGTTTCCACATAATAATTCAATCCTTTATTTTAATTGTGCGTATATACATTTTTACAACTTTTCTAGCTAACCCTAATCGTAACTTTCCATTCACTGTAACTGTGAAAAAATCAGAGAATATTAATTTTTCTAAATCTAGCATTTTCTCACGTGTTCAATTTTTTTTCTAGATGTCAGAACTGATCTTACTGTCCTTAAGTTTAGCTCGGGACTGGGCTCTAATCCCATGATTTGTCTGGCTAAGGCAACTCCAAATCATTGGCTACCTTCCAAAAGATCAACAGATGTTCCTGTTAATACCATTTGTTAGTCTCCTAAGTCAAAAGGCATCCAATGGAGGCAGAATTAACAACATACTAGATTTCTAAACCACAGCTTAATGCAAAAGAAAAAGTAAACAACTCCTAAGAATCTGAAGAAACACAAGTCTTTTGAGTTAAGACTTATCCATACAGTATTTTCTTTACAGGTAAATTCTAACATATAAAGAGATGCCCCACCACATCGCTAGCAACCAAAGCATCAATTCTCATCTTACACTGGTCTTTAGAAGACTCACATCAATAAACCTGAAAACCATAATTCCCTGAATAATTCAGATGACAGCCTAATTATTATATTGATCAAGCCATTTTGTTTTGGTTGATTCTAAGCCATACCTTTTTAGAGAGCATGAATTTTCTTTTGAAACAATGGTATAAGAGAAAACAGATTATATTTGCTTCCTACAATCAAAAAGCCCTTCAGTGTTTTCTGAACTTATTGTAATCTTCTATAGTATGTGGTCAGACAGTGGGTTTCATTGTTGTTTTACATTTTAATCTTATTTATGAAATACATATATTATAAAAAATTTATTTTTTAATATTAGAAACAGTAATGTTGCTCAAAAATTTTAAGAACTAGCTGAAGGGTTCTGAAGAACAATATAAATGGGTCCACATCTTTCTGAGAAGCTAGAAAAAGAATTTTAATAAATATTATTAATATCTATTAACAAATATTATTAATATTTGTTAAGTAGAATGTTGCATCACCTCAAATATCACTTTTTATCTGTGACTCTGACTCAATGTTTCATAACTCTGGGGTATTTCTTGAAAGTTAAATATACCTACCCACTAGAATTTCTTACAATTTTTTTATCTTTTTCATTTAAAATAATCTTTTTTAATATAAATGTAGAACACTCTCACCTAAAGATATAACCTAGTAAACATAATTTTATAATTTATGATTAAATTTAATAATTTAATATTGCTCTAATGATTCAAGCTTTATATGGAACATTCTAGTCGCACAAAATGGCATATGGAATATAGATCACCTCTTTTCAAGTAACTATTATGTTAATCTGGGTGTTCTGAGAAGGTGATGTCAACGCAGCCTTAAATGGCCAAGGATCTGGCAGGCATGGGGAACCTGTGGCCTCAAGGCCACATGTGGCCCTCCAGATCCCCAAGTAAAGCCCCTCGACAGAATCCAAACTTCCCTTTATTAAATTCCTTTATTAAAAGGATTTTTTCTGTGAAATTTGGATTTGGTCAAAAGGCCGCACTCAAAGATCCAGAAGGCCCACCTGTGGCCCTAAGGCCGCAGGTTCCCCACCCCTGCATGAGGAGGGAGCTAGAGAAGGCTGGGAGGCAGGTCAGACCATGATGCAAGTCTGACCCCAGGTGAAGGAGAGAAGAAGAGAAGGCTGGATAGAAGCAAGGTTGGACAGTAGCCTTCTACATTGCAGTACACTCAACAGGAAGTTCTGCAAAGCTATGGGTAAGTTCTGGAGCCAAAGCTGGCTGACAAAGGAATTCTTTGTCTTCTTGGGAACAGATCTGCCTTAGTATTTCCACTGCAATTAGTCACTAGCAAGAAGCCGCCTGTGGGATGCACATCAAATGCTAAGGTCAAATGCTAAGGTGAGTTCGAAGTGCCATCCCCGGGGGCCTCAGTTAATGTACATCCTCTGTGGTAGGAATTTGCTGGGCATGTTCTCATGGCTGCCACAACCACCAAATCAGCATCCCCAAACTAGGCCTCCTTTCTGATTTCTGCTCCTAAGCTGTGACTTGCCTCCCGGAGAGCTCCATCTGAATGATCTGCTGCCACCTCACATTCAGTGATTCAGCGCGTTCCCGAACGAACACGTTAGCTCTGTCCTGAGTCATACCACCATTCCCTTAAATACCAAGGGCAATGTTTACCTTTTCTCTCCTTCGCCTTCCAGATCCAAATAACTAATGAGTTCTGTTGATTTGCTCTCTATGCCATCTTTTCCTTCTGCCCCCTCTATGGGCTCCCAATGTTCCTGCTCTCGTTCAACCTCTTATTACCTTTATGGAACATTATTTGCCTCTCTACAGGTATCCCTACCTCCCAGCTCTCTCCTCACTAATTTACTTAAAATACTGTTACCCAGTTCATCTTTTTTGAAGGGCAGCTTTGATTATATTATTTCTGCTTTTTTTTTTTTAAATACTTCAATGTCTCTCAATTTCTTACAAAATACACTTGTATACCCATAGCCTGTCGTTCTAGGGCCTCCATGATCTGGCTCCAAGGTAGCCTTTTCGTTTCACCTCTTAAAATTCCTTTTACACACACTGATTTTAGTCTTCCTGAGTTGCAGCAGGAACACAATTATGCTCTGAACTTTCCTACGTTCATGAAATTTCCTCAGAGACTTGCTTTTATTTTCTCAGTCAGTCCTGCCTGTGCTGCTTCCAAACCATCCGCCGCAGCCCACTCAAATGTTGTTACTGTGGGATCTTTCACCAAATCCCCTACTTGGAAATACCCTATTAGCTGACATTTGCTGGAACATAGCCTATACCTCCAGTTTATAATGAAATTTGTGTTATGGGAGTGGGATGGGCACCCATTATCAAACATGTATTGAAATTGGTTTTGTGAGGAAAAATGTATTATTTGGTTCATGGAAATACTGAATGCTGTAATCCAGGAGGAAGGCATACATTCTGAATATGCACAACTTTTAACCTTTGACCCTGGAAGATAGAAAATACACATTTCAAAACTAATGTTTTGTTGTTACTGAACACTGATATATAGCAGGCAGCTATTCGCTGGTAATTGGAGATCACATAATATAGTAAATGCCACTGCAGTATTTCATAGAGTACTTTAACTCCCATGCCAAGCCACAATATAAAGTAAGTGTGGCTGAATTATTGTACAGATAGCCTAAGTACACACAGAAAAAAAAATATTTCATTAAGAACCAGAACAAAATATAAAGCACAATAACAAGGGTGAACAAATTTCAATATCATGTTTATGCACGAAGCAAGTATTCGTTGAATATTAGTACTCAGGAAAAAACAGTGAAGGACTAAATAAATACATTAGCTTATACATGATGTTACAGCAATGCCTTTGTTGCATTTAGCCATGTTTGTTAGTAATAAACTTAAATATGAAATGTTCAAAGAATAACGAACAGTCAGCTTTATGGTCTGTGGTATTTTTATTTTTGCTAACAAAGATGCCAATAGGATGCAAATGCCAAAAGCATGATTTTGTTTCCCTCCTCTGAATCCCCGTGGCACAGTCCCATATATCTCTTGCTTGCTGCATGTATCCAGTTCAACCTGATATTGTATCTCCACTGAATGCCACTGGACTACAGGATTCTTGAGGGTAGGCTGTGTATCGATGCAGCTTTATATCTTTGCATTATGTTGCATATGGATGAATAAAAGAAATGGGATCAACTGACTACGCAATCAGGACAAATAGAAGGAAAAGTAGAGATTGATTGGACAGACAAGGAAGAAAAGGGAATTGTAGGCTGAGAGACGAGCGTGTGAGAAAGGCATCAATGTGTGAGAAATACACCGCGTATGGAGGAACTGTGAGAAAAGAAGCTAGTAGAGATAGTAGAAGCCACATCACAAAGACTTTACATGTCATGCTAAAGAGTTCGGACTTCATTTTGGGGCAATGAACAATCACTCAAGGAAATGAAAAGATAAGACTTGTAGTTAGTATTTTAGATTATCTGGCAGAGTGGAGGTTGGCTGGGAGTGTGGAAGGGATAGACACTGTGGTGATGGGAGCAGGGAGACCCATTAGGAAGAGGCTGTTCAGTGTTTCAGACAACACGCCATTAGGGTTTGTTTTAAAGCCAAAGCAATGGGAGTGATGCAAAGGGGAGGGACCTGATACATATCTGGAAGCTTCATGCAACAGGACTTGGCGATTTACTCCCTGCAGGCAACAAAAGAGAGGGAGTGTAGGATAACTCATAGATATTTGACTGGCGGGGCCATGACAGTGGTACTTTAGGAACGATGATGAATTCTGTTTGGGAACCTGAGAGGTAGGAAAATAATGAGGCTCACAAAGCAAATAGAAGAAATTTGATTCAAGAGATAACTGGAGAACCAACAGAGGGTTGTTTATAATAGTGTATTTTATCTATGCTTTATCTTTCCATAGCTTGAGCCATTATTCTTCCCCTTCTAATCATTTTTATCACACTTTCAGAATCTCTTACTAGTCATACTGTATGTGGAGGAGGCTTTCCAGAATCTTCTCTTTTATCTCATCTATAAAGTCCCCTTGATCTGGTTAATGTTCCATGTGTTTTTCTGATTCTACAGAGCCCAGCCCCGTCCCCTCCACCTCAGAAATAAAATTTAGAAAAAGACTAGTCAGGGTCTTTCCTACTTGGAAATGATTTTTCAACATTTAATGATAGCATCTTGGACATTCCAGAGCCCTC
>NW_012153951.1:4701941-4716143 GCF_000956105.1 Propithecus coquereli
CCGGCCAGAGAATCATTTATTTTTATAAATGTTATGAAACCATCTCTGTGGTCATACAAACAGATCTCAAATAGTACTAATTTGATGCATAACTTCTCTTAAAGCAGAAAATAAGACTCTTTAAACTATAGCAGAATTTCTAAATTTCAGATAACACATGCTTACATTGGAATGTATCCCAAAACCTCAGAACTGATGCTCAAATTATCTATGATACATAAGCCAGAATTTAGGCATTTGAATTCTCAACACAGAGATCATCTTATGTACATGACAAACAAATTCACAGCTGCCAAGTTTTATGAGTCAGTCATGAGACAATTTGTTGAAACTATTCCCATGATTTCAGTATCCTCGGACGTTAGTAAGTAAAAGGCTGGGAAGTTGGAAAATGTTAATAGCAACACTGTAGAATCATTTAAAATGTGAAATATTACAGTTATACCTTTTAAGAAACAGGATAGTGACTTGAATTCTTTTTACTCCAATTCTTAGACATGCAGGTAAATTTTACTGGCTTTTATTCTCCTTGTTTTGATTCTTGGATTATCGCAGATGTCCAAAGTTTGGTTTGTTAGTGCTGTATTTTAATAGATTGCTCCATGGTATTTTTCACTTGTTCTCTATAGTGAGCACTTTTCTGTTTTATAAATGTTACCTGATCAATTTGACAATGATGGAAGAAATTCTGTATTCCAGAGGTTCCAGAGAAAAAAAAAATCCCACAAAAATTTAGCATCTTCTATATTCCAGGCATTGTACTGAATATTTTCACTATTAATTGAAATGACTCAACTTACATCAATTAAAAATATGAGAGATGTATTAGCTTTTTACTACTGTGTAACAAATTAAGCAAATTACCACAAATTTAGCAACTTAGAACACAATCCATTTATTAGCTGTTTTGTAGGTCAAATCTCTGGGCATGGTATGACTGGATTCTCTGCTCAGGGTCTCACATAGCTAAAAGGAAGATGTCTCATCTAGACCTCAGGATCCTTTTCCAAGCAGAATCCAGTTCCTCTGCTTACAGAGATGAGGCCTGCATTTCCTTGTCAGCTGTTAGCAAGGAGCTGCTTTCAACTCACAGAGACTTCCTGCATTCTTTGCCATAATCACCCCCACCCCCATCTTCAAAGCCAGCAATGGAAAATCTCCCTTGTGTTGAATACTCATCCTACTTCAAATCTCTCAAGGAAGGTCCCTGCCCCTTTTAAGGCTCACCTGATTAGGTCAGTCCAACCCAGGATAATCTCCCTATCTTAAGGTCAACTCATTTGAGAATTTAATTGCGTGTGCAAAAATCCTTTCACAATAGCACCTAGATTGGTGTTTGACGGAATAACTGGGAGTAGATGTATGTACGCCGGGGGTGGGGAATCTCAGGGCCCTCTTTGAATTCTGCCTATCACAGCCTCACAAGTCTGCAGTCAAAGTGGTTTGGTGAGGCCGTGTTCTCATACAGAGGCTTGACTGGGGAAGAATCTGCTTCCAAGTGCATTAACAGAATCCATTTCCTTGTAGCTATGTGACCGAGGGCCTTGGCTTTCTGTTGGCTTTTGTCTTGAAGCCACTCACCAGTCCTAGAGGTCATCACTGCTCTCTGCCATGTACGTATGTATGCCCTGTTCACAACATGGTTGTTTGTTTCTTGAAGGCCAGTAAGAGAGTCTCTTCCTCCAGTCTGCTAAGTCCGGATCTTATATGATGTAACCAGATCACAAGAGTGACATCCTCTCACTTTTGCAGTATTCTATAGGTTTAGAGAAACTTACAGTTCCCATCCCACATTTAAGGGGAAGAGATTATGCCAGACACCAGGGCATGACTCACTGAGGGTCACCTTATGATGTGTCAGCCACAAAAAGTCTATGCTCAGAACAACTGTGGAAGAAATTCATAGCAAAGTGGTTTTCAGGGTTTTTTTAGAGTTCAGCGAAGAGGGCATTTGCCTGGAGGTCTGTGTTGGGTATGCTGAGTGTGCAATAGTTGCTACCAAGATGTCAACCCAAATGCTTGGTAAAAGGGTATCCTGTCTTCAAACTCCAGCTCTGATTTATTGCCTGAGGTTGAATCCCAAGTCTGTCATGGATTAACTGTGTAACCTTACTTCTCTGTGCCTCAGTTTCCTCCTCTGTAATATGAAGATAGTATCCTACTCAAGGATCAATATGAGGATTAAGGAGATATCATTTAAAATGGAACCTGACACATGGCAAGTGTTCAGCAAGCATTAGGCATTATTTATACTATTCCTTATTTCCCTCTTGATGATCTACATCGCATCTGTCATTCATGAATTTACCTAAGCCTTATTCTTAAACCTACGTATATTTGTGTATTTTTCATTTTTATATTATATATTTTAACAGTTTTAATAAGGAATGATTGATATTTAGAAAACCTTGCACATGTTTAATGTATACAATTTGATGAAATTGGACATATATATACCCTTGATGCCATCACCACAAAGTAAAAACATCTCCATCACTTCCAAAAGTTGGTGTGTATGTGTGGTAAAAACACTTAGCATGACTTCTACTCTCTTAACGAATTTTTAAGTGCACAATACCATATCGTTAAATGTAGGCACTGTGTTATGCAAAGATCTCTAAAACTTACTCATCTTGCATAACTGAAGTTTTATGCTTATTGAGCAACAACTCCTATACCCTCCTTTCCCCAGCCCCTGGCAACCATCATTCTTTTTTTTGTTTCTATGAGTTTGACTACTTCAGATACCTCACCTAGGTGGAATCATGCAATATTTGTCCTTCTGTGACTGGCTTATTTCACTCAACACAATGTCTTCCAGGTTTATTCCTGTTGTTATTTTTCCTGATTTGAGGATTTAGGGTCTCCTATCCAGTCTTTTCAACTTTAAGAGCTTCTCCTTACTTCTTTTCATGCATTTGGTGAGAGAGTCCTCATTTATTCTATGTTCACAGATCATGATGCTGATTATACTTTCTCACTTTTAATTTCTAGACTATTAATAAGTCTCTTGAAAGAAGTAAGTTTAATATAAATTTCCTTTAACGTATTTTAATTATACACATCTTGTTTTTTATCTGAGTTAAAGGATAATAAAACCTGGTGAGTATTAGAGAGCTACATATATGCGTGTATATGTATATATGTATGTATGTATATAGTTTGTAGTGGTAGTAGAGGAGCAACATCCTGGGAACTTGCGCAATCTGCACGTTGGAGGGAAACTGACTCAAATTTACTGAATTAAGTTCAGTAGCACCAACTTTGTGCTACATCAAGTTCCACACAGAAACAAAAATGAGATAAGCCTCATTGCCTATTCTGGAGCTTACAATGTTGCTAGGGGAACAGGGCTCATACATATTAGACAGACATAATATAAGATGCCATGGGATTGCATCAAAATTAGTTGAATGTCTACAAGGATATAAGTGATATATAAACTGAAAAGAGGGAGGGCAAGTTGGGAAGGACTTGCTTAGAGAGGCTTCAGATAGGTTT
The DNA here is from genome assembly GCF_000956105.1 of Propithecus coquereli. Taxonomy (NCBI): domain Eukaryota; kingdom Metazoa; phylum Chordata; class Mammalia; order Primates; family Indriidae; genus Propithecus; species Propithecus coquereli. Next base: position 4,705,443 of record NW_012153951.1, read on the forward strand.
GGGTTATAAGTAGGATTTGGAGAGGTAGAGCGTAATGAAAGAGACATTCAAGGATGGGAAATATTTGGAGCACAAGTTTGCTTATAGGACTGATGCTAACCTGTTCATAAGACAGCGAGGACGGCAAAATGATTTGTGTTAGGGAGAGACTTGTAAAGCATTTACTGGATCTAATCCTTATGAGGCTATCGTTGCTCTCATTTTGTCCAGTAGATCTTAGGGTAATGGAGAGTAAAATATCCATTTGAAGCATTTGAAAAACAAAATGCCAACATGTAAAGTGTGATCAATGTCACAGTGCAAGGTACTAACAAAGGATCCAGTTTTCTAGTTATTTTGTTTGTTTATTTTAAATAGGAAACCCTATCATGAATTTTTTTCAGTATTTTACAACCTTAAAAAAATTGTGGCCAACATTATCATAATTGCAAATGAGTATCAGAGACAACAAAACAGGATATTAATTTCCCATCTAATTAACAGATGTCACAAAGTATAAAATGCTCTCTCTTGTCTCGCAATTATGTATACTGAAAAAGTATTTTTGGGCCCACACTTTCTTCGATTCCCCACAAAAAAACCGGGAAGAAAAAACCTGGGTTAAAAAAAAGCAAAATGGAATGGCAGAACCGATCTACAAAGTTATATTTCACTATGTAATGGGAGAATGTATCTTAAGTGCCTATTTATAAATTGCATTAAATCATACAAAGAAATATTATTAGTCAAGAAAGCTAATAATTGAGTGTTATAATTCAGTCATTTATGACCTTATCATTTTTCAGAGTCTCTCACAAACCAATTTTCTGCAATGAGCTATCGGAGCGAGTTGAAAGATAGAAATTCTCATAAGCTGAAATTTACTTCTCCCAGCTATACATTCTTTGTCTAGTAAATACAAGCTCATCTTGTGTGCATAAAATAGGGCACTACACTTTTTTTCCAGCTATTTTAGTACATCTTGAATGTGTTTTCTTTCTCTCTGAAAAAAGAATTGTGCTCGTAAATTCTCCCTGAGCTCCCGAAAGCCACAGTGAGCACAGCCATCAGAGAATCTATTCTGCAGATAGCCCTGGGATCAATATTGATTGTGACATTAAATAAATGGGTTTGATCTTCTCTTTTAAACACTCAAGGCTACAAGTAATGCAATCTCCGGGAAACAGGAAAAATAGACATGGGATAGGAAATCCAGGCTCATATCTCACTGTACCAAAAAATAGACTAATTGTCATTTGAAACCCCTGTCTATTCTCACGTCAGACAGGAGAGAGGGATAGAGCCTCTCATATTCACTTTAAATATCGCTAGACCTCCTAAACCTGAGGGCTTCCAGATTTTTTGGTGAAAGTTGTACATTACCCAAGGGCACCTGACTAAGGGTAAGTATGTTTAAATTCAGCTCACACTTGGCTTGCCGATCTGTATGCCTGCTTGAGCTTATATCTGTTTGAATAAAGAAGTATCTTTTCCTCATTCACATAAAGGCTCCATATGGGCTGGCTCTGTCCCTACTTAAGACCACCGTGCTGGCTCCCGAAGCAAATACGTTAACTGTGCCTGGAGAATCTTGAACCACTGTCATAGGTGTCTTCACTCTGCCTACTCTGGTTAAATGTGTGCCCTTCTTTCTCTGTGTGAAGACCATGCAAAGAGAAAGAAAATTCTCAACTCATATTGAAGACAGCTTTCAACTCCCTTCTATAAGGAAGAAAAGAGAAAGGAGTCCAGCTTCAAAAAAGGCTATCATTTATGTTAATTTTCCAATTCTGTCATAAAATTTTAAAACATAGCTTCAAGACAAACATAATGTCATCAGTCCCTCTCTTGAATCCTTATCTCCTGCTAAACAGTTCTCCTGCGTGACTCCCAAACACACTTCGTCATTCCGTAGTTGACATTTTCATTCCCACTCGGAAAGATCTCCTTTACCTCCTCTTCCCTTTAAAATCCATCCCTTCAACGCCGCTACCATTTCTCAAAGCACAGGAAAAATTCCACCTTATCCAAGAACCATTTCATTTTCCTCCCACAATGCTACAATGTTCCTCCACCCTATCTGCTACTCTACATAACACACAGTCAGGTTGCTACAGCCCAGGCCACAGCAAGAGACCACACAGAGCCGAGCATCGTGGCTACGGTGGGGTGGCGGCAGCAGCCTAAGTAGGAAGAGACATTGAGAGAAGAGGCAGAGTCGGCAACAGCAACAGCATCAGGGCAATGCCATGGAGATGAGGAGATGAGGCATTTGTCACAAGGAACAGCATTGCTCCAGTCCGCAAGCTCCCAACAGAAATTGCTGCCATCAGCAGTGCCCACGGGCCAACGTGAGTAGTTCCTGAATCTCTCTGATACTGCCTGGGAAGAGAAAGGCTCTCAAGCTAGCTAGGAGGATAGCTTTTACCTGGTGGGTACTCATCCAGAGATTCTAGAGTGTTTACTGTCCTGTTACACTGTATCGCTGTAACTCATTACAGAATAACCCCTTGATTGACTTTGGTTGCCTGCCTCAAGCTGATGAATGGGAAATCATGTTCTATACCACCACCATCATGCCCAAATTGCCTTTCTGCAACTCGGTTACACCCTCAAGCTATTTCCTGCTTCATTTTACTATGGATGTATTTCCTTCCCTCATCTCCATGCTCCCTGCTTCTGGCACAATATTATTTCTTTTCCCTAATATCAGGATTAGTCCTTGAGTGCAGGGATAATGTGGCCAAATGGGTCTACATGTGAGTAGAGTTAGAAGCTGGGAACCAAACCAAGCACAGCAAGCTACTCTATCCACTCTTTCTGGAATATGTGCTTGGAGTTTCTTAGGTATCTTTGCTTATATTAGCCCCTCTACCTAAATTTTCCCCCTCTCTTCACCTATTAAAATCAAACCCATCCTTTAATATTAAATCAAATGCCAACTATTTCTTAAAGTATAATATTTCCTGAAATATGACATTTTTCTTCCTCTTGCCGTGCATCTTACAGACTCGGAAGCAACCTGAGGCAGGATGGGAGCACGGAAGGTGTCCAGGATGCCCAAGTCCTAGAGCAGCAAGTCGGAGTCTAGAGGTTGGAGCCACAAATGTGGAGCAAGTAGGAAAGCAGGTCAGCATCCAAGAACTGTGGCCACAATTTTGGATATCATCAGGGCATGGAGGCCAATGGTGAAGAACCAGTGGCTGATCCAGGGCTGAACATGGAGCAAAGCGTGTTGGAGAATTTTCTGAAGCTCATGTCTAGCTCTAGATGAAACTTTCCTGTTTCCCAAAGAATTAGTGCTTGTGAGATAGTTCCAGAATTTGCAGCCTCGAGTTTGCCTTCTTTTATAATACTTGTCGTGCTGCCTGTTGAAAGTGTTCATTTCCCTTACTAGTCTCTAAGCTTCTTGAGGGCAGAGGCTGTGATTGCTTCACTCCTGTTCATATCACCTCACACCTGTTGAGATTAAGGACTTGCAGAGCATCCAGAGAGAGATATCCAGCCATCAGTTGGAGTTGAAAGACCCAATATCAAGAGAAAGAGGATAAATGACATGCAAAAGTGTGTGTAAAAAACAAGCACCACATGTACTCGCCATCAAATTGGTATTAACTGATCAACACCTAGGTGCTCACATGGTAGTAATATCCATCGGGTGCCAGGCAGGTGGGTGGAGGGGATGGGTAAATTCATAACTAATAGGTCTGGAGCACACTGTCTGGGGGAAGGGCATGCTTGTAGCTCTGGCTTGGGTGATGCAAAGGCAATATATGTAACCAAAATGTTTGTACCTGCATAATATTCTGAAATTTAAAAAAAAAAGTGTATGTAGAGATAAAAGAGCTCTAAGTTGAGGATTGAATATAGGGGGATACAAATTTATTTATTCAATGAACACTTATTAATAATTTACAATGTTTCAAACACTTAGCTAAGCATGATTATACAAATACGCTTAAAGGGTAAGAAATAGTCTCTATTATCAAGGATCTTCAGTCTTCCAGTGGCGGTGACAGACTGGTAAGGAGGTGATTGTAATATACAGTAAGTGAAGAAAGAATATTCAGGAAAGTGGGCGTGACTAGTAATGGTATACAATGCTTAAAAAGTGAAGACGAAAGAAATACAATTTTATTTTCCTGTTATGAGATGCTTGATCATCTTTGAAAATTCAGTTTCAGAGCTTAAGCAAAGCAAATCTGCATAACTGTTTGTCATACTGGTTATGTGATGACGTAGGAAATACATACACATTTTAGTAAGTCTTGCATTGTTACTAAGCGCAGCACCTGCTAGGAAAATTCACATCTCTGTTTCTTTTTCTCCAAAGGGAATTATTCTTTCAGCCCAGTGTAATGATCTGAATAACCTAAATGGTTTCTTTGACATTCATTTATAAAGATGAGGTTTTAATGGCCACATTAGTTCAAATCCCAAAGCTCCAGAATCCTCTGTGAGTGAATTGTTGGGAGAGTGAGTGGTGGTGAAAAAGTGTAATAAGGTTATCTACAGGGTCCCATTTTATTCTCTCTTTATAATAAAGAACTTTTCATCTTCAGTATAGTTTTAGACATCTAGAGAAGATTATTCAGGAAGATCATTTCGAGGCAATCGCCATTCTTAAAGATTTGGATTAAACATTGATGATCCGTTTTGCTCACTAAAGTTCTGTTCCCATGTTACTTGTGTTCCTCCTGGCAGCTTATAGTGTCGCATTATTTGAAATGAAAAGGAAGTTCTCCGTTTCAGTTAAGACAAATTCTCCAACCTCTTACTAGGAAAAAAAGGCTGCCTTTGTCATAAATGACTAAGTATTTAGAAAGGTGCAGAGCCCACATGCAAAAAGGATTGCAACATGTTGAGAAAAAGACAATGAACCAGTCCAGAGGCTTAGCACTGGCCACATGTTGCTAAGAGATTATGCATCTCTGTTTATGTGAAAGTAGGTAGCGCTCAGACTCGTGCCCAACGCACATCCTGCAAATGTTAGTTCAAGTCCAAACTGTGTAATTCTTTAGTATATAAATAAAAAAGGATTCTGTTGAAAGGTATCACTATTCAGAGGTTATTTGTTTTATTGATAAATTAATTATAGACACAAGTAGGAGGAATTATCTCTGAAGTCTTAGTGGAACTCAGAGGACCTGGGATCAATGCCTTCCTTAGGGTGAAGGGGAAAATTGAATATTTTTCCAAGACTTCTTGATCTGGATCCTGGTCTGGGTACACTGAAAAATTATTAGTGAAAGATCTTTTTTCATTCCTTTATTTTCATATTCACTATCTTCATAAAATGGCTATTTTTGAAATTAAACAAATGAATTAAAAACATTACGTGTAATGCAATTAAGATTTTGATGCTTCTTTTCAAATATTCTTTGGTAACTGATTAATATATGATTTGACAAATATTCAGAGATTATTAGAAGCATTTCTTAATGGAAGCCCCATGAACTCCATTTTATTTAAATTTGAACAATCAACACCTAGCACGAATTTTAATTGGTAATAAATAACATGCCAAGTCATTTCAAAAGTATATGTTGACTAATTTAGTACTCGTAAGTGAGATTAATAGCAAGGTTAACCAAATTTAAATATTTTTTAAGTAAGGGACTCATTTAGCAAATTGAATGGCCCTTCTTTACTGAATACTGTTCTAGGTGCTGGGCATAGAGCTGTCAGGAACTGTGAATGGTCTGGGATTTTACTGTACTTTCAAGCTAACAGGCTAGCCTGTTAACTGTGTCACAGACACTAGCAAAGGATAGGAGACTTTTGAGTCAGAGATAAGGAACTTTATTACTCATGGCACAGCAGGCAGCATGAGCTTCACATTTGCTTGCATCAGTTTCCCATGACCCACCCCTCAAATTCTGTGGGGATGACACTTGGGAGCCTATATGGATGGCGACACTCTCATTGGAGAGAGGGACACTGTGCTTGGAGAATTCATGACTTTCAGATTGAACAGTGACAAGTCTGTTCTTTGTCTAGGGGAGGATGTTACCTCATTCCTGCAAATGTAACCCTGAAGAATGGCCCGGGTAGAGACCAGTGAGAGCCTTGCATTCTTGGTATACCCAGCAAGACCACACAGGGACCATCAGGGCCCACTGGCAGATTGTCTCTCCCTACCTGAGCCCCAGGATCTTGCCCTTATAGAACAGGTTAAGGAATTTTATCCTAGGCTGTTGTTCTCCTCCTGAACTGTCAACACTACCTTGAGGATTGCATTGGCCTCTTCTCCATTTCTAGCTTTCATGCTCACCGTTGCTCCATCTTCCATCGCTATTTACACCTTCCTTGTTAGGTCTCATGCATGAGTCAGATTTTGCCTACATCCCAGGACCCATACTGCTATCATAAAGGCTGAACTGAGTTCCTCAAGAAATACTCAGGTAATTTCCTCAAAGCCTGACCACCCATTCAGGATAGTCTGGTACTTTTGCCTAAAGCAATTGCCCCATTTAGACCTGAAGACTCAGGCCGGTCAGAATTTGTCCCAGGCCATGATTTAGCCTGGGTCATCCCGAGAGGGGCTTCAAGACTCCGGGCATCTGTGTGCTATGTTCAGCCAGCTACATATTTGTGGTAGGAGAGGGCTGTCTGTCTTCTTCATCTCTTTTTTTCTTTCTGTCCTCAGCTCTAGTTCTTTATAGCATGATTATGCTTTGAAATTTTGCTTTGAGGGGTGACCAATATCAGAAAAAGAAAGGTTTGTCTGCTTTATAGTTGCTCCGCTCTGAAGATTCTGAGACACCCCAGACTATTTCCACGAAGGAGTGTAAGGAGCCACCCATCCACCTGTGCCCTCTCAAGACAGAGCTAGCATGTTGGGGTGGCGGCCACCCACCATTGTCAGCACCAAGTGCTGAAAGATAAAAAATAAAGAAGTGAGAAGTCTTATAAGAAAGGGGTCTTGCAGGTGACCATATGAGGCTTATTCTGTATTGTCAAGTAAGATGATATGATATAAAAGTAAAGAAACATTTCTCACTATTCTCTGGATTCCAGCTGTGTTCATTCTGGTAAAGGAGTGTATCTGAATGCTGTTCCACATGGTGTTGAGCACAATGGCCAGGTTACCCTGTCTGTCATAGTCCTGGTGGTGATGAAAATAACAAAGAAATAGAAAAGAGGGAGAAAAATTGGGAGGAGATAGAAATATAAGAGATGGTGGCTGTGTAGCAATAGTTAATTCATATGTATGATTATGCATGTGAAGCAGAGTGTCCATGACACATGATTTAAAGGTAGTAGTGCATTGCATGTATATGTATGTATATATACACATATGAGACAGAAATAACTAGCCCATCATTTATTATCTCCAAGATATGTGGTTTTAAAAAGCTGAAACTGTCATTTCGTTACCAGTTTCATTATGTATTATAGAAATATGTGTTCTGTGTGGGAAAGAAAACTGTTGTATAGGCAGAGGAATTTGTATGAGAAAGATACAGAGTCTTTGAAAGAGACTTAAAATCTATGACTAAATGAGAGAAATGAGTGACATTTCAAATACAATGCCCAAAGTTAAATCCATGTTGACCAAGAAATGGAGGGGTATTTCCTAATTCCCCAGGTTGACTAAACACACCATCTGGTATGTAATGATGTTCTCCATTACTCATTCATCCATAGGTTGTCAGATATGGCATAGGCTGGTCTCCAGCCGTGGACCATGCTGCTTCCCCAAGAGAATATGGAAATCCAATGGATGGAGCATAGTAACTAGGCATTCGAGAAAATTTATGTTACTGACAAGCCAAAGAAGGAGGCATTTGTATGCTACTGACTGTTGGTACCATATGTGTGTAGAAATAAACTTAAGTGTGGAGGAAAAAAAGGAAGGGGAAAACTGGAAGACAGCAGACAGTAGAGAGAAAATAACAAGTAGAAAAAAATAAAATATTTAGCTGTATGTAATAATTCTTAAATATTATCATTTTAGATTCTCAAGGATGAATACATGCTGACAACAGCGTCTGGGATTTCAGACCAAGGACTCAGGTTTACTTTGGATTGAAATCATTACCCCAGACTTGAGCCAAGAGCTCACCTCCATCATGACAAATTGGCTGTTAGCATCACGGAGTATAGGAATGTAAATAGATCATACTGAAGTCCTTATGATTTCAGAATAAAATGGCAAAGTTATGGAACTCCCATGGAGATGACATTGTAGTCAGAACTGCAACTATTAGCTGAATAGATGGTTTGGACAGAGAGTTTCAAGCAAAGAACCTGACTAAGTACTATTATGAGTTAACTAAATTAAGGAAATCTAAAAATTTCTCATAAAGTTTCAGAATGAAATTAAATTTTATGCAACCTTCCATAGGCGCCCAGTTTCTTAAATAATTGTCCTTCTTTTTGAAAATGAGCCATCTCTTAGATTCATTCAAGGTCTCTGCCTTTCCCTGCCCCACTGGCTGAAACTGACTGCCCTGGCAATATAGCTGTGACTATACAGATTGCAATGAAGTAGGCTTTGGACCTCTGGTAGGAGGAACTCCCTCGCAGAAACCAGAGAAATTCAAAAGGGATTAGAGAACGATGAGTCATATTTGGCACACACCAAAAAGTGCTCCTGGGACGGTGGGCTTTGGAGGCCAAGATGTGGGGGAGATTAAGTGAGAGTCTACATGGTCCAGCACTGGGGATTATTTCACTGACACATACCAAGCTCAAGCAGGCTTCCAATAAATACTTGATTGATGAGCTCATTGATTAAATCCTCCTTAAGTACTTTGTATCCTCATGAATTGTGGAAACTAAAACTGAATTTGGTACGTTAATGTCATTGTCATTTATGTATTATAACACTGAGCAAACAAGCATGTTGCTTTTATTGGTAAGATATACATTTTTTTTAAATGATGGGGAGAGAAAGAAATATTAAAAATGACCCTGTCATTAAGGGCTTACAAAACCCTGGGAGACAAGACATAACAATAGAGGACAAATAATATGTAAGTAGCACCAGATCAGTTCTGAACACAGTTTGCCCACTCTCTCCAGAGACTTCAAAGGCAAAATTTTACCCCTTTGAACTAGTTCCTCTTTTCCTTTGTCCCTCTTCTATCATCCCTTTACCATCCTTAATGTCAAGTGTTGAGCTGAAAAATTTAGATTATTTACAAGTTCTCAGAATAATTTAATTTGAGAAACACAATGCAGGCAGTAATTGTGGGGGAGGCACAAACTCGGAGGAGTGGTAGTTGCTGGGCCTCTTACAGGAAGAGCAGAACTCTGGTAACTGGATGTAGGAGGGATGGATATTGCAGGAAGGAGGAAGAGCCTGAACAGATCATGTCTGAGGAACGAATGAGTAGACCTATTTTGTTGAAATGAGTAGGGAACTCGGGGAAAGAAAAACTGTTATAGAGATAGGGGGCAGTGGGCAATTGTTAAAGGTCTTTAATAGGAACTTATTTAACACATTGACTGCCATGTGAGTTGTATTGAACTCAGGCTAGTTGTGAACCGGGGCCTTGTGAAGCAAAACCCTGCATGCAGTTGGTTTGTGAAAATCTTACCTGTTGATGTTCTTATTGTTACAATTAATATTGACAATTTAATGCTAAAAACATGGATTGTATTGCATACAACTCATGCACAGAAAACAATAAAAAATAACAAATTTTGTTTCAATAAAACACTGTGGCCCCCAGGGAAAAAATTTTTTTTCGAGTGTGGCAGTCAATGTGTTCTAAGCAATGAAAAGTCGACACAAAAGAGTGTAATTTATAATAATAGGTTTTAAGAAGAATTCTGGGTTGATATATAGGATAGATTGAAGATGTGATGAAGAGACAGACTATACAATGACCTTAATAATAGCTAGAAATAAATATAATAATCATCTTACTCAAATTATTCCATTTCTGATAGTGTGTGTGTGTGTGTGTGTGTGTGTGCATGCACATGCACATATTGGGGGTGGAGGGCAAGGAAGTTAGGCAGAGAGCTTTTCTGAGGTCACAAGCTAATTAATAGCAGAGACAGACAGACTAGGACTAAGGTCTCCTGATGCACACGTAGGACTAGTTTCCCTAGGTCACTGTTAGAAATCTATTGCAACATCCAGGAGCTGACAAATGAAGGCCTGAACTAGACATTGCCATTTGAAATCCTGATGAAAAGGACATTTGAGAGGTAGTATAGAGTAAGAATCAATAAAAGATGTGATTAGTAATTGAATTGTATATTTGTTTCCTATTGCTGCTCTAACAAATTACCACAAATTTGATGGTTTAGAACAGCACAAGGTTATTATCTTACAATTCTGGAAGGTCAGAAGTCTGAAATGGGTTCCGCTGGGCTAAAATGAAGGTGTCAGTAGGCCGGTGTTCCTTCTGGAGGCTCTAGGGGAAGATTGTTTTTGTGCCTTCTCCAGCTTCTAGAGGTTGCCTGCATTCCTTGGCTCACGGCTCCCTTCCGTCTTCAAGCTCAGAAATGTCCTGTTGAGTCTTTCTGAAGCTGTATCACCCTGACACTGACTCTTCTGTCTCTGTCCTTCACACTTAAAAGACCTTGATGATTACACTGGGCCACCCATGTAATCCATGATAATTTTCTTGCTTTAAGGTCAGTTGATTAGCAACTGTAAGTCCCTTTTGCTATGTTACAGAGCATATTCATGGGTTCCAGAGATTAGGACGTGGACATCTTTGGGGGAAGGGGAGGAGGTCATTATTCTGCCTACCATAG
>NW_012153951.1:4716623-4723461 GCF_000956105.1 Propithecus coquereli
TATTATATTCAAAAAGCTGAAAAAATACTATGTGTGTTTCTCATAGCACCAGTGTTTCATCTACATAACTCCAGATGAAAACCCTTCTAGTAGATACAGTATCCGAAGTCCAAAGGCAATTTTTTTAATAAACTAAAGTCATAGCAATTGGCCACTATTCAAAACATTTTCAGATAGTTGCACACATCACAAACAGGTACCACTGTGAATTATTCCAAATAACATTCCAGAGCTGATGCCAACATCTTATCATTCTGAGAAATTTATTTTCCCAGTATTCTGCTTCATAAATTTAATCTGTGATTGGTCAACGTAATGTTGCTAGGGTGCAAGAAAAAACAGCAAGTTAGCAAGACTTATATAATATAGTAATTTAAAAAGTATTGTATTAACACAAATAAATAGATTAAGGGAAAAGAATAAATAATTCCAAAACAGACAAAAATCTATACAGTGAACTTGATAATATAACAGTTATAAATCAGCAGGGAAAGGGTTCCAGAACAAGTGGCCATTTAAGGAAGAAGACAAAAGTAGTTCAGTATTTCATACAATAAAAAAAATAAATTTCAGGTGGATTAAGATCCATATATGACAATCAAAACCTTGTTTAGAAAAAATGTTTAGAATGTTTAGAAAAATATAGTAGAATATGTTAATGTCACTAAGAGCACCAGTCATTAGGAAATAGATTGTTAAATTTAATGATTTAAAACCAGCATCTGACAAAGATGTTATTTAAAAACTTAAAATACAAACCAAAATTGGTAAAGATTTTTGAAATGCATGTAACTAACAGAGTATTATTATCCAGAATATACAGAGTCCTTGTAAAGGAAAAAACAGTCACAAAAGCAGTACCCCCAAAGGCAATAAACGCATGAAAAAATGCTCAATCTCACCTGAATTCAAGAAAATAAAATTAGAATGCAATGAGATATTATTTCACCACCATCACACTGACAAAAATTTGAAATGATAATACTAAGCCATGGCTGGGGTGGGAGGCAATACCGCTCTCAAACATGCCAGCAAGGAGGTAATTTGATACAAATGCTTTGAAAATGAGCTTATACTGTACTTTATTTAAACTGATCATAACCTCTAACCTAGAAACTTTCAACTTCGGGTGTATAGCACTAGATAAATATTTGTAAAGATGTCCACAGAAACATGTTCAAGGAATGTTTTTTCCCCTAGTATTTTTGTAGTACCGAACATTTGAAAACAACTTAAAATTTTCACCACTACAGCAACGTATATTAATTGTGTTATTTTAGCATAGTAGAATACTATACAGAATTTAAGTAGACGAAATAGATGTACATATGTTTACATGGACACATTTAAAATTTTTCAACACCATGCAAAGTGTAAAAAGCAAGCTGCGAAGGCCATTTTTCATTATACCACTTATGTAAAATGCGAAAAACATTCAAAATAGACTCATGTTTTGTTTATAGATATACACATAAGTAGTAAAAGGACAAAAATATGAGCTGGCTCACTACACACCTGTAGTCCCAGCTACTTGGGAGGCTGAGGTGAGAGCATCGCCTGAGCCCAGGAGTTCACAGCCAGCCTGGGCTATGTAGTGAGGCATCACCTCAAAACAAACACACAAACAAACAGAAAAGGACAAAAATATGGATAAGAATGATGTGCACCAACTTCATGATAGTGGTTGTTTCTAGGCAAAGTAGGCAATGTGAAGACTACGAATTTCAACTTATTTTGTAACTTTTGGTTTTTTTAAAAAAATTATGATGCAAAATTGGGAAAACATTTTTAAATCTTGGTGGTATTTTAATGGGTAACTACTACATATTGTCTATGTAATTATTTAAGTTTTTAAATTTTTCATTTTATTTATTTCCTAATAGTTTTACTGAAATATAATTCACATGCCATATATATCCCTCAATTTAAATTGTAAAATTCAATGTTTTTTAACATATTCGCAATGTTGTGTAACTATCATCACAATCAATTTTAGAACATTTTCATCATCAGCAAAAGAAACTAGGTACCCACTAGCAGTCACCCCCATTTCTTCCAACCCTCTATGGCCCTAGACAACCACTAATCTACTTTCTGTCTCTGTAGATTTGCCCATTCTGGACATTTCATATACATGGAATCATATAATATGTGATCTTTTATGATTGGCTTCTTTCGCTTAGTATAATGTTTTCCATAGTGTAATGTTTATCCACGTGGTAGCATATATCAGTACTTCATTCCTTTGTATGGCCAAAAAATATTCCATTGTTTGGGTATATCACATTTTGTTTATTCTTTCATCAGATGATTTGGATTGTTCTGCATCTTGGCTATTATGAATAATGCTGCTGTGAACATTTGCGTGCAAGTTCTTATGTAAATATGCGTTTTCATTACTTAGGAGTGGAATAACTAGGTCATTACACTCTATGTGTGACATTTTGAGGACCTGCCAAACTAATTTTCCAAAGCAGACGCATCATTCTGCATTCTCACAAGTCATGTGTGAGGGTTCTGATTTCTTTATATTCTTACCAACACTTGTTATTGTCTGTCTTTTTTTTTTTAATATGAAGTGGTACCTCATTGTGGTTTTAATTTGCATTTCTCTGATGACTAATGATGTTTGATCGTCTTTTCGTGTGCTAATTGTCTCTAGGCTTTTTTGAATGTATAAAATATTTTGTAATGAAAAAGAAAAAAAGTGTAAAACCCTTGCAAATTAAATCATGGTATGGAGGCTGATGGCCTGTTAACATTGACTTCGGTGAATGTTGAAAAAGAATAGTATTTTTAATACTTTTTCAGGCACTTACTTGGGGCAAAACTGCATAGAACATGAAGCAAGAAGAATATTCAATCAGTGGTAACAAGAAAAGCTGTTAGTATAACAGATTGTTAATGTAACTATGTAAAAACATGAAACATCCATTTATTTCACGGTTAGAAGGAAGGGGTGCCTAAGGTTGTCCACATCATTGATGAGTCATTATCCATAACCATTTTTATGCAATGAAATACTAGCAGAATAATAGAATTGAAAAATAGTGAGACAGAGAGGCTGGTGGGTGCTCTCCCTTTATAATTTAAAATAGAGAGATCATAAAATCCAGGACAGAACTTCTAGTGAAAATAGTCTGTCCTATAAAAATACATTGTTTAAAAAGCAAACACCAATCTCTATTATAGACTGCTGTAAATCAAATTTGTTTAAAAGTTTGATGAAATTTGATTATTAGGCCAAGGATCAGATGAATATGTTCTTTTACACCATGAATAGGATGATGGTGCCAGAAAAGTACATGATTATGAAAGACTCTTTTACAGAGAGCTATGTCGAAATCACAGTGGTATGAATTGGGAGAATTAATCCAATCTTTGTTTCCTGAAGTACTCACATTGATTTCAAATATTGTACCTTAAGGGGAAAGTGCACCTTTTTGTGTGTGTATGATAAGGGAACATTAGAAAATTGTCCGTTGTGAGAAAATCAGTGAGCACCTGAAAAGAAAGATATATATACCTCCTCTAGCAGCCATGCTGGAGGCAACAAACAGTACATTTTAAATATTTGGACATATTCCAAGTACGATCAATTTAACTCATGTAATACATGAAAGAATCAGCAATAACTTCAAGAATAAAACTAAAGAAGGGAAGTAAAATATTGTCAAATTTTTCTTAGGTCCTTTCTGCCCCCCACTAATTTCAATTTTGGTCAAGTTAATTTGCATATTAGAGGAAGAACCAGCCTCCAGCCCACATGACTTCTCAGAAAAGAGAGAGCATATGCAAATCTCCCAGAACTAGAGCAGCCACTATGCATGATCAAGAGGATTATTAACCATTCATTCACTCGACAAATATTATTTTATCCTAGCATGGGCCAGGCACACTAGGAGCAGGTGATGCAAAAAGGAAGCAGATAAGTAAACATATCATAACAATACAGCATGATAAATTCGACAGCATAAGTTCTCATAGGGTTTTAAGAGGAAATGGAGAGGGTAGGTAAGCTGAACTGTAGTCACGAAGGGCTTTTTAGAAAAGGCAACTTTTGAGCTGAGCCCCAGAGAATGAGTTTCAGAGCCAGAGCCAGGGGAAGGGTTCGGGGAAATGAATGAGACACAGAGAAAGCATCCTGAATCCAGAAGCAAAAAAAAGGACAGCACCACATTTGGAGAAATGCTCCTAATTCAGTATATTTGAGCTTGAGGGCTTATGTGTGGTGTCAGAGGGCTGGTGAGGGAAGATGTTAGCCATGGGGCCATTCATGAATCACCTTGTTGGCGGCGTGCTAAGGAATTTGAGCTTCCTTTTGAAGACAGTAAGGAGGCACTAAAGGTCTTAAAAACAGGGCATTAGTATGACTAGCGTGATTTAGAGGCCTAGGCCTCAACAGCCTGTGACTGAGAATAAGATCATACTTACTTTCAATGGTCAATGTATGTTGATCATAATGACAAACGTGTGTGTCATTGTCTGTGTGGCAGCTGCTTTTCCCGTATGCACCATTTATTAATTTGTTGAATCTAGCCTTCTCTGCTTCCTACAGGGCTGCTCTATTGCCCCGGAGACGTTGGCTTTGGTGGGCACAGTCGCCTTCCCTTGTTCTCTGCTTCTGCTGCCTCCACACTGGTCCAGCAGAAGCTGTACTGCTCCTGACTATCTTGCTTTGCCCTAAGCAAGACCGCAGGCTCATTCCTGAGTTCTTCTAACTCTTCACAGAATAGGGGTGAGATCAGACTGTAAATTTCATTGAGAGCCCACTGAAATTTAGGTAACTATACAGAAAGGGCATATAAGCCTGAGAATTAAGTACAACTTCTGCACAAATCCCTACTCTCGTCCCCCTTCTCTGATCTGGTAGACACCTTGACTAAATCTAGTAGTCAGGGGCAGCTAGTCAATTCCCACCGAAATCATTTCAGGTGTGTCCTTTACTGGGCGAGGAAAATCAACCACTTCCTAGCCCAAGAGAGAGGAAAATGTCTCTCCTCTTCTATCTCCACCTATTGCCTGCTGTCCAGTCCTCGGTGTGAACCTGAGGTTTATTTGGTGGATAGATATTGACAGGGGAACATGTATTCCCTTCGGGAGAAACGCCATTCCCATCTGTTGCTCTCATAATCCCAAGAGTATGATCACAAAATTTAGCCTCATCCAACTAAGACAATTACTGTGGAGTTTGGTTCTGATGTGATTCCTAATTTCTCCTCACTAAGAGTCTGGAGAAATATGGTCAAACATGAGTAAGGAATTGTCTGTTTTAATATAATAGAGAAGAGCTTGGGCTCTGGAGTCAGAGTTTAAGACCTGGTTCTTTTATTTACTAGGTTATGTGACCTTGGTAATTTAAATTAATTAATCCTTCTAAGACACAGTTTCATCATCTGCAATATGGGATAAATAATAATGATACCTATATTCAAGATTATTTTGAGGATAGAACGAGAAAAGGTATGTAGAGTTCCAGTGAAGCAATAGATAGTAGTGATTAATATTACTATTATTATTACTTACAATTTTGGTTCTTCCCTTTCTACTGGATTATATTATGTGTTTCACATTGACCTGCCTTATTATTTTACTAATATCAAAGCTTTTATATTGTAGCAAACAAATCTTCATCTTTGGTGCCTCTACAATTATTTGGAATATTAAATCATTTTACTTTTTTTCTAATGCATATTCTCTGAAAAATTCTGGCTTTAATTGGAACATAGGAAATAATACTAATCATTAAAGCCTGACAGACTGATATATTTTTTATTGTGACTGAATGTCAAAGTGGTACTCCTTCTGGATATTTGCATTTTAAGCCTTTTCTCTGTCAAAGCATAATGTGGTTCTTCCCCTTTCAACGTAACATCGGAAATCAATGAACATTCTATATTTAACGTAGTTTACCTTCACATTCTTTCATCCATTCCACACAGCTTCATTGAAAGGCTTTGTGGAGGGTAATGCAACTAGATGTTGCTAGTAAATAAGTCACGGTTCCTACTCTTCAAGAGCTCATGCTTTTCTATAGAAGAAAGACATACAAAAGATACTAGAAATACAATATTGTAAGGGCAACAATAAAAGCTATGTTTGGTTTAGGCACAAAGGGCAGCACAATATAGGGTGCGATAAATCACCTGGCAGCAGAGGAGGAGGGGGAAGAGAAAGCTTCAAAGAGAATCTTGTATTTTTTTTTTATTTCAGCATATTATGGGGGTACAGATGTTTAGGTAACGTATGTTGCCCTTGAGAATCTTGTATTTATACTAGGTTTCAGCAAATAGAAATGCTCTCTGTACCAATGAAGAGAGGGAAGGCATTCCAGTTAGAAGGGGTGTATGTGTCCACTTATATATGCATACATACATATTCTATACATGTATATATGTGTAATTGTGTGCACTTCCATATGTATATATATTATGTGTGTGTGTATGTATGCATGAAGGCATGGGGGCATAAAGCAACATGATAGATCTTTCAAGGGACTATGAATAGTTTGGAAAGTCAGTGGAGGAAGATGATAATAGAGAAGGAAGCAAGGGCCTTATCGTGGAGAGTTTATTATATCTGATGACAGAGATTGGATTCTATTATGTAGGTCACGAAGGAATATGTATGGTAGTCACATGATCTTATTTGTATTTTTGGGACAGTCAGTCTGGCAGTAGGTTGAGGGATGGCTTAGAGTGAAACTGGAGGTAATTTGACCTTTTAGGGAGACTTCGTAACAAGGATGTAGCAAACATCAATGTATTTTGAGAAGGAATTGATAAGACCTAGTGACCTAGTGGATGTGGGTGATAGGGAACAACTCACAATGATTTAG
>NW_012153951.1:4725494-4743227 GCF_000956105.1 Propithecus coquereli
TACTTGCTTTAAATTTGGGTGGGGTCTGTGTGACTGCTTGACTAATAAAATATAGCAGTACTGATGCTGGGCCCAAGCTTCTGTGCCCAAGCCTTAAGGTACTGACAGCTTCAACTTCCTTTTGGAATATTTTCTTCTGCAACCCAACTGCCATTCTGTGAGGAAGCCCAAGCAATTCTGTGGAGAGGTCCACATGGAGAGGCTCGCATGGGAAGGAACTAAGGTACCCAGTTGATACTCCTGGCTAAATTTGCAGCAGAGTTAGTACAACTTGCTAGCTGCCATGAACTGAATGTTTGTATTCCCCCAAAATTTAAATGTCGAAATCCTAATTCCTAGTGTGATGGTGTTTAGAGGTGGGGCCTTTGGGTGGTAGTTAAGTTATGAGGGTGGAGCTCTGATGACAGGATTAGTGTTCTTATAAGAAGAGATAAGAGAGCGAGATTGATTCACCACCTCCCCTCTCCCTACCATGTGAAGGTACAACATGAGGACAGCTATTTGTAAACCAGGAGTAGGACATTTACCAAGAACCCAATCATGCTGGCACCCTGATCTCAGACTTCCAGCCTCTAGAACTATGAGAAGTAAATGTTTGTTGTTAGGCCACCCAGTCTGTGGTATCTTTGTTAAAGCACCCAAACCAACTTAGACGTTAGCTATGTAGGTGAACCATCTTGAAAGTGGATTCTGTCCCAGTCAGGCTGCCTCAACTGATGCTGTCGAGGAACAGAAGCTCACAGTCCCAACCCAGCTCTTCCCAAATTGCAGATTCATAAGCAAAAGAAATGATTATCGTTGTTTTAAGTTACTAAGTTTTGGGTTGTTTGTTATGAGGTAATAGGCGATTGAAACATGGTTTTAAAAATATAGCAATGTAAGTGAAGAAGAATCCTTCAATAAAATATTGGTATTTCAGCTTCAATAGTCACATGATGTAAAAACAAGGTTTTTATATTTTTTAATGGTTAAAACAGTTCTCTCATACTACACATGGAAAATAATACAGTTACCACTTTAATACTTGCTCTGAATGAAGTTGAGAGTTGGACTCTGGCATAAGAATTTAACACAGCAAATTCAAACAGAGTATTACTCTGCCGGGTACAGGGTTTTCAAATATGCTTTAATTTCACTGACTGTGAACTTTGCTATGACATTACAGCAATGAATTCACGTGGGCCACTTTTCATTCTCTAGTTCCTAGTTGGAACTCACTGACTCAGCAAAATTTTAAGATCACAGATTGAGTCAAATGACAAAGCAATTAAACAAAACTGTACCTTAATCAATTACTATTTTTATCTATACAATGCTTATGGTTTCTTGGCCACTAAAATAAGATTAATATATCTTTGTAGGACTGACTCTGGTCATGGTTGACAAATAGAAAACTATCGTAATAATTCTATAAAAAGCAGTAATTTTAAAATTCCATTATCAATGCAAACATATTGCTTATTTACCTGAGGCCTTATGCAGTGGTTACTACGCTATGGCTATCTTATTCCCCTCACCATCGATCGCTCTGTGCCTGAGTATGCGAACCAAGACTAGCCAAATAGAACTGGGTGAGATAGCCAGGGACATTTGGAAAAGATTTCTTCCCCTGTAACAGAGACAGGACTTTGAAGAGAATTCTTACTGCTTTTGCATTTTTTGTATCTTCATGATTGTACCATACATACATATGAAGATGTATCATACATGACACTAGAAAAAGTCATTTAGCCATCTTTTAATCACAAAATGACAAAGGGGAATGATTGAATGAACCTTTATGTCCTTTATGGCATTGTCGAACGCCTTCCCCTATTCTTTGAGTGCCTACCTCCAGACTTCTTCTTGAGTGAAGTAACTAAATGTCTCACTATTGTTTAAGCAAGATGTAATAGGGCATTTTGATGCTTACAGCCAAAAGCAATCTTAATTGATTTAGCAGTACTATAAACTGCCTACACAGTGCCTGAAAAAAATAGCATGCATTTAAAAGCTTTGGATATTATTTCTGTAAGTAAAATATAAGGTAAAATATAAAGATTAATCTGTCAAAATCACCATCGACATTCCTAGCTACTCACAATCCTTTCCCACTCTGATATCTCAGAATACTTTGTCCTTTTTTGGGCAATAATCCCATACGCATTAAATTTTAATCATGTGTGTGCATGATTGATATTGCCTTCTGAATTGTAATCTCTCTTTTATACCATCAATAGCCTCTTATACAGTAGGTATTCAATAACTATTTGTTGAATGAAGTGATGATTAAGTCGATGTATTTAAAAGGAGGACTGTACCCATGGGGTGTGCATGTGTGTGTGTGTGTGTGTGTGTGTGTGTGTGTGTATAAGTAAATTAACAGAATGACATAATAATTAATAAATTTGCTCGTAGTTTTATATCTTTTTTTCACTTTTGGACCCTGATATTGAATTTAATTCTAATTCGGGCTTCAACATGGAAGTTACATAAGAAAATTTAAAGCCATTTGTGCATCTCAACTAGGATTCTTCTTAGGAAATAGAGCAGAGGTCAACTTAGTCCAGTGAAATTTAATTGGAGGTGAACAAGCAATTTCCTGCCAAGGTGTTGCCCTAAGCTTCTATTCAGCCCAATTTAAGTTCATTCCTTTTGATTATGGTAATTGCAAAGACATTTTGCCCGTAAAATTATGACCAGATAATTCTTTTGGACTCTTCTAGCTTTTCAATGTTAGGGAAGAATAATTACCTAATAAGCAAGTTTTCAAACTCAAAGGCTCAAGTATTACAAAGCAATGAGATACAATATTTGATGAGGGTAGAATCAGAATTTAGTGGGGCTGAAGATAGCTGGAGATGCAGACCAAGGCATATAGACCCTGGATAAATGAGGGAGTATTCATAGCAGAAGCTTCTGGGCTTGGCTGGAAGGAACAAGTCAAAGAGTTTGGGCACCAAAAGTTAGGCATCGAGGGGAAAGGAAAGATTTACTGAAGATCAATTCTATCTTAAAGTTTTCCTCAGGACCAGCAACAATAGAGGGAAATGGAAAATAAATGAATTTGTATGGCTCTTTCATGTTATTCAAATAACCTGTTTTTGGAGCTAAATAATTTGCAACTTTCTACCTGTGTAATTTGTATAAATTACTTCTCTCCCTCCCTGAGTTTCTGTTTCCTCAATTGTAAAATTGGGATAATAATATCTACTGCACAAAGTTCTTGAGAAGATTACGTGATATACGTAAATATAGATAGATAGATAAATATTTACTTAGCACAGTGCCTGGGCTATAATACTGCCCCCACCCCCTGCAAACACATGTTAGATTTATTCAACAAATGGTAATTGAGTGCCTACCAGCTTCTCTGCTTTAGATACTGGTAACACAAAGGTGAATAAGGTGTGGCCTACATTCTAGGGGATGAATGGAAAAAAGTGTGCTTATTAGAAATGAATGACCAACTTTAGCATTTAAAAGAATACTCAAAGCAGATTCATGGTGTTTGGAAACTTATGTATAATGTAAAATGAAGAAACATACAAAGGGTTGGCAAATATTTACAAAGGAAAATGTATATTGAAGTTTAATACACAGTAGGTTTGCTCTGTTCTATTTAGAATTTGCTTTTCAAACATTCGCATTTCTGGATCATAGTGGACGTGGGAAAATGACATGCTTGAGGATTTTGTAAAGAAGGAAAGGGAAAAGTTGAGTAGAAAACATAAATGGAACGAAAACATAGAGGGCTTAGATTTGAACAGGGTTAGGATAAAGCTCCCTGTGTGATATCGGTAGGTGTATTGAGGCAGAAAACAGAAACACTGCATTGTTTAGCAGTTAATCATAAAAGAACACAATAAAAATAGTTTCCTTAAATTATGTAAATATTAAACAAACAGTAGCAACAACAACAAAACAGTGGCTGGAGGCTAACTAGGAAGAAATAGCTAGAGTAGAAGCTAAAGAAGGCTGAGCATTAGATAATGCGCAATACTTTTCATGGTGTTTGAGAGTCCTTAAAGGAAGAAGGATCTAATATGTGCTGGGCATGCTTATATCTTACCACGGTATCACTTAATTTAAGTCAATAACAAAGCAGGGACAATGACAAAGGAGCATAATTAGTCTACCAGTAGCAGTTATTTACACTGAGAAGATTGGGAATAATTGTCTATTTTCACTATTTTCCCTTCCAAGAGCCTATGCGTGTACACGTCTGTATGCATGTTTTAGGAAGAAAAAGAATCTATAGAATACCATTAATCCAAGACCACGTCTAAAATATTTTAGTATTATGGATTGGTTAAAATAAATATTATTGTTTTCATTTATGTCACAGACCTACGAGTTTCCTTAGCAAATCCATTTTTGAGCCAGAGCAGATCAGAAAGGATGCAGTTGTTTAGAGCTTTCAAAACATCTGGAAAGTTATTCTGGCAAGTAGAGTCAAATCCAATAGCAAAACAGATGTTTTCCACTGTGGCGGGAAAACACAACTTTCTTATATGCATTGCATATGGTCCAAATCCATTTCAGAAATAACACCCCACCTCTTAAAGGGCCTTGGGACCACAGTTCTCTCGTGTACTTTGCCAGCATAAGCATGGCCAAGGCCATTTAGGTGATGGAAAGGCAATATTTTATAATAATCTTTTAATCTCATGTTTTATAAAACAAGAGAAAAAAAGTTTTAAAAGTCTAGGTTCCCTCTCCAAGGCCCTCAGTTAAAAAGTTGGAGTTGGATTAAAACCAATTAGTAATCTTTGGCAGGACTCCTGGGAGCTCAGAGTGGGGAAGGACAGGAGGTCAGGAGAGAGAATAGTGGCCTGAGAGTTGTTCTGGCTTTTTCTCCCAGAAAAAGCGAAGGGAGGTTTCTTCCCATTAACCATTTGGAAAGAGTATCAGAAGCTCTAGGAGATGAGTCTTGTCAAAAAATCAGAAACTATTGTGCCCCAAGAATATAGGAAATGGATTTACTCAAAAATTCATTTAGGGAAAGATTTTCTTTTTATAAATGAATCTTCACTATAAGATGGTATAAACCACATAATATAGTTGTATATACCACATAATATAGTTTCTTGTAGCCTTTGTAAAAATAGTTACAAAATTTTAATAGAAAGCATTTGCATCGGTCATTTGCCAATTAATTGTTTTAAGCTAAAAAGTTCCATATTTTTATGAAGTCAATTTTCTGGAAATTGGAACATTTTCCAGTGGAATATTTTCCTGGTTTAAAAATTAGGTTTTCAGGCCAGTCGTGGTGGCTCACGCCTGTGATCGTAGCATTTCAGGAGGCCGAGGCAGGAGTATTGCTTGAGCAGGAGTTCAAGGTTACAGTGAGCTATGATCGGGCCACTGCACTCTAGTGGGCGACAGAGTGAGACACTGCCTCTTAAAAAAATGGTTTTCAGCCAAGAAAAAGTAGATAAAAGGAAAAATAGAATGAAGGAGTGACTTTTTAAATTTTATCAAATAATGTAAACATAATTTTTACCAAGAGTGAGATGGAAGAACACATACTTGATTAAGCTAATTAAACTGGTTTAGAATCCTAGGAGTTATCAGTATTTGAAAAATGTTGCTTGATTATATAGAGAAGTCCTTAAGTTGCCCCAGATCACTGTTAAGCATTCTAAAATATTTTATAATTTCAAAGGCACATCCTGTAAAGATAAAGAGTGCAAATCATTATTTAGATTCGGAGACATCGAGACTTCTGCTATTTCTAGAGAAGGGTTGCCTGCTGTCACAAAATGTTTTCCATCTCTCTATAATGAGGCGCTATCCCAATACAGGCTACAGTACTGACAGAGGCTCTTTATTTGTGCTCCGTTTGTCTCAGCTTGGTACATATGCCTGCCAAAATACTGTAACTATACTATTATGAATGCTGGGATTTGGATTCACATGGGTCAGGGAAAATGTGAGTAGAGTCAATTATTGATACTGGGCAAACACGTCTCATTCCCAACATCTTATTAACATTATAACCTGATCCACTTATGATATCATCACCATCTCTGTTTACTCTCATTCTTGTCTGAAGCTAGCTCATCAGGAATTTTTGAGAGAATGCCTTTGAACCTCTAACACTTTAATTATCACCTGGCTCCAGGGAATTGTGAGCTCATAAGCTAGAAAGACACCATAGTTAGAGAGGAACATAAAGATCTCTCTATGAAGATTATTTGCATTTGTCTGGAGATAATGCTATTCATCCATTGTATGGAGGAGTGCCCAGAATAGAAATGAGCAAGGAGCAAAGATTTGCTAAGTGGATAGCTTTCTAATTCCTTCCAAGACATGTTTTCCAAGTATAACTTTATTTTGTTTGAAGTGGTGTGAATTTCCAAAACTGGGTATATCCCAATGTTGCTAGGTGTGAAAACACATCCCAAAGCCAGAAAAGAAATGAGTTCTGTATTTTTTTTTTCTAGACAATCTCTCCCCATCTTACAGTTCTACTAAGGGATAATTGAAAACTGACATTGTGTGGCTAGGAAAAGGAGCAACTGGAGATAGAAAAGTTGTACAGAAAGGTATGAAAAGAAACAGTAATAGGTGTAATTGAAGGAGGTATGATGAGAAAAGGCTTTGTGCAGTGGCATAGAGGTGAAAGGAGGGTCTCATGTAATTTCTAGGATTGTTATGCATCCTCTGCTGTTGCTCATAGGAGAAGGAGGAGAAAAGAAGTTTAGCATAAGTGAAAGATACCAGGTAAGGAGAAAAGCCAAGGTGTTTCAAGGGATATTTAGTAGAGAGAGAACTGCAGGAAACTACACCACCAGAGATTACATTAGTTTAGGACACATTGTGACAGAAACATTATGGCTTTTCTATAGCAATCTGCAATTATTATTTTTTTCCTCCTGTGGAAGGGGGAGCAGGGTATAAAAGGGAAAAGGCAATGAAGCAAAAGAATATGAACCCAGATGACCTTGCTTCCTTCTTTGCTAATCTTAGAAAGGAAAACAGAAACATTATTAGGCCAAAGCTAAGGACAACAAAAACTTTAGATTCCTCTTAAGGACAAGAAATGTCACAGACAATGCTTGGGAAAACATTCAAGGCTCATGAATTATAAAGAAATTAGAATAAATAGGCCCTTAGGTTTCTGTTTAAATACCTCTTTTTAAAAGTGTATTAAATGATTTTTCCAACTAATTTTATCGAGTGAAATCTTCCATCTGGCTTCACCGAGAAAGAATTTCAAAGTTGTGGAATAGTAGCATCAGAGCTGGAAGGAATCTGCATGTCTTTTCCTCCAACCCCCTCATTTTCCTTCAGCAAATTTTAGAGTGTGATGTAAACAGAATCTATCGAGCCCACATGCTCCAGACTTGCTCATTAAAAACACAAAACAGCTTCTGTCACTCTTACGTTCCCTTCCAGCCACTAGTCTATCCTTCCCTCTCCCTAGCTAAGCTCCTTGAAATATCAGTCTACCTTTGCTCTCTCCATTTCCTCACCTTCCTTCCACCTTTCCAGGCCATGGAGCTGCCACTCCATTGAAATTGCCCTCACGGAAGTTCCCTTACAAAGCACACTCTCCCATTTGTACAAATGTGGGCTTGGGAGCAGGGTGGCTTCTCTCATTGACGTCCTGGATCACCCTGGGCAAGTTCGCTTCTCTGTGCCTCATTTTCTCATTTGTACAGTGGGGATAATATTAATAATAATAATCCCTACTTCACAGAGTTTTTTTAAAAATTGCATACATAAAGCTAGGTAAAACTGTTTAAAACAGTTTCTGGTTTGAATTCTTAGTTAACACTATATTTCTTGATAACCTTTGTAGTATGACTGTTAACTGGTTCCCTCCTTCCAAGCTTCCTTCCATCTCTCCCTCTTTCCTACTTTCTCTAATTCCTTTTTTTCACAAGTATTTGAGTCTCTCTTATGTGCCAGGTGAGTGAGACAGCACAATGTTTGTTCCCCTGGGGCTCGTACCCTTAGTTTTCCTCTTGTCACCCTATTAGCTGCTTCTCAGTTTTCTATGGAGGCTCCTCTTCCTCTCTCTGCCTCTTGGTTTCTTAAATGGCCCTTACATTTTGTCTTCTTATTCCATTATAATAAATCTTCCTAAAGATCAAAGCATCCATGCTCTTCCAAACCTGTCTTCTATATTGACTATACTCCTAGGTCTTTGCTTTCAACTTTCTACACTTCAACAGTTAACCGTGCCCACCTATTACAAAGGTACTTCAACACCAAACGTCCAACATTGGATGGACTACCTTCCCAATGCAGCCTCCTCTCCAGTAACCAATGGCACCACTACTCAACCAGACAACCAGATCAGAATCTTCTTTCCTCTTCAACTTCTCCACATTCCATCACATGAAAATTCTACTTGCTTCTCAAATGTGGTCTCTCTTCTCTATTCTCACATTCTTAGTTGAAGTCTTCATTTTATTTCTATTTGTTCATGGTTCAATCTTGGTAGGTCGTATGTGTCCAGGAATTTATCCAATTCTTTGGGGTTTTCCAATTTGTGGGCATGTAGTTGTTCATAATAGTCTCTAATGATTCTTTGCATTTCTGTGATCTCAGTTGTCATGTTTGCTTTTTTGTCTCTGATTTTATTTATTTGGTTCTTTTCTTAATTTGTCAATTTTGTTTACCTTTCAAAAAAACCAACTTTTTGTTTCATTGATCTTCTGTACTGCTTTTTTTCAATCTCAATTTTATTTATTTCTGCTCTGATCTTTATTATTTCTTTCCTTCTACTAATTTTGGATTTGGTTTATTCCTGTTTTTCTAGTTTTTCCTGCTTTTATAGTTTATTGAGGTGCATCAGTAGGTTATTTATTTGAAGTCTTTCTACTCTTTTCATATAGATGTTGATTGTGATAAACCGCCCTCTTACTATTGCCTTTACGGTATCCCAGAGGTTTCGGTATATTGTATTTTCATTTTCATTTGTTTCAAGAAAATTTTAAATTTGCTTCTTAATTTCTTCATTGACCCCTTGGTCATTCTGGAGCATGTTGTTTAATTTCCGTGTGTTTGTATATTTTCCGAGGTTCCTCTTGTTATTATTCCATTGTGGTCAGAAAAGGTACTTGATATAATTTGCATTTTTTAAAATTTTCTCAGACTTGCTTTGTGATCTAGGATATGGTCTCTTCTGGAGAATGTGCTATAGGCTGATGAAAAGAATGTGTATTCTGCAGTAGTTGGGTGAAATGTTCTGTAAATGTCAGTTAGGTCTATTAGATCTGGTATGTAGGGTAACTCTGCTGTTTCTTTGTTGATTTTCTATCTGGATGGTCTGTCCATTACTGAGATTGAGGAGATAAAGTCCCTTAATATTATTGTACTGCAGTCTATCTCACCCTTTAGGTCTACTAATGTTTACTTTGTATACTTGGGAGCTCCAGTGTTCAATGCATAGGGATATCATTTATATTCTCTTACTGAATTGACCCTTTTATCATTATATAGTGACCTTCTTTGTCTCTTTTTACAGACTTTGATTTGTAATCTATTTTACCTGATATAAGTACAGCTATTCCTGCTCTTCTTTCATTTCTAGTACTATGGAATATCTTTTTCCATCCCTTCACTTTCGGTCTGTGTATCCTTATAGGTGAAGTGGATATCTTGTAGGTAGCATATGATTGGGTCTTGTTTCATTACTCATTCAGTCAGCCATTTGATGCCTTTTAATTGGAAAATTGAGTCTATTTACTTTCTGTGTTGTTATCAATAAGTAAGGACTTCCTACTGCAATTTTGTTGCTTGTTTTCTGGTTATTGTGTAACTCCTCTCTTCCTTTCTTACTTTCTTACTGTCTTCCTTTGTGGTTAAGTAATTTTCTCTGGTAGTATGTTTTAATTTTTTGCCTTTTACTTTTAGTGAATCTACTATAAGTTTCTGTGCTGTGGTTACCATAAGGCTTACTAAAAACATCTTGTTATAGATTTGACAAGTTATTTTATAAGATGACAACTTATCTTAGATCACAAAGAAAAAAGTGAAAAATACCCTTTACACTTTAACTTCACCCCCACACACACACACATATTTTGACTTTATGTTTTCTCAATTTACATTTTAAAAAAATTTTGTAGAGATGAGGTCTTGCTAGATTGCCCAGGCTGGTCTCAAACTTCTGGGCTCAAGTGATCCTCTTGCCTCAGCCTCCCAAAGTGCTGGGATTAGAGGTATGAACCGCTGCACCCAGCCTCAATTTGCGTATTTTAATATTGCCTATCTCTTAACAGGTTGCTGTAGCTATTAGTGTTTTTGATAGATTTGCCTTTTGGACTTCATTCTAGGGTTACGAGTAGATTGCACACCACAAATACAGTATTAGAATATTCTGGGTTTGTCCGGGTATTTAATTTTA
The DNA here is from genome assembly GCF_000956105.1 of Propithecus coquereli. Taxonomy (NCBI): domain Eukaryota; kingdom Metazoa; phylum Chordata; class Mammalia; order Primates; family Indriidae; genus Propithecus; species Propithecus coquereli. Next base: position 4,735,840 of record NW_012153951.1, read on the forward strand.
CCAGATTTTATACCTTCAAATACCTTTTTTTTGTATGTTAGTGGTTTTTTCTTTCAGATTGAAGAAGTCTCTTTAGTAGTTCTTATAAGACAGAGCTGATGGTAGTGAATTCTCTCAGTTTTTGTTTGTCTAGGAAAGGCTTTATTTCTCCTTTATAATTGAAGGATAGCTTTTCTGATACAATTTTCTTGGATGGCAGTTTTTTCTTTAAATAGTTGGAAAATGTCATTCCATTCCCTCCTGGCCTGTGTGGTTTCCATTGAGAAATCTGTTGCCTGACAAATTGTAACTCCTTTATATGATATTTATTTCTTTTCTCTTGCAGCTTTTAGGATCCTCTTTGTTCTTGAATTTTGAGAGTTTGATTATTATGTACCTTAGAGTAGTCTTATTTGAGTCAAATGTATTTGGTGTTCTCTGACCTTCTCATACCTGGATACTTATCTGTTTCTTAAGTTTGGAAAGTTTTCTGTTATTTTTTTTTGAATAAACTTTCTAGTCCTTTCTCTTGCTCAACTACTTCTTGAACACCAAGAATTCTTAGATTTGGTCATTTGAAGTAATTTTCTGTTTGTAGGCAATCTGTTCCTTTTTATTCTTTTTTCTTCTTTGATCGTACACTTTCAAATAGCCTATCTTCAAGCTCACTGATTTTCCTCTGCTTGACCCTTCAGCTCTTGAGATACTCTAATGAACTTTTCAGTAGAGCAAATATATTTATTTCTCAGTTCCAAAATTTCTATTTTTTTTATTACTTCAATCTCTTTGTTAAAATTCTCTGATAAATTTCTAACTTGATTTTCTGTGTTATCTTGGAAATCACTGAGTTTCCTCAAAACTGCTATTTTGAATTTTCGGTCAGAGAGTTCACATATCACTGTTTCATTAGGGTCAGTCACTGGTTCTTTGCTTTGTCTGTTTGAGGAGGTCATGGTTCTCTATTTGCTGTTGTTTCTTGTGGATATATGTCTATTTCTTTGCACTGAAGAATTATTTATTCCAGTCTTTTCTGTATGGCGTGTTTTGCTTTTTATTGGATATGTTTGCTTATAGAGTCTTGTAATTTACCTGTTGATTTTCTTCCTCTTCCCGCCCCCACCCCCACTAGATTGCTGCTTCCTTTTGGCACTAGATGACACCTTAAACCTAGGTTTGCCTTGGTTCCAGTAAACAATCAGTGTCACCAGTCCCAAATGGAGGAGGTCCTAAAGGGGATAATGCCACAGTGTGGAAAGGCTGGCTGGGGGCTCATGCTCAGTAGACCTTGGAACTAACCTCCTACTGTGTAGTGCTGCTGAATGGCTACTCTGATTTGGTGTCTCCTTTGGTCAAGTTGCAGAACAGTGGGGAGGCCTGGGAATGTTAGTCCCACCTCCCCCTTTGTTTCTGGCTTTGCTCAGGGATAATTCCCCCTTCAGTCACTCCCTGTGTTTCCTGTGCATTGAGGCAGGGATGGGTCTCTCTTGCCAGGGAACCCAAGATGGTGGGGAAGCTGGTTGTCCATCTTGATCTCAATTTTTTCAGTGTAGAAACTGTGAATTGGGGGAAATTTTTCACACACTTGGTGCCAGGCATTATGGAGGGGCATTGTGATTAGGATTAAGAGGGTCATTGTGGATATGAAAGTCCAATTCTCTACCATCTGCTCAGAGTTTTTTTTTACTTTTCTGTGGCCCTGGGAGCTGTCTCCTCCTCATATCTGAGTTCCGGGATACTGATGGTGATAATCTCAGTGCTGAATATTTGGTTTTAGTTTTCTATGAGGGAAGGGTGAAGCCAGCTTGCTTCTACACTGCCATTTTGGAATCCTGTTTTTCTCTTTATGGGAGATCAGCCTTCAAAGTTATCTCCACTTCCTGTCTACCATTCTGTAAGGCTGGTGGCGGGCAACCTTCCCCTCCCTAAAGAAAAAAAAGAAAAGCCCACGAGACCTGCCCTAATACTGTAACAAAGAACTCTCCCCTTTAACTTCGTGCTGAAGAAAAACCCCCATCCCCCAACTCTAAAACCTTTATAAGCCCGCTCAAAACTTCGGGGCGGGCAGCTTGACTTCTCTGACCCCTTCTCTTGGGACCAGTGAACCTCGCCCGGGAGCGCTCTCTTTCCCCTTCCCCCAATAAAGCCTCGTTGCTCGCCCTTTACACTCTGCTCGTCTTTCTTTCTCTGCCGTGGCCCATCCAAAAACCTTACACATTCCACTATCTATCCTCACATACTTTCTAAAACACAACTCTCATCATCAATTCAATCATTTTTCACTCATTCACTTATTTATTTATAACATTTAATGTTAACCGATTGTGAGCCAGGCACAGATCATTTTGTTTCCCTCTTTAAATTCCTTGAAAGGTGCCTTGACTCTTTGTTATTATTTGTGCCTATGTATATTCTGTGTCCTCACCTCTACCTCCTGCCTCTTCCCTTGACAGACTGCTACATGTTCTTTATAACACAACTCAAATTTTTCCACATTCATTCATTAAATTCTGACCAGCACTGGGGATATAGCAATAAAAAAAAAAAAAACTAACAAATCTCTGGTTTCACAAAGAATTTACATGAGGGAGACAGATAATAAATAATTAAACAAGATGTTCAGATTGTGATAAGTGCTGTGAAAAAAAAAAGCAATGTAATAATGCAATAGGGAGAGAGAGAGACAGAGAAAGAGAGTTTGTGTGTGTGTGTGTGTGTGTGTGTGTGTGTGTGTGTGTAGGCAGGATGGGAATACAGTTTAAACAGGATGGTTGGTCAGAGAAATCTTTTCTGATGAAGTAACATTTGAGCAGAGACCTGAATGAAGCCACCGAGTGAGCCGTGTATCAATCTGGAAGAAGACCGTTCCAGGTAAGGGAACAGCAAGTGCTAAGGTGCTGTGGTGGAAGTGAGCCAGAGTGCTCGAGGAACAGTACGGAAGTTGGAAGGCATGCAATGAAAGGCAGCAGAACTGGTCTTGGTGATGCCACTCCTGATTTCACACAGCAGAGTTGGGCACTCATTTCCCTGTGCTCAGACAGTGCCTGGTATTAAATCGTTCTGTTAGGATACAGTACAGTATATGCTTGTCATTATTGGTTTATGTCTGTCTAATTGCTAACACTATATATAAGTGCTTGATCAAGGGTGGAGATCATTTTGTACTTTTTTTTTTTTTTTGTATCCCCAGGGCCTGTGCTTGGCAGGTGCTTGGATCTTTGCTGAATGGCTGAGTCAGAGTCCCTTAAGATGCTTTCTTATGCTTGAGTCACCTGGTTGGGTTTCTGGGTTCCCACTGCTCCCAGTACTCTTCTAGCCTAGGGCTTTTACCACCTCTCCCTTACATCACTTAGTGCTGATGTTTTACCAGCTTTGGCACCTTCCCTCCTGGAACCTTGAATCATGGGCAATCCTGTGTTGATTTCCAGGCGCAACCTTCTCCTCCTCAGATTTCTTGTGTGTGGCAGTGATAAGTATGGCCTGTGCAGGCAGTGCCATTGAAGGACTCTGCATATCGGCGTTCAAACTGACAAATGAGGATAAATGCATAGGTGGAGTCAGCATTAGGAAGGACTTGCAAGTTGATCAGAGAAGAAAAATATTGGCAATTGGCTGTGATTGCTTAGAAATAACACCCCAAGATTGTACTTTTAAGATTTTGCAAATATTTCAATATTTATTGTCATAATCAATTTTTTTTGTGCAAGAGTGAACAAGCTTTAGACCTTAGCTTATTTTCATGTGACCAAAATGTCACATATGCATATATTAGAATAACATGATTTTACAAGATGTCAGTCCCTGTAAGTAGGTGACATCTATAAAATGAGGTGATGTACTTCTCTCTCTTCTTTTTTTTTTAATTTTTAATTATTATGGGTACATAATAATTGTATATATTTATAGGGTTCATGTGATGTTTTGATGCAGGTATAAAATGTGTACCAATCAAATCAGAGTAACTGGGGTATCCATCACCTCAGGCATTTATCATTTCTTTGTGTTAAGGACATTCCAATTCCACTCTTTTAGTTATCCACTCTTTAGAATCAAAAATAATTCCTAACTTATTGTTGATTATAGTCACTTTGTTGTGCTATCAACTATTCTTTGTTCTATCTGTATAACTATATTTTTGCACCCATTAACCATCCCTACTTTATCCCCCCGCTTCCTACTACCCTTCCCAGCCTCTGGTAACCATCATTCTACTCTCTGTCTCCATGAGATCGATTGTTTTAATCTCTTCTTTTTTTTTTTTTAGGGCAGGAAGTTGGAGTTATTTTTTTAAGGATAACAATCTCAAAAATTGTGAATATAGGCCAGGTGCGGTGGCTCATGCCTGTATTCTCAGCACTCTGGGAGGCCAAGGCGGAATTGCTTGAGGCCAGGAGTTCAAGAGCAGCCTGGGCAAGATAGCGAGACCTCTTCTCTATAAAAAAAAAAAAAAAAAAGTAAGCCAGGTGTGGTGGCCCGCACCTGGAGTCCCAGCCACTCCTGAGGCTGAGGTAGGAGGAAGGAAAATGGCTTGAGTCTAGGAGCTGGAGCTTGCCGTGTGCTGTGACTCCAGCCTAGGGAACAGAGTGGTACCCTGTCTCTAAAAACAACAAAACAAAAAAAGACTACAGATGAGAATCATTAGCAAATAAAAAGGCCTCTAAATTGTTGAAATAGGTGTTATCATGAATGTGAGTAAAATTTATACATCTTATAAAATAACTTTTGGGCTCTTTATGGGAAACCCATTTACTCTAATTTTATACATCACTATAATAATTTTGTTATCTATTTTTTTTTTAAGCCACAGTGGATTAAAAGCAATGAAGTAGCAGAGCAGGTAAGGTGGTAGAGGAAGTCACAGAACAAAATGGCTGGAAGAATGCCAGACCGCACAGAGGAAGCAGAAAGACTTGAAGCCAGCATTAAACACTCAAAATGATAGCCATGTAGGGTCTCTAAGTTGAGGGCAGACGACTGAGTTGCCTCTTTAGACACCGCTCTGCAGATGCACAATGCCTTATCTGCAAAGTCAAATCAAAAGACCCATGTTTTTTAAAAAGTCGTTTGGTTTTGTTTGTTTCTTTTCAAATTTGTTTTGCTGGCAAAACCTAACTCGACTTGCATTTGTTTGTCAGCAAAACTGATTTGAACTAATGTGTGGCTACTTATGAACTTCATTCTCATTTGTGTGCCTGTTTTGCTTCAGAAATGATGTGTTAATTACATATCCTGTTGGGGGTGTGATGAATATTTGGTATAAACATCACATTACCTTTACAAAATAAAAAAAAATCTGGTCGCAAGCGTATTGGATAAAGGGTTGTGTATCTCCATAATATAGTCATGAATGCCCATAATGATGAGTATGTTTAATAAGAAATGCCATGCTTCATAAGATAAGAAAGTGTAAAAAATGCTTTGAAAGCTTTGCATTTTAAAAAAGTGGATGGGAAACCTTTAGTGTATTTGTAAAATCACAAGCGTTTATAGTACACTTTAAAGATTTTCTCTGGCTGTGTGCGCGTGCGTCTTGCGTGTGTGTATGTGTGTGTGCGGTGTGTTTCTGAGTCCTTTAAGATGAAATTACTCTTGGAATCTGGGGGATATATTTGCTCTTGCCTTGCCAAAATTTGGATTTCTGCACTGTGATCAGGGAAATGATCTTCGAAGTTGTTGGTGTTACCTTGAGCACTGTGGATCTCAGTGAGATAGTTATTCATAGATCTGAAGTTGCATTTTAAAACTTCCCAAATTTATAATAGGAGTTTTCTTTTGTTTGATTCCCCCCCCTGAGGATTCTGCTGTCAATGAAGAAGAAAGTTTGGGTGCCAACTAAAGGAAACAGAGTCTGTGTTTGCAATGCCAATGAGCTTACCCAAGGGGAATCGTTAAATAGCCTGAGGGTTATTCTAGCTCAGCAAACCTGCTGATACAAAAATGCAACTTTGGACATTAGAGATGGAAGCTTACAAAAATCTGTCTGAGCTCTAGCAAAAGAATTTAGAAACACGCAAAATTCACAATAGATAATAAAATATTATTATGTTAAATTTTCTATGCTACAAAATAGTAGAGGTCCCTAGTTTAAAATTCAAACATTATAGAAATATATTAACTGAAATAGTAAAAGTAACTCCTATTTACACTGTTCACCCTCTCCCTCATAATAATACTGTTAAAATGTTGGCCTGTATTTCTCTAGCTGTTATCCTTTTTTACACAAATTAATTCATACTACATAGTCCTAATTGCAACTTGCCTCCCCTACCCACCACCGCAGTTTAACAACTACATATCTTATCCAAGTTAATAGTTAGTATCACCACCTCATTCTTTTTAATTGGGAGGTAGAATTCCATTTTATGTCTATACTATAATTTTAAATGGATGAATTTTTGAAGTTTTCCTTTTTCCCATTGTTATTTTTTTCCCTTTTGATTTTCATCTGCTTTTTTTGCTCAGACACAAGTAGGAAAATAAAAAGCCTAGATTTCATGAGAAAAAGCTGTAAATAGTGAGATAAATGCTGTTTTCAAAGGACAAATTTTTTTTTTTATTTCAGCATGTTATGGGGGTACAGATGATTAGGTTATGTATGATGCCCTTATCCTCCCTCCCCCCCAAGTCCAAGCTTCAAGTGTGTCCATTCCACCGGAGGGAGGTGTGCATCGCACTCATTGTTTGTACAAAGGGCAAATTTTCAGTTCCATAGAATAAGCAGCACCGTTATCTCAAAAAGATAAAACAAATGATGTCTCTTTTGCATTTTAAAGAACATTTAGGTGTTACCGGTAAATGGATCAATAGCTCTCAAATTTAAAAAATAAATTTCCTCAGTTATACAGAAGCATTAAAATTTCTGGAGGAAATCAACCTTGTCATAAAAATAAACTTTCAGATTTAAAATTAGAAACAGAATATCTGTGGTCCTGTTCAGAAAGGAATGCTTTATCTATAGAGCTCATCAGTGATTCGAAGGTCAGGGATAATAGGCAACGAGGCATTCTGGTGACCTGAGTTCAGGTAAATAAGAGAAGGAAACTGGATCACTTTCACCACAAATTAGAGCAACAATTCCCATGTCTGTCTTCTGTCATTCTGTCTCAACACTTTCAGCCTTTTCCTAGCCATAAATGTCCCCCTGCATTAAGGTCCTCACTACTGTATGCAATTCCACAAATTTTTCCCCTGCAGGAACAAGGATAGTAATTAAGATGAACATCTATGACCCATCATACAATATTATTGCAATTTACCTATGTTAGCCTCCCCATTGCCCTTCAAAGGTAACCACTATCCTGAATTATATGATCAATACTTCTTTGTTTACAAACAAGTTTTTTTCAACAAATCTGTGTGCTCCTAACTAATATATCATTTAGCTTTGCTTGTTTCTGAGCTTTATAAAAAGG
>NW_012153951.1:4747016-4748344 GCF_000956105.1 Propithecus coquereli
GGAAACTAAGATATAATACAGCATACATTGTGTGCTGAGATTGGTTCCTAGATATTGTATGTAATTCAATTCCCTTTTCCTGACCAACTCAGAGATTCTTTGTGAAAATGGAATTGTTAGTACAGAGTAACATCTGTCAGTGCTTTTAGATCTTACTGTAGGAAATAATTGATAACATTTGATTTTCCACAAAAAGAATCTGAAATAAGGAATTTGCAGGGTGCATGTTGGAAAGAGGTAGATGATGTATGTACCACCTAGAAACTTGAGACTTAACTATATGGTCTCAAATCTTATCCTATGCCACACTTCTTGCCACAGGTGGCTTTTTCAAGCACAGTTGACCCTTGAACAACTCAGGGTTTACGGCAGTCAATCCCTGCACAGTTAAAAATCCATGTATAACTGTTGACTCCCCCCAAAACTTAACTATAAAGCCTGCAGTTTACTGGAAGCCTTACTGATAACACAGTCAATTAACACATATTTGATATGTTACAGGTATTATACACTGTATTCTTACAACAAAGTAAGCAAGAGAAAAAATGTTATTAATAAAATCATAAGAGAAAATACATTGACAGTACTGTACTGTACTTATTGATATGGTAGTTTATGTTGTCTGTTTACAAGACGAATCATCTGTCTGAAATGGTGGGCAACTGCAGCCGTATACCTCAATCTATGGTACATATCAAGAAATTAAACTTTTTCTTGTAAGTGTCATGACTTTTCTCTGCTTCTTGGGAACTCTTCTAGTATCACTAGTGGCACTTCATATGAGTCCTGTGGTGTTACTCAAGGTTTACGTTGTTGCACTAAACATGATGAAAAGTATGCGAGAACTGTGAGAGATCACTTTTTACTGTGATACACAATTTACTGGAGAGATGAACTGCTCATGTGGAGATGATTATTATCACACTGTTTTTAGCAGATAACTCGCAACACTTGAGCTCACCACAGTAGCAATAGGAGGTGGCTATGAAATTATCACAGTAGTACAGTCTGTACTGTAGTTAATTTTATGCAGTTATGATTTAATACTGTATTTTTATGTTTGTTGACGTTTCTCTTGACTGCAAATGGTGCCATGCAGTATCTGTAGATGTGTTCATAAGTTGTGATAAATTTTAACTTTTTATAATAGATTTGTGTATATATTATGGTGGTAAATGATAAAATAGACTAGTATATACATGTATTTTATGCATTCACGGCATACCTAATTTTTTCTTGATTTTTTTTTTTTTTTGGTTATTTCTAGGCTATACAGTTTGGGAGTTTTTTTCAAATTGTCATAAATCTCTAAAAATTTTTTCCCAGAT
>NW_012153951.1:4748394-4750896 GCF_000956105.1 Propithecus coquereli
GGGGGGGCGGTTCTTTTCAACATGACCCTTTGGGACACGTTCCCACCATCGTATACCCACTCAAATGAAGATGCAGCTCATTGTTTCTGAATAGTTGTCAATCCCTAATTGCTGTTGACTTTCCTTTCTTTGCTGGCTCCACTTTACTCACCATTTTACTTTTGGGGAGACGGCCTTTCTCCTGTCGTCAGTTAATGGGTTTGGAGTGGGTTTCCCCATTCGAGTAGACCCTGCTCTCCCTCGCATGCTCTTAGTCTTTTTACTTCCCTTTCAGGAACTACCTGTATGCAGGATCTTTGCACCGATTGTTCTCATGCAGTGTCAAATGCTTCTTTTCCTGAAGTACTCGTAGTACTGTCGGAATCTCGCTGGGGGCAGGACGCGGTGGTATTAGGATTTGAAATCCATAGACAGCTAGAGCGGCAAAGCATTAGGAACTGGAATCCTCCATTACAAAATGCTTCAGAGAAATATGTTATTGCTTCTATTTTGAAGATTTCAGTTCTGGCCTCAGATAATAAGGGGACGTAGGTAAAACAGGTAATAGGATGAGTTCAGATAAAACTTGGCTTCAGATGTATGTGAATAATTCGATTTTTGGCTTTGTCATTTTTGGAAGATAGTAGAGTTAGGATTCCGGAAAGACTTCTTTGTATTAAAAAAAAAACCCTCAAAGTAACTGTGCTGTGTATTGCTTCTAGTTTATTTTCATTGAAAAGATACCATTCTTCTAAGCTCCTTGGGTTCTGCAAAGTGTACGCTAGTAATGCAGATCATGTGGTAGTGAGTCTATTGAAATTAAAGTCAATGTCATCCTCTCTCGCCTAGTATATAGATCTTTTATTTGAGATTGGAGTTTTCTGGGCATTTTGCTGTAGTTCTTAAGTTGCTGGTGTGGAAAATTTTTGGTCATGGGTTCATATTTAAAATTTGAAAGTTAAAACTCTTTACAAACTTGACACTTAAAGGGTAGAGAGGAATGTATCACAAACGTAATTGTATTTATAGAATGCCTTTTGTGCAGAATACACAGATTAAGGCTTTGTAAGATTCCACAAGTCATTCACTTCATAGCAGGAAAAAAGAAAAAATAAAACTTGCCTTTAATTCCATTATTCTGAGATAACCACTGTTCACAATATTTTGTGCATTCTCTTTATAATTTTTTTCCACTTTCCAATATCATTGAATATCATTATATAGTAAGTTCCAGCCTTTTATTAATAATGAGGAATACTTTAAGTTAAATTGTACTTAGGGTGATGTTTCTTTTTTTCCTATCAGGAACCTAATATCTAATTTTGAACACTTTGAGATCAAATGTAAAGATTTTATCTGTTTTTATTTCTAGCTTTTTCCTGCTTTCAAGTTTTTATCTATACTGATTCTTTTCAAATATATCAATCTTTTTCTATGCCAAGACATAGGCTTGCTACTCTTTGCTTTCAATGTTTTTGTTACATTTAAAATACTAGTCCTTTTCTTACACTGCTACACACCCTTTTCCCCACTGCTGCTGCTTCTTTCCCCTGACTCTCCTCTTTTCTTTATCTATTTTAATTCTGCAGCAGCTCAGCTGAACCATGGTTTGTATAAGAAAACATAGTATCCAGAATAGGCGATGATAGCTTTTTAGAAAGTTATCTCTTTAGATGCTTGAAGTTCTATTGGATGAGTATTTTAGCACTGATTTGATTTATATAAAATTTAGTTTAGCTTTTCTGAGTTGTATTAAACATATTTGGTAGTGATTTGGATCATCACAACACAACACAAGTTTAACTTTTAGACATTGTAGAGGTATGTAAGTGGAAAAAGTGGAACTTTAGTTAAAGTACTCTGGCTATAGGACGTCCCTGCTGGGAATTATTGCATGAAATTGTTTGCAGCTGTTAGTGATTGAAAATATTTTCTTAAGAAAAATTCTGTAATGGAATAGTTACAAACATTTTAAGTCGAATATATACAGGAAAGTGTGAGGATCTTCAGTGCTTTACTACAACCTCTTCAGTGTTTTCTAGATACGTTTCTTAATGGAATTTTAAAAAATAGACTGCATAGAATAGTTTTAGATTTACTGAAATAAAAAGTACAATGACTTTCCATATACCCCCATGGTACCAGCCTCCCTCCTATTAACATCTTATATTAATATTTGTTACAATTAATGAACAGGTATTGGTATATTAAAGTTAATAGTTTAATAATGATAATAGTTTAATAATAAGTTTATTTCAATGTCCTTAGTCTTTATCTGATGTCCTTTTTCTGTTCCAGGATCTTATTACCCAGGATACCACATTACATTTAGTTATCATGTCTCCTTAGGTTCCTTTTGTCTATGAAAACTCATTAGACTTTCCTGGTTTTTGATGATGTTGACAATTTTGAGGGGTACCGGTCAGGTATTTTGTAGAATGGCCTGCCACTGGATTTTGTCTAATCTTTTTTTTCAGTGGTTAGGCTGTGATAGGTTTTTTTTTTTTTTTTTTTTTTTTTTTT
>NW_012153951.1:4750946-4752366 GCF_000956105.1 Propithecus coquereli
TTATTAATAAAAGATGGAAAAGCAAAAGATTTCACCCATGAGTAAGAAGTGTTGTGTATTAATTTATTTTTGACTAATAAAGTTTCTTGTAGGTGAAAAAGAGGTTACACCTGGAAAAAATCTTTGTATAAATACTTCACTTCCTATTATGCTTCAAAATTTTCACATATTTCTACTTATATAGTACATAATAAAGTATTTTCACATTTGAAGGCTAAACAAAGTTGAGTTTGTTAACACAAATGGGTGTAAAGAACCACAACCAACAAGAAATGTAAACATCAATTACAAAGTAAGAAGCAAGTCCAAGCACCTCCTAAAGTGAAAACAAATGTAATAATCCAAGCAATTTGGCTTGTTCTTTCAACAATGTGAAATCATAGTGATGGTGGTAGCCAAAGTGAAATTACTTGTCTACCAAGCTATACTTAGAAGATTTAGATTGCAGCATGAAAATAACGATATTCTAAACTACAATATACTTTTTCTAGATTTATCCATAGACATGTTTTACATTACATGGCTTTAAGACTGAGTCTACAGAGGTATACACAGCAGTCCCTAAATGATATTTATACAGTGGGTTGGGGGTGGGAGTGGAGAGGGGTGTTGGAAGAATTCATCTGACTATTGAGTACTTTAGATATAGCTCTATTCCCTAGATAAAATTCGGTCATTATAATTTCTTCACATTTTCTATAGCTAGCTTTTACACCCAACTGTAGACTTCGGTCTTCAAGTTTTGCCTACTTCACTCCACATTTTGGATTTCCCATTCATTCCATGTATCTACCTCCATTCTGTCCTACATCATTTTCATACTGCATGCCAGCGTTGATAAATGAGATTTTCAAAAAGGCAAAACTTGTATAAGGTGACACTATAAACAGTAAGTTCGAAATCAATTCTTAGCAAAAGTATAAACCAGATTATTAGCAATGGTTTTAGGCACTTAGGAAAGGTAGCTGGATCACTGATACCAGAATGAGTTAATCTGAAAACATCTTGTTTAACTAGTTTCACTTTTTTTTTTTTTCCCCCGGAGAGTTACTTGGACTGGTAGATTTCGAGATGTTAGAGACAAGTGAATTTTGTTTCAGCAAAGCATTTACAAAATCTTCATGAAATTTATGTTGGTTATGGTATGGTTGCATCAGCTAAAGTGCATGGAAAGTGTTGGTTAATAACTGTTATCTTGAAAATCATTTTTGGTGGTGGGCTATCTGAGCATATAGGGAAAAAACCAAACCAAAGTGTTTTTTCTATCCTCTTTTTCAACAAACGCGGAAAACTTCTGTGACCTCTGATCACCAGGAAGTGTGTGGGGATTTCTCCTCACCAGTAACCAATCTATTCTGCAGCAGACACCTGTTGGATGTCCTCTGATTCAATTCATTTCTGACACTTTCTAAGTGGAACT
>NW_012153951.1:4765136-4767079 GCF_000956105.1 Propithecus coquereli
GTATGCATATTTCTGTGTAACCATGTATATCCTTATTGAGCTAAATATGAATTCATACTGATGTCTCTAACCCTGATTCATTACCATATATATTGTTCTACACTTCTCCCCTTGTTTATCTGTAAACTCAAGGCAACCCTGCAAAGAAACCTTGCTCCCACCATCTGCCATACATTTGCTTAATTATTCATTTCCATTATACATGTATAGCAGTTTTGGAATTGTTAACTTATGCTCCATGGGAAACAACTCTCTCATCTAGAGTACAGTGCTTATGTGCAATTCTTTTTGCTTTTAGTTTCACAGTCTCATTTCTAAAGTTAGCTAGCTAAGCACTTGTCCTCCTATCTGTTTTAGTGAGATTGTTATATGCATTTATAATACAGTTAGATCCTTTTGTTACAAACTGTATTCCATTTTGGGATTTCTTGATCATCTAAATGATTGTCTTTATTTGCATACATTACAGTTCACTGTTTGTCCTGCGAAGTTCTATGGGTTTTGACAAATGCCTAATTTGATGTATCTGTCATTACAGTATCACAGTATCATGCATAATAATTCACATTAAAGATCCTCTGTGCTTCACCTACCACCCCCTACAGCCCTTCTCCCTGACAACCACTAATCTTTTTACTGTCTCTATGGTTTTCCCTTTCCCAGATGTCAAATAATTAGAGTCATACAGCCTTGCCAGACTGCTTTCACTTATCAGTATGTACTTAAAGGTCACCCATGTCTTCTTGTGGTTTAATAGTTCATTTTTTTTTATAGCTTGACAATATTACATTATATGGATATATCACAGTTTGTTTATTCATCTGTTGAAGGATATCTTGGTTGCTTTCAGTTTTTGGCAATTATGAGTAAAGCAGCTATGAGCATTCATGTGCAGGTTTTGGGGTAGGCGTAAGTTTTCAAATCAGTTGAGTAAATACCTAGGAGTATGATTGCTGATCATATGGTAACATTGTGGTTAGCTGTGTAAGAAATTGACAAATTATTTTCTAAAATGGCTGTACCATTGCATTCTCACTAGCAATGAATGTGGGTTCCTTTTGTTCCACATCCTTGCTAGCATTTGATTTTTGTCAGTTTTTTTTATTTTATTCATTCTAATAGGTGCATAGTAATAGCTCAGTGTTGCTTTAATTTGCTGTTTCCTAATGACATATGTTAACATCTTTTCATGCACTCCTTTCCATTTGTATATCTTCTGTGGTGAGATGTCTATTCAGATCTTTTGTCCACTTTTTAATGGGGTCGTTCTTTCTCTCTTTTTTAACCTTCTCTCTTCTCCTTTTTTCTATTTTTTGAGACAGAGTCTTGCTCTGTCACTGGGTGAGAGTGCATCGTCATCATCATAGCTCACTTCAACCTCAAACTCCTGGACTCTAACAATCCTCCTGCCTGAGCCTCGGGAATAGCTGGAACTACAGGCACGCGCCACCATGCCCAGCTAATTTTTTCTATTTTTAGTAGCGACAGGGTCTCGCCACGTTCCCCTGGCTAGTCTGGAACTCTTGACCTCAAGCAATCCTCCTGCCTTGGACTTCCAGAGTGCTAGGATTACAGGCATGAACCACCGTGCCCCGCCCCTGTTTTCCTTATCATTCAGTTTTAAGAGTTCTTTATATATTTTGTATATAAGCACTTTATCATATATGTGTTTTGCAAATATTTTCTCCCAGTCTGACTTGTCTTTTTATTAACAGTATCTTTGTCAGAACAGATGCCAACTTTTCAATTTCATGAATAGGCTTTTGGTGTTGAATTTGAAAACTCGTCACCAAGGCCACCTAGATTTTATACTTTTTTTTTCTTTTCTAGAAGTTTTGTAGTTTTGTATTTAACATTTAGGTCTGTGATCCATTTTGAGTTAATTTTTGTGAAAGGTATAAGGTCTGTGTCTAGATTAACTTTTTTGCATATGAATTTCTAGT
>NW_012153951.1:4767129-4769645 GCF_000956105.1 Propithecus coquereli
ATTCAACAAATAATCGTGGTTATACATAATACTGATAAAAATAGAGATTTACAACATTGGAAATGTTGACGTGTATGGTGGTCTGGTGGAAATTTTGGAGAGAGGATTGCCCCTTAAGGTAAGGGACTGGACTTAAGACTTGAGATCTATTCCAACTTTTAGAATAATGTTTTAATTTCCTTCTTGGCCTGTTATCTCATTCCCTCCCCACTCCCTCCACTGGTACAGCACAGCTTTTACTTGATTCACAAAGCAAGCAGGTCCAGTCTACTTTAACCAAGTTTAATTATAGTCTTTCTTCTGGAAGTCAATTGACTTTGAAGTTAGGACATCACGGCGAGGGGGGTAGGGAGTAGCTAGGACAACCAAGGTGTTTTAAGAGTAAGAAAGTAAAATGTTCACGAGAAGATGGACTTGTCATTTAGTGGTTCTGTGAGCTACTCAAGGAGGAGATCGTAAGTGTTGGCTAAGGTACGAGAGGCACTAAGTGAAAGAAGCCTCCACTACTTCAAACCATGTAAGGCTTTTGGCAAGAGAAAAATGGGATCCCAGGCAGCCGTGCGAGGCGGGTCTGGGCTTGCTGGCTGGAGCTAAGGACAGGCAGCTCGGAGACTCCCAGGGACCCACTGGAAGCCCTTGGGTACCACCAGTTTACCCGATGGGTTGGGGAGACAAAAAGGGGAAAGCCACCAAAGGGGGGCAATAGGTCAGAGGGTCAGAGAAGGGACGAAGGCTGGCTGTTCTCAGGTGCGGCAGGTTTACCGCCCTAGGACGGCGGCCGCGAGCGGTGCGCCGGGACCCGGGTGTGGCAACCCGAGCGCTCCCTCCGCCTGGGGCAGCAGCCCTGTCGGGGGCGAGCCTCTCCACACGCTCGGTCCCCTTCCCGCGCCTTCTGGCTGCCAGTCCGTCTTGCTAGGGCACTTCTGGAAACCCGTCAGCAGCTCGGAACCTCGGTCCGACTTTGATCGCGGCCTTGGTAACTTGGCGCCGCGCCCGGCCTCCCATCCTCCGGCCCCTCTCCCGCCCACCGGGCCTCGCCGGCCGCGTCGCCCGCAGCGCTGGAGTCCTTCGGAGCCTCCGCGGCCCGGCTGCCGGCAAGACCCGGAGAGCGGAGCCCGCTCCCGGCCGCGCGGCGCGGGCACTGGGCATGCGCGGCGCGCGGCTGGCGTTGGCCGCGAGCGGGCGGGCGGGCGGCTCCAGACTTCACAGGCGGCGGCGAGCGAGGCGGTCTCGCCCGGCGCGAGGCCGGCGCTGTGCTCGCCCGGGAGATCGCTTCTCTTCAGCTGGGCGCCGGGGGCGGCCGTACGGCTCGCGGAGGATCCGGAGGGCGCGGTTCTGGCTGACGGCTCTCTCCCGGCCGCCTCCCACCTCGCCCCGGCTCTCGGCGCCTCAGGGGGAAGCCGCGGCCCCGAGGGCGGGTCCGAGGTAAGAGCCCCTCGGTGAAAGGCGCCCGTCTGGGGGTCCGGCGGCTTCGACTCTTCCTTTATTTTAAAAGCCCTCCTTTGTGTGTTTGGATCGGAGCGGTGCCAGGCGCCGCGTCCGCCTTCGTTCACTTTGCTTTCAACTGGTGTTGGCAGCCAGGTGTGCGAGGGCGCCGCTGCCCGAGCCGTCCGCGCGCTTGGTCCCGGCGAGCCGCGGGGCCGGTGCCGACCCGGCCCGCCGCGCCCGGGCTCCGGGAGGGGTGGGCGGAGAAGATGCGCCGTGCCCTGTGCTGTGCCTGGTAACCTGAGCGGCCGCAGGTACACCTGCGCTTATCTGGTGCGTGGGGCGACTACAGACCGAGTATCCGGATCACGGCTTATTATCTCAGACTTGGGGATTTGAGAGCTACTCGCCCTACTCCTCCATGGGGGGGGCGGTTCTTTTCAACATGACCCTTTGGGACACGTTCCCACCATCGTATACCCACTCAAATGAAGATGCAGCTCATTGTTTCTGAATAGTTGTCAATCCCTAATTGCTGTTGACTTTCCTTTCTTTGCTGGCTCCACTTTACTCACCATTTTACTTTTGGGGAGACGGCCTTTCTCCTGTCGTCAGTTAATGGGTTTGGAGTGGGTTTCCCCATTCGAGTAGACCCTGCTCTCCCTCGGATGCTCTTAGTCTTTTTACTTCCCTTTCAGGAACTACCTGTATGCAGGATCTTTGCACCGATTGTTCTCATGCAGTGTCAAATGCTTCTTTTCCTGAAGTACTCGTAGTACTGTCGGAATCTCGCTGGGGGCAGGACGCGGTGGTATTAGGATTTGAAATCCATAGACAGCTAGAGCGGCAAAGCATTAGGAACTGGAATCCTCCATTACAAAATGCTTCAGAGAAATATGTTATTGCTTCTATTTTGAAGATTTCAGTTCTGGCCTCAGATAATAAGGGGACGTAGGTAAAACAGGTAATAGGATGAGTTCAGATAAAACTTGGCTTCAGATGTATGTGAATAATTCGATTTTTGGCTTTGTCATTTTTGGAAGATAGTAGAGTTAGGATTCCGGAAAGACTTCTTTGTATTAAAAAAAAAA
>NW_012153951.1:4769770-4771976 GCF_000956105.1 Propithecus coquereli
TGTGCCAGACACTGGGAATACAAAGATCAATAAGACAAGATCTCTGCCTTCTGTCATCAGGAGACCCAGAGAATGGAGGCAGTCAGACAACCATTTGAGTACAATGTTGAGCTAAAAGGAGTATATATTAAAAAACAAACAGTGGACTTTGGAATCAGAGAGACCTTATCTGCCTTATTATTCTTATCTAAGAAGTGGAAATGATAATTGTAGCTAATTGACGTAGTTGTTGCAGGGGAGGTTAAATGGAAAAAAAAAAAAGTTACATGCCTTTATATCCCAGCACATAGGAGAAAGGGGAGGCTCATTTTTGCCAAGAGAGTCAGAAAAGTCTTTATTGGGGGAGGTGATGTTTGAGCCTTATCGGATGAATTTTTGTGGCCAAGAACGAGAATATGAGGTGGGACTCTAGGGCATTCCCGGCGGAAAGATGAATATGTTTGACATGTGCAGAATGGATTGGCATGAGGGGAGTGGTGGGAAGTTTTGCACATTCTCACATTCAGAGCATAGAGGATTATTAGAACTGAGTAACCAGTTATTTTTCATTTTTATAAGTAACAATACAATGGAGTATTCATTACATTATAGTGGGAGACAGTAAAGATACCTAACCTGTTTAAGAATTGCATGAATCTTACAATCATATGGTTTTCTAAATCTAGCCCTTTATGTAGTAGATCAATTCTTGTGTTCTTTTTCAGTTGTGTGATACTCAAGTGATCATACAGGACTTAAGAAAGAGAATGTGCATGTTTTTGAGTGAAATTTGAGGTCCTGTCTCAAACCATTCTTATGTTTAGAAACAGAGCAACATAAGAATAATATCCTACGAAGGCAGGAACTGGTCTTGTTTGAGCCTATCTAGAATCCTAAGCCATAAACCATTTCTGAACAGAACCTGAAACATAGTACTTCGGAATGTGCTAAAATAATTTGTTTAATTAATTATATGCCTGATAAGAGGTCAGAGTCCTACAGTTGAAAAATTGTTTTTAATATAAGGGGAGAAGAAAAAGGGAAAGGAAAAATAGTGAGAAAAAAAGATTCATAGAAGAGAAGTTTATACTTAAAGGGAGGGTCTCTTATTGAAGTCTCTTATTGAAGGCTATTGAATTTCATTTTATTTAGACAATTTTTTTTTTAGCACCATTAGAATATTACCTAATTTATTCCTTATTCTAGAAATACATGTATATTATTGGGATTTTTTTGGTTCAGTGCAACAATAGCATGTTTTCAGTGTCTGAAATATGTTTATGATCATTAAACATTCTGTAATTTTTTCTTGTTGATTCTAATATTTATATTGTTTTGTAATATGGTAATTGTTTACCATATTTTTCATTAGAAAATGTTTAAAAAAGTACACGTGGCAAAACAGCTGAAAAAAAGTGTGCAGTCCATCCTGGGAATACATTGAACACAATGTATCTAATTTTCTAGAATTTTGACATTTGAGGTTAATGATAATTTTAGACTTGAATACACAATAAGATGAATTTAAGTGCCCTGACTTTTAAAACTTAAAGAAAGATACACTTGTGATGAAAGAGAAGATACATTGCACTGCTTAGCTAGTGAAAGTCTGTCACAGTTTAAAATCTTGCTTTGCTTTCTTTTGGGGGAGCCTAGATTTCTGGAAATTCATTTTGTGAATAACTTGGTAAATTGAGGACTTGTTTTCTGTCAGGGCATGGAAACTCTGCATTTGATTGTTTCTTTTATATATAGAAAAAATTAGAACATTACTATATAGTAGATTTAACCCTCCTTTACCTCCCATAAAAAGCATGCCCAGCTTGTTTGTGTTTGTATGCATATGTAAGTAATCTCCAATTTCTCTTTCCAATGTGTTTTCAAAACTTTAACTGTTTTATGACAAACTATATATATTTGGGAGTTTAAAAATATTACTCTTTAACCTAGGAATGTTGATTTCGAAAGCTTTACATTAAGTTGTTTTTATTATTTTAGTGTGTTTGTGTTATCAGAACCTCTGTTGTATAGTCTATTTTCACTACTGTGTATTACAAACTACAGTGTTGTATTTTTTTACGTCTCAAGATCCTTTTAGTTAAGAGAGGATGTTAATTTTTTTGGTAGTTCTTTTATTTAGCTCTTTTGTGGGGCCTTGTGAGATTCTGAATAATTTAAAAGCAATGGAATCCTTTCTGTGATAAAAATCTGGTCATTGGGCCGATAC
>NW_012153951.1:4774162-4780174 GCF_000956105.1 Propithecus coquereli
AGAAGCATAAAAACCTAACAGAAGCATCAAATTCTAGGTAAATGGTCAATATCAAATGCTAGGATAACTTTTCTGGCTTTTCTCTCTCAATTTCTATTCACAGTTTTTCTATTCAAATGTCTTCACATTTTGTATTATACTTTTCTAAATGTGCAATATTATGTATTTATAAACTAAGTCTATTCCAAATTACATATGATTTTACAATAATTTTACAAAGGAACATTTGTTATTTATGAACTTTGGGAAAAATTACAGTATTACCAGTACTACCTTTGAAAGATTTTTAACTATTAAGGTCAATTTAAGATCAGACCAGATGAGTATGGTTTGTGTTTTTTAATATATGCTATTCATTATTTTTTCCTGGAAACTTTTAAGAATGAAGAAGTCATAATTCATAACATGAAGTCATACTGAATACTTCAAGCTGGTCGTAAAGTGTTAAACTTTAGAAATGGAGAAAAGTCTATTATCTTGAATTTTGAACGTGTGTAAATTTAAAACTGCCACATGAATTGTAAAGTTGCAAAATTGTTTTTGCATTTCACTTGCAAGAAAGAAAAATGTGGACTCCTTCTTTAGTGGAGCCAAGCACTTTCTAACACACCTCTCAAATTACACACCATTCAAATGATCCACACAATGTGTTTGGCTCATGTGTTTCTAGTTAGCTACTATGAATGAAAGATTCATAACTATCTGTTTCAAAAAACTTCTTTATTTGCACTGCAGAGAGCTTAATTGTTTGGTAGCAGGATCAATAATTGTTTTTAAATCCTAAATTAGCAAGTGTATGTTGGACAATGGTTGACACTGAACTTCTAAAAAATGATTTGTGTGCACAAAGAAGATTCCAGATAAATATTTATCAAATCATTGATTACTTTGTTGGCTGTGGAAGGATAGAAGTGCCTAGGTTTTTTTCACCTTCTTGGTGACTTAGACCAAATATTTTTGTCACTATTATAGAAAGCCCTGCTAACTTTTCCCTTATCTTGCCTACCGGGCATTGTACAACAGAATCACAGGGAGGAGGAAGTCATTCAAACTTGCCAGACAGATGGTTGGAGGCCCCGTGACAACCTTGTGATCTAATTTTCCAAGCTGTGTCTACCTACCTGGAAAGGTAATAGCTGTATGCTGTTAGCTTAAATAACACTAGGCCTGTATACAAGTTGAGGGTGGGGTGGAGAGAAGTAGGGAGGGGTAGATATATAAATCTGCCTGTAGTTTTACCAAATCGATAACATACAAGCATTTCTGCTCTAAAAGAAAACTTAGTTATTTCCTCATTTTGGTTATTCCTTCTTATTTGTGTCACAAGCAAATCATTACCAGAGAATCTTGTTTTTTTTAATTGATGACATACTAAAAATTAGTTATTTTTGAAGTTTTTTTTAAGGTAGTGTTTGAATGTATTGTAAAAGATGGTGGAATCATTTCCATGCCTTTTCCCTGCAGTAAATTAGTTTGTACATTTCTGGTGACAGTTGCTCAACTACCCAAGTAAGATGAGGCTGGTTTTCTTTCTTTCAACAAATATTTATGAATACATGTAATTGATTATGTTTCTTAAAATCCCATAGGATTTCTCGCCTTTGTTATACATTTTATAAATTGCTACTGCAAAAATGGGAGAGAATTATAGGTACCAATATGATATTTTTGTTTGGTCAGACACTGACTTGTCCAAATTGCCACCTCGTCTCTCTATATACTGGCTAGACACAGATAGGAACTTCTTTCTCCTTCCCGTGGTATGCCTGTGATACAATGTCATATGTTGTCAAAATAATGTCTGGAGATTTCTTCCTGGAATGATAAAACTGATGCAGGCTAGACTGCTAGACTTAATGTCAGCTAGACTTATTTATATCACATTCTTTCTAATAAGTACTTGTACTTAGAATACTTATTTGCTTCTACTGCATCATGTCTCTCTACCCTCAAAACTTTCTTACTCTGGCATCTCTTGAAGGGAGGGGCTGGTAAATCCAGATCTAAAATATTCCGTGTATCTCCCTTTTACAAATAATTTGGTCCCATGCATATCTTTAATATCAGACTACACCAGGGTATCCCCATTCATTTTCCTTTCTCCTCTGAGGATGGCTGAAGTTCTGTGGCCTCACAATTGCCTTCTAATTTTCAACTTGACTTAAACTGAAGTGTAGTAAGAGAATCGTTAATAATCAAAATTAATAGTATTGGAATGGAATGTTAATAATTTAGACCTCTGTTTTAAAATATATTATGGAATCAGTTTAAAGTGTTCTTCTTTATGTACTCGTGTATGTCAAAATGTTTATATAGTAAGCTCCTGGAGTTCACGTGTCTTTTGGTATGGTATTTCACATATTTGGAAAGTATTCTCGTAATGTCCTCTTGCTACTGCCTTATTTCTGTCTTGTTCCCAGCTAAGATTCTTGAAGAGAAGCTTATACATCTTGTTTCCTTATTCTCACTTATCCTACTTTAGTCAACCCGCTGTGGTCTGTTGCCTGTGCTCACATTTCTAGATCATCTGCAATCTTGTAAAAGCTAAACCAAAAGGAAAATGTTTAGTTTTTATCCTACTTGATTTTGCTGTAGCATTTACCTGTAAGCCCTCTGAGGACATAAACTGGGTTTTGTTTACTATTGAATTGTCATCACTTAGAGTTTCTAATATTTTGTAGACTTATTTATGTGCTGAATGAATGCATGTTTGTAATGATTTTTGCTTTTTTAAATAAAGAATATTCTCTTCCTTTGGCTCCCATGGTGCTATCCTTTCCTGTTTACATCTCTCTCTCTTTTGTTATCTGTGTACACTTAGATGTTAATTCAGAAGCTTTGCTTTTTGGGATGGAATAGGTATCTAAAAGTTCTTCCATACTAAGACTCTTCTCAAGTAAGTTCTAGCACCATCTGTAGGTACCAGCAAGAGCCAGTGCTCTTGTGTTTGTGCCCATGGTTTTGTGCATTATCAGAACACTCATGAGTTGATAAGTTTCTAAATTTTCCGGAATTCTTTTCTCAGCCCTCATCTTATTTCATGTTACGTTCTAAGTTTCATTATCTTTCAAGGTGACCTTAATGATTCACATTGTTTCAGTTAAAACAGTTACTCTCAATTCTTTATCTTCAGCAGATGCCTTTTTTCTGAGCTCTAATCCTTTATTTCTGACTATACTTGCATGTCCCGTAGGCCCCTAGACTTCACATTTCTGAAAATCAATTTGTTGCCTTTTTCTCAACCCTGTCCCCCCTTCTCTTTTCCTGTCTCTCTAAATGGGTGACTGTTAGCCAAATGATCTTAGGAATCTGAATTGTTTTGGACTCTTTTCTCTCCTACCCACTGTTCTCTCCCATCTTTAAGTGATTGGTCACCCAGTCCTGTTGATTTCTATTCTGAAATGGCTGACAGAGCCTTCCCCTTTTCCCTCTCTCACTGCTAATCGTATTACTACCTGCTTAAAATTCTTCAGTGGTTCCTCATATACTCATTATAAAGTCCAACTCCTCTTTACGGTGGTACACCATGATGGCATTCTGTGACTTTCCTTTCAAGCCTTATGTTTTCACTCTTACGCTCTATACATGGCTGTAAAAATTGCAGTTCTCTGAACACACTTTCACTTTTCCATGACTTTGCACATGCTTTTCCCTTTGCCTGGAGGTTCCTCTTTGTCATCCTCATCATACGACAAACTACTCATTATTTTAGATATAGCTTAAAGATCATTTTTCTGGAAAAAAAATTAGTCATCCCTTCTTTGTGCTCAAGTGGTATCTCATATTTACTTTATAGTAGTTACTGTGTTGCATTTTATGGTTTATTCACTTGTTTTTCTTACTACCCAGTCTGTGAACACTTGGAAGTAGAGAATGTGTCTGAATAATCTTTTGTCTGTCTTGTGTCTTAGCACAATGCTGGATGTACAGTATGTACTCAGTTTTTGTCTTAATACTTATTCAATGAATGAGTGCTTTAAGTGGTTTTTAGTACTAGTGAGATTCTAGTCTCTGCTGTACCCATAAACAGAGTAAAATAGAAAAAAATCAGAATTTATTTGTTCATTAGTTGACCATTTTATCTGCTTTCTTTCTTAGAGCATCTGTAGATGAAATTGTGAGGCAGATGCAGTTTGTCTACAATACCATTCCATTTTTCTATCTCTCGTTATTCTTCAATATTTTACACTTTGCACTTGGACAGAGCTTACTCTTATATTCAGTGGCTTAATGCCTGGAGTTCAGAAGGAAAGTTATGATCAGATGACACTTGAGTTTTATGTTTCCTTTGTCACTTAGATGACTTTCAGCCATGTTTTCTCCAATTCATTTCTAAAGCTTAAAGAAAAGAGGAAGAAAGAGTGAAGGAAATATGGGATAATTTCTTTGTGATGTTTCATTTGAGTTCATGATTAAATTATACAGAATAGTTTTTTCCCTTTCTATTTTGAAATTAGCTCTCAATACTGCCACAAATAATTTTTTATAATGAATTAGCTTTAAACATGTTAGTAGTTCAGTTCTAGGGAGAATTTCTAACCCATTGGAAGAACACGTCTATGACCCCTTCTCCTTTACCTGCCATATCCAATTGGTTGCCAAATCCTGCCTTCATGGTAAAGTTAACCCTTGCCCTTGTCCCTTCTGCTCGATTTTTCACTGTTTTATGGCCACATGACCATTTTTTTAAACTATTGCCTTCTGAATGTCTCTATCTGCCTCAGTCCTATTTTAATTCATTTTGATTACTGCTCTCAGATCAGTCTTACTAAAGCTGAGTTCAGATGATGTCAGTCCATTGCTTTAAAACTTTAAACTTTAAAACTGCCAACAGAAGAAGATTCCCTTTGGGCCCTCCACGACCTGGTGACTTTCTTTCATTTTAACTTTAGCCTTGCTGCTCCCTTTCCTATAAATTACTGAGTAGACCAAGTGAAGTACTATACAATTCTGCCTGTATATTTCAGTATTTCCAATTTCTCTGCTTTTAGAGTCTCTCAATCTTTATTTGGAATATCTTTTGACTTTATCTGTATATCCAAATCTAATCTGTCATTTAAGGTCCAGTTTATCTGCCATTGTAGAATAATCTTTACCTCTCCTCTTCTAATATTTTTTTCTTGGGATCTCTTAGGCACTTATTTTCTATCATGTACTGTAATTTATATATATGTGTCTTACCCGATACCAGGTATCAAGCTTCTCCAAGATAGGCTCCATATCTGATTTTTACTTTTGGACAGACCACAAAACCTAGAGTGATGCTTTTGTGTGTGATAGGAGCTCAAGACATGTATGTTAAATAATGAAATAAATGAATTTTTGTCTTGCATCTTTCATCATGAGATTTGTGCCAGTAACATTTCAACTCTCAATCTGAAAAGGAAAATGTAATACTGACCACAGTTTTTACTGAGTTTAAATTGAAATACTGTGAAAAGTTTAATCATGGTGACAGTGAAAATGTACTCTGTAATTTAGGATAAAACGTCTGGCAAGCATGCCTGTTTTTCAAGTTCTCATTCTTTTAAATGTGGGTTGTGATTATTCTCTTTAACAGCTCACAGATTAATAAGTAAACTATTATTTTAAAATTTTATAACTTATTCCATGAGAAAGTTGAACTCTTGAAATAAAAAGCCAACAGAGATGAGAATATTTGAATCCCACCCTTTCCTTTTCTATCCTTTCTTGTCATTAGAGTACAATTTTCAAGGTTTTTGTAAAAAACCAACTTATGAGTAAGACAGAAGAGATCTTTTGAAACTTTCATTAACCAAACCCAAAAGAGCCTCAAAAGCTATGCTTTGACGCATTGTTTTTACCAAGCTCTATTGTAATTACAAATATTTTTAATAGTATGAATAATGTTTATACTTTTCCTGGCTTTTTATAGTTCATTTAGTATAGTTTTCTTTGGTAAAGTAAGTTGGATTCACTATTGCTTGTTAGAGTATTATTTATTAGGTAGTTCTTAATCTAGCTTTTTATAATGAATAAAATACAATTAAA
>NW_012153951.1:4780584-4786409 GCF_000956105.1 Propithecus coquereli
GACAGAGTCTCACTCTGTTGCCTGGGCTAGAGTGCCGTGACATCAGCCTAGCTCACAGCAACCTCAGACTCCTGGGCTCAAGCAATCCTTTTGCCTCAGCCTCCCGAGTAGCTAGGACTACAGGCATGTGCCACCATGCCCAGCTAATTTTTTTCTATAATATTTTTAGTTGTCCAGCTAATTTCTTTCTATTTTTTAGTAGAGACGAGGTCTTGCTCTTACTCAGGCTGGTCTTGAACTCCTGAGCTCAAGCAATCCACTCGCCTCGGCCTCTCAGAGTGCTAGGATTACAGGCGTGAGCCACCGTGCCCAGCCTTGTGTAACCTTTTGAAAATTGATTAATAACCATAGTGCTAGTTTTCTTAGTTTACTTAACATTTGAATGAATATCTTACGTCTCCCTGATAATGCATTTTTCATTTATTTTTCCTTGTTCTTGTTACATGTATATACTAAATGTGGCATTTATTTTAGAGTCTGATAAAATTTACAGAAGTAGAATTGTTATTTTGTATTAGATGGTAAAATGACTTATAATATTTGCCTGATTGTATCTCTTATTTTGTGTGCTTTTTGTTAAGCACATTTCAATTTATTTTGCTAACTTTTTTTATAGACAGAAAACTCCTGTTCCTTGGGGTTAGGTCATGTAATCTTGGTTAATGGAACATAAAGTAAGATTTCATGGGTGAAAGAAGGTAGATTAGGCTTGATTTGGGGGCATATGGAAAAAGAAGGGGGATAGCTCTTCACAAAGGATTTAGATGTAAGAGAACTGTTTGCCACTGCAGTTATAATATGAACAAGTGTAGTTATGCCTAATTTTTATTTTATTTTTTAAAAGCTCATGTGATTTTAATTTCATCTATAAAATGTTGAAAGTATAGTCTAATTAAAATAGTATATGTTTAAGAAACCGTTTTGGTCCTTTTAGGGTTTTTTTTTTTTTCTTTTCCTACTGAATCAAAAGGCATGTAAAACTGGAAAATCTGCAGAGTGCCGGACCTCTCATTTTGTCTTTTCTCATTACTGTGTCATATTTTCCTGATATCAATGTTAAGATGACTTCATGAGACAAGTGTTAATATTGCTTAATGTTAGCCATACACCTGTATAGGCTGGCGAAAATTTTTTTCCTGTATAGATGTGTGTGGACAGCCAAATCACTACTGTGATAGAAGGAGATTATATTTGTTTGGGGTTAACATTGAAAAAGCTCCTTTTTTTTTTTTCCTCTTTTTAAAAACTGGCTTTTTTTTTTGACAATTCTATAACTTAAAGTATCTAGAACCCAACTTTTAAAGTAGTATTCTAATTAATTAATATTTGGCAAATACACACTCAACTTTGTGTAACTTCTTGGGGAATTGTTATTACTTCTGCTCTTAAAATTTTTAAATTTCAATTTCTCCTTTTCCCAGAATTATTTAGTAGTTAATGTAATCCAGAACAGTTTTTAAAAAGCTGGATATTTCCAAGACTCCTTCCAACTCTAATATTATATAAGTTCATGATTATTACTTAGGTCACTTCTCAACTATACTTCTCACTTCTCAGTGGAAGAACAGCATGATTCCATTTCTAAGGTACTATTTAACATTTTTTTACATTGCTGTAAATTGAGTGGAAAACTTTACTTGTATAATAAAAACCAAAAAAAAAAAAAAAGGAGAGAGAGAAAGCCACTTATGGAGTGAAATTACTTGTATAAAAAAAAAATCCACCTTTTATTCTCTAGGGAAAGACAAGTCTGTAATATATTTTTCTACTTGAAGCGTTTTTACTTTGGGAAATCCTATTAGGAAAACAGATTTCCAGACAGCTTAAAACTGACAAATGGATATTTTTGACAGGTATTCCTGAAAGAAGAGCTGTAGCCACCATCATTTCCTTATTATAACAACCATGTTTAGCAAAGAAGAAGACATACTACAGTTTGAAACAAATATTTAGTGCTGGGAGAGGTGGGTATGTATAAACCTTTTTTAATGTATTGGAAAAAATAGAGCATTTACTTCACTGTTGTGGAGAATAGAGTAACAGTGTTGGTGATAAAGTACGACTAACTTTTGTGTTTTCCATTTGGTAGGGTGGTCCTAGAGGAGGGTTTCATTTTATGCTACTTTTTGTCATTTAATCGCTTTGTTCTGTGTGTAGTCCATTGTGGCTTGAGAACAGAAAGCTTAAAAATAAATTGTACAGCAGAAACAAATTTTGGTGTTTTGCATAAAATACCATTAGTGAGTAGTAGTCACCAGACCTCATTCGAAGTAGTCTGTTCCTATAAAATTAATTTGTGAAAAAGGTAGGGTTGAACTGTATAGTTCTATTTATGTCTCATTCACCTTCCAATTTGTAAACTTATCACTAGCATGGATATGTTTTAAACAATGTTTTTTAGGTTTTATTCACTATACAAATTGTTATTTTTGAGTAGAATATTAGGAAGAACAATCTCTTGTTCTTCCCTATTATTTGCTAAGCCCACATGGAATGTTAGCTTCTGCCTTTATTTGTTGCCATCATAATCATAGCCACCACCACTGCTGTCGTCATTGTCATCAATGTATATATTTAAACACCAGACATTGCTATTTGACTGGTTCGTAGAATTTGTGAAAAATATAAACCTGAGAATCTTAAATGAGAGACCTTGTGTTTAAAGTTAGAGCAAATGTTATAGATAGTTATATTAGAATTAGTAGAATAAAATAAAATTTAGACTAATTCCTTTTGGTATACTAAATGATTATGACCGATTTCAGAGAATCAAATTAGAGTTATGTTTGACCTCATAGAGTCTTATTTCATATGCTTAAACCTGGATGAGAATCAATTTCATTCAGCTTTAACTAGGACAAGGGTATGGTCATCATTATATTTCTCTCTCTCTCTCTCTCTCTCTCTCTCTCTCTCTCGTAACACTGAACCAAATTACTGAAGAGTATTCATTTCTCTGTTAAAATTTTTCTTTCAGCGTAGCTATATATCTAAAATGAAAACACTATTGCCTTATACAAGACTTTTATAATTTCTTTAACTCTATGTAGACATTTTGAAAATTACTTCTTTGTAATATTAATTTACCAAACAGCGTACTCTTCTGAATAAATTTGTTTCTTCAGTGTTTGTTGGCCTTTTGTTGTTTATTTCTCTCTCCCCACCCCCAATAATTTCAGTGTCTCATACTTTTGTTCTAATAATTACAAAAACAACTCTTTTTATTACCCCATACTGAAAGCTATTGAAGGCTGTAGTGTCCTGGTCCTTTCTTCTCTCTTTTTCAGGGCTCCTGTTGTTTTTTTTCCTCCATTTTTTCCCCCTCCAGCAAGAGACTTTTTTAAAATCTAACATTTGACCACTCTTAGATCTGTTTGAGCAATGTGTAAAAGTCAGCAGTTGATACGGGATAAGTGCAAGATGAAATCATACACTCATGTCCCTTGGAAGTATTTGTGCATGAGACTTTTACTTGTACAGTTTATGGCATTCTGATAACTTATAAAGTGAAGCAACACATTACTAGGCAGTAATCTTTGGGGGAAAAGTCTATTTTATTTCATTTAGGTACCCTTTCCAGGTTCTTTTAAAGAAAGTCTGGCTGACATGAGTTTTGATTTGTGATTTGAAAAAGCTTTAAAATACTAAAAATTAGCTTTGCCTTTTTTCTGATTTCACTGGAAAATCTAAATTGGCTGTGATGCTATTACTTGAAAGGCTTCTAAGGTTAATTATAACCTAATAGATATCATTAAAGATGGCTTAACCTCAGTTTATAGAAAAGGGTGTTTCTGACTTTCAATATAAAATAATTTAATGGAAAATGATTAATGGTCTATTTTTAGAGAGAGATATTGTACTTGACAATGATGATGCTTAATTATAATGGTTGTAGATACTTGTTTTTTATTGAGTTGTTTATATTTGAACGTCATTCCCCAGAAGTATGAGATTTTATGTTCTTACCTCAAGATGAGAGCGTAAAGGAAGAAGAAGTCAGGGTTTTGGTCAACCTGTCTTAATTGAACTCCTTTCCCTAGGATCTAATGCCTCAGAATTGCTCTTATCAGACATGTGTATTGACTGAAAAGAGATAAATTGGTGAAGTATACTTTCTTGCTTCTCAGATTCAGGTATTACTTTATCTAGTTGAAGTTTGACTAAGCCTAGAAAATATAACCTTTAGGACTTATAGTCATAGATCCGTAGAAAGAAAAGGTCTTTAAAGATCTGTTGGTTTTACAGTTTTCACAAAGTCAGTCCTTGGTCCTGATAGCTTTGGTCTGATATTTTGCCCCTCTCCTACTGATCCTGGGATATTTCTTAATTTGCTCTTGCCTGGAACCTTGTTGACTTGAACAGATTGTCTCTTGATCTCTCGTTCAACTACTTCTAACTTTTCTGATATAATATATTTTACATTCCAGCTTTGTACAAATGCTTTGCTGGGTATTGTTGTGAATAAAAAACAAGTCATCATTTTATAGTAACAAGAAATCTACTTGGGAGATAATTTTTTTATACTTTTATAAAAATTATGGGGACATAAATGAGCGGAGGAGGCGTGGAATAGATGTGTTCTGTGTGGGAAATAATTCTGAAATTTTTCACTTTGAAGTCTAAACTGGAACACTGGCTGATGGTATGGAAAACTTACATTAAAATTTATACCAGGCTGAAAATGGGATGGAGAAAGGAGGGTGCCATATAGTATGTGCATATATAGCCTTGTGACTTAATTTTTTTTCTAATTTTATCATCTAGTTGAGAGCAGCATACTTCTCTTATAAATACTGTTTAAAGTTTAGATTCTCTGAGTCTTTTCCATTAAGGAACAGGGGCCCCTTGTTGTGAAGCTGACACAGTTACTGTGGTGTAGGATGGTAAATTGCCTTGCATGTTAACTCTGCCTCTGCCTCTTATTTTCTTGCCCCAAAGATCCATTGTTGGAAAACTAAGGCAACGGGTAGGCTATTTCTGCCTGCTCTGATCGGTGTAGTCTCTCCATTTATTTTGGAATTGATCCACATGTGCATGCTTTAGGGTTGTTAAATATTGTATTCCTTATTTCATTGCCTTGCTTTGTATTTTTTTTTTTAAAAACTTGGAAAGTTTAGTGTTTGAACCCAGTCAGATATTGCCATTAATCATTAGCATATACACCCATTTTCACATCTAACCAGATCTGATTATAACCTGTCTTCTCAGGAAAAAAAAAACAAACAATAAATCCCATCTCTCTATTTTAAAATATAACATAAGCCTATATGAGCAAAACTAACCATAATTTTATATTGAAAACAATTGGAATTCTGTTTTCCCTCCTGAAATTGAAAAGAGACTGAGGACTGTTTTTAGTGTATAAAAGTTTAATTTGTTGATGCTGGTGTCCTTCTTAATGAGCAAATATTAAATACAATAGATGGACATTATAATATTTTATTATTGCATAAGATCAGTTCTGTGTTGAATCAGATCAAAATTATGGAAATATAGCTAACTGCCACCTTCAAGGTATGATATACCTTTATTTGGCAAGAAATAATTCTGCTTCCCAATTGAATTGACAGGTGTTCCTTTTAAAATTGGTTAATCAAAACATGTTTATTGTGACATTTTTGGTGTATCATAGCACTCTGTGGGTTATTATGAAATGTGAAAGAAAATGTAGGGAATGTACAATACCAAGTCATAAAATATTAAAACCTAAGCAATTTTGATAATATATAGAGTTTATGTAAGAAATATGATAGATACTAGAAAAAGAAGAGAGTTTTAAGTCCCCTTCATCCTTTTATTAAAAATTTTTTAAAAACTATGAAAAA
>NW_012153951.1:4786774-4798786 GCF_000956105.1 Propithecus coquereli
CTGATTATGTATCTCCTAAAAACAAGGACATTTTCGTATATAACAACTGTATCACTTTCATACTCAAAAATTTTAGCACTGATTCAATACTATCATCAACTATATGGTCTGTTTTCAAATTTCTGCAATCATGTGAAAATTGCCCTTCATAGCTTTTTTGTTTGTTTGAGCTAGGATCTAATCAGGGCAAATACATTGCATTTAGTTATCCTCTCTCTTCAGGACAGGTCTCCTTTAATCTATACCAGTATTGATTAAAATTTACTGAAATTAAAAATTCACTTTCTCAGTCATACTAGCCACATGTCAAGTACTCACTGGCCATATGTAGCTAATGGCTACTCTATTGGACAGTACAAATATAGACTATCACAGAAAGTTCTATTAGAGAAATCTAGAACGTTCCCCACCTCTTTTTGTCTTTCATGAAGTTGATTTTTTGAATAATTCAAGCCAGTTGTCTGGTCGGAGGGTCCACATCATAGATTTGTTTCTTCATGATTAGATTCCAAGGTTGTGGCAGATTGTATGTTCCAAAGATAGCTACACTAATATATTTAGACCGTCTCACATCCTTTTTTATAAATGTGACTGACATTCCTCCAGCTGAGAGGCGGGGTCTTTGTTCTCTCTTTGGATGTAGGCAAGGACTTGTGACAGCTGACCAATGAATTAAGATGGAAGTCATGCTTTGTGACTTAGACTTACTCTTTCTGGGATGCTTGTCTTTGGAACCTAGCCATCACATTGTGAGAAAGCCCAGGCTGTATGAAGATGTTACACAGTACGAGTTAAGGTCTCAGCTGACAGGCTGACATGTGAGTGAATGTGCCTCCAGATAATTCCATCGTTCATCTGTTGGTTCTTCCAGTTGAGGCCTTAGACCTAGGAGAGCAGACAAGCTGTCCCAGCTGACATCTGCCTGAATTCCTGATGCATAGAAATTGTAAGAGGTAATGCATTACATTGTTATTGGTCTTCTGAGCCACTAAGTTTTGGGGAATTTCTTACATAGCAGTAAATAACTAATACACAGGTGAAACAATTTTGGAAAGAGTACCGTGTAAGTGATGGTGCACATTTCCTTTTGTATCACATTAGGAGGCATGTAATGTCAGTGTCAATTGTTATTGGTGATATTTGATCTCTTGGTTCAGGTGGTGTCTACCAGATCTCTCTATCATAAATAAATACTTTTATTTCTTATTAATAAGTAATCTGAAGGAAAGTTTACTTTTGCATAGGATCAGCTTCTGCCAAGTTAGAATGAATAAATTGTCAACATTTCATTCTATACCATTGTTTTGAATGGATTTAAAAATGGAAATGATCTTACACACCATTTTATTTAGTCTCTTCATTTTGTATCGTGATTTACTAAATATTACTAGGTTTACGTTACAGTTACTGCCTTTAAACTAGGGACATAGAAATACATGAGATATGATCATTATTCACTTAGAGCTTATGGATGAAGAGTAACATGATTGGAATTCAAAGGGGTTGATTGGGTAGTGATAAATTTGCACTCCAAGATGATTTGACTGAAAATTTTTCTTTTCCAAAAGACTAAAATGATGTCATTATGGTAATTATAGACTCTAATCTCCCAAGGCTGGTCAGTGCTGCTTTCTGAATTATGTTCTTATCATACAGAATTAAAAGAAAAAACGTTTTCTAGTGTACTTTTATGTTAGAAATTCTATTAGTACTGTATTTTAGGGATTTGAATGTATCTTTTTCCAAATATATAAATGTGTTTGTTTTAAAATATAGATCTTTTGTGTCCCAAATTTCTTTTTATGTAAGTAAGAAATACTGAGCTAAATGGATGTTTATGGATTGAAGACTGTAAGGATACTGTTATATGATTTTTTAAAAAACAATATTGGGTATAGTGAATTAAGGAACTATGTTAGCGACTAACATAGTGCCCTAAATAGTTGTTGATTGGGTGAGTTCTGTATAGATGAACCATGCTTTATGATACCAGTTACTTGTTTATGGATAGAATGCATCCAAGTTAACCATATAAGGCCGTTAAAGTTTGTTCTACTGATAAGAACCTGTTGCTTTCTTCTTGTGTTTATTTGGTCTGGGATATAAAAATAAAGAAGCACTTTTTTGTTTGTTTTTGGTTTGTTAGTGGCAAATTTGCCTAGATTTTTCTGTCCCAAATTCTATTTAAAGTTGAGGTAGAACATACAATTTAAGACAAATAAGAAGAAATAAGTCCCATATTTATTTCAACATTGTCTCTTTCTGGTGAAACCCTGTTAGTTAGACTACTTTGCTAATATCATCAAGCTCATGATACTTAATTTCCTTGTGGGCTATACAGTTTCACCTGTTACTGGCTCTCAGACTGAATATTTAACAACATTTTTTCCCAGGTAACTTTCCTTATAGGGAGAACTCCATGAGAGAGTGAATTGGGGGTGGGGAAACTGTGGCCTTAAGGCCACATGTGGCCTTCAAAAGGCTGTACTTAAACATCTAGAAGGCCACATGTGGCCTTAAGCCACAGGTTCCCCACCCTTGGAATAGATCAATCAACAATTTAGTATTAATAAAACAAGTCAGAATACAAGTCTTACTAAGTAAAACAGTGTTGTATCTTTATACAGAGGGAAAATGTGGCTGGAGATGCTTCAGAATCATGGGCAAATAAAAGAGTAATCTTATCTAGCTGAGGAAAGAGCAATCAAAATATTAATATCAGTGAGTTCTGGAAAGTGTAAAATTATGAGAGGCATGAGGCTATAGGAAGACCTATGTGTTTAACTCTAGGGAGCGGTGAGATAAAGGTGGAAGAACATGGAACTATTTAAGGAATGGAGCAAAACTGCAGAGTAAAGAGTTAACAGAGGGGCAGGAAGGAATCATTAGGGAAGATTTTTGAATTTTGGCAGACAGGAGGGGAAGGGAGTGAAGGTATTGTTTTGGGTGAGAGACCAGTTAAGGAGTTGCCAAGGAGGGAACCCATAAAATGAGACCACTGCTTTAGGTGGTTTCAGCGTGAGTACTACTAAGTGTCAAGAAGGGCTTGATTTTCTAAAAAACTTGAAATTGTAGGGAATTGGCTGACAGACTTTGAAAAGGCTCTGAAAGTGTGTCTGCGTGTGAGTGATGTCATCTACACATACCTTTGGTAGACGTAATCTGTATAGAGGTTCTCTCCTGACATCTCTAATCACTAGGATCAAGCTGGCCTGACCTCTGGACAGCTTTCTAGGATGCGAGTGTCAGGCCAGGTTGGTGTTTTGGTAGAGAGAGTAGTAATGAAGAAGAATTGCAGCCCCAAGGGCTTAGGCTTCAGACGGGCAGCAGCACTCCCTCCCTTTATACCTTGGAGAGGTGAAGTAGCAAGTATCCAAGTGGCAGAAATGCCCAGGGAGCTTAATGATTGCCCTGGCCTTGTCATATCACAACACCACATTACACGTTGCTCAGCCAGCCTACATCTCTGTCACTACCACTTGGGAAAAAAGAAAGCAAATACTGTTGCTTGTAGAGATTTTTTGTTTGTTCCTTTCACATATTTCATTCATACTTTTGGCAAAATCTTGTAGAGAGTTTACTTGGAATACATGAAGTTGGGTGTCCAGGGAAAGGAGAAATAATTTCCAGTTGTGGAACAAGGGTTTGAGAGTTACTTGGATGTCTTTACCTCTGGTAGGATACATGACCGTTGCTCTATTTGCCCAGGATCTAGAGATGAATATCTATTCACTTATCCCTCGTTTGCTACCAAGGCATGCCAACTATTAAATCCTCAGATTGGCTAATAAGTAAAACAGGCATATGTTCTTATGTGACTCATCCTTCTTGAGTGTTTTTCCCCCAGTATTTCAGATTTATAACGATGCGGTGTGAAGAGATTCAGGATTTCCATTCCTGCTCTCCCCTTTCCTGCCAAGCTTATGACCCCTGCCAGCTCCATCTTTTCCTTGATCTGCCTACAGTTTTGGTTTGGGTTCTGGACTCTTTGGGAGTTTATAGAACAGGAATCATTTAAACTGTTTTTTTCTAAATGGAATAAGTATCTTAACTGAGGTCTGGCCAACACTTAGTGTGACCAAAACTTCCCCTCATCTTCCGTGGCACAGAGAGAGAATTCATACAGTAGGAGAATGGTGTGAAACTGTGTACCCAAATAGTGTCCATTGGGATAAAGCTAATGCCCAGTTGGAGGCACAACACAGCGACTTCTTTGCCAAGCTCTGTTGTTCTGTTTGGTTCCAAGCCAGATGGCAACCTGGCAGGTGAACCATTGGCTCTGGCCTTTCCTTAACCGCCTCAGGTCTAGGATGAAACGCCCAGCTGTCTCTTCCCTTGCAGGAGTGACCCTGTGGAAACAGTAATTGCCCTCGCTGTTACTTAATATTTATGTAGTTTTCTTTACATTTGGTTTTTTAAGAATGTGTTTTATTGGTTGTTCGAAATTGTCAAATTGCTTGATAAAATTCAAGAATGAAATTTATTTAACACCAGACTCTTGAGTGTAGAAAGAGCTTCTGGAGGGAGCATGGGAGCGCAAGTAGGGAGATTTGAATTAGATTGAACTAGTGTAGTTTAAGTACTATATATAGTTATTTTTGATCACTAGAAATACTTTTGAGATTGCATGAATTAAGTAGTTTTAATACCTTTTATCTTTTAGCTACTTTCTGACATCTGCAAGACAGAAATGAGCATCCAAGGTCTCCCCCAAGTGGAAATATATCCACTGAATCTAATGATACTTACGATTTTGTGCCTGTATTATACTATAATATTACGTATGTCTTATCTGAAAAACGATACAGTAATAACATTTATAGCTGTTATGATTTGTTTTCCAGTCTCGGATGTAGTTGGAGGTATATGAAGAAATCAAAGAGGAATTCTGAACAAGAGGAGAAAGGCCTGATCATTCCACAGAGCTTCATCTGTGTAGCTCCCCCATTTTAACACCAGCTTTGCTTTCTACGATTATGATGCAGTACTAGTAGCATTCTTATAATTGTGTTTTATTTAATTTTTGCTTTTTAAAAAAGTACTTTTGAAAGTAACAGGAAAAGCCCAAGAACTTCATTGATAATGTTTCTGAGACACATAAATGTTTCTAAACAAAGCAAAATTACTTTGGCATGTTGAAGGGAAAAGCTCTTCTTCCTGCTGTGGCCCTGACAGGGGTCTCTTGTTCACCACTGGATTTGCAGTGTGAGGATATATCCTAATTTCTTAAGGATTCAGTTACTGCCTGAGTCGCATTTCTCTAAGGCACAATGCTACAAATAAATGATGGTCATCCTACAGATGCCTCTCTACCATAAGGTAACTGAAATGATGCAGTATTATTATTGATGTCATATGAGAAGAGTAATCATTCTTGCCTTGCCTTCCTCATGGGATTTTATGACAGTGAAATGAAATAGTGAATTTAAAATTATTTTTAAGGTGTTAAGGAATCAATAAATATAAAGAGGCATTATGATTATTACTG
This sequence comes from Propithecus coquereli, assembly GCF_000956105.1. Lineage (NCBI taxonomy): Eukaryota > Metazoa > Chordata > Mammalia > Primates > Indriidae > Propithecus > Propithecus coquereli. Next base: position 4,792,263 of record NW_012153951.1, read on the forward strand.
TTATTATAGTTAGCTTTCCTGCTATTATTTTTATCACTACCAGCATCATTATTAACATCTTCACTGTTGGGGTAGAACTTCTTAGACCCATTTCTTTTGCCTCCTGACCAGGGAAGGGAAGGGAAATTATATCATTGATTATTGTAACTAAAACCTTTTTTAAAGTTTTTCAGAGAATCTGAGGCCTCAATATAATGATGTTCCTGTCTCTGGGCCCCTAAATGTCTTTTAATTCCATTGCTGGGAATACTTGACTCCTACTTGACAGCTCAGCCCAGTCTAGAGGGACCAGCTCTGTCTTTGGGAGAGTTATGAGAGGCATGATTAAGAGCTTCTTTCTTTATCTCAAGCACCACGGCTGCTGGTTCTGTATTAACGTGGTGTCCCAGTCTGGTTACTGACTTTCTGTCTTGCTTGTGTGATGTACTCCTCAACTGCACCTCAAATCCAGTCACTGATTTCCAGTATTGACTCTTTGCCTTGGCCTTAGAAACCTGCCCCAAATCCCTTAATTCTCTCTGATTTCTTAAACTTTGCTGGCCTTCACTCCCCCAAGTCTATCCCCCAACCCGACTCCAGATTTAAGTCCTGCTTGAGTCTCAGTTTCTTCATCAGCAATCTAGTTAACATCTAGCTGTTATCCGAACTATGGTATAAGTAGAATTTGGTAGGACTGATACTAAGAAGGAGGGAAAGTATTGCTGAAGTATGGAGGAAAGAGGGGAAATGATGTGAAGAAAGCATAAAAATACAAAGGGACCGGTACATTTCTTCATTCACAAGATTGTGACCATTGTAAACTTAAGAAATCTTGTCCCTTTGTTTACCGCTATGTCCCTAGTGTCTGAAACTTTCTAGCATTTTATCCATCCAGTAGGTACTTGTTGAATGAGTGTTTGGGGGACACACTATGTTGATCGGTTTGAATGGAGGTCACTTTAATGTGAGCTTTTAAGGACTGGGATCATTCATTTTGCCAAATGAATGAATAAATATTGGTATTAGTGGAGTTGAGGCTAGAATGCTGAAATTGATAATGTGGAATCTGGGATGCTGAGCTAAGGATTTAGTCTTATTGTGACAAAGATTCTTCTGTATCTTAGCATTTACTTTTACTGTCTAATATAGTAAGAGTTTTGTTCTTGTAGTGTACTCTTACTTGAGCTGAAGGGTTCATAAAGAAAATCCTTTTAATGCTAAAAAAAGAAAGGATATTTTTACGTAAGATGTTTCTTGTTGAGTTAAAGTCCAATGTCTAAATTGGTGGATATATTTCTAAAACATAGTTTTTAAAAGTTGCTTATATGGATAGTCAACATGTTTACACACAGCAATACCGAAAGTATATTTCTATTCACAGAGATGAAAGGCATTCACTGTTTTCATTCTTGCTGGTTTACTTTGGCATCTTGTGGTATTAAGCAGTTATTCACTGCTTGAGACACCAGAGTGAGTGTTTCTAAGTGTCAGATTTACCTCTGTATCTACCTGTACCTCTGGACTCCAGCATTGTCCATTTTAGGCCGTAAGGATGTATACGTTTCAAATACTACCTCTCAGAGAAAGTGAAACCTGTCTAGAGTACAACCCAAATGCTCAAATTGAGGGAAAGATTTTATCTTGATAGATACATGTAAAGGAATTTCTTTTTTAGGTTTTGTCTTCATTGAGTGCTTGGACAGCTTATGGGACCAAAGCACCCAAGATTGCAATAAACCTTATTTCACATATAAATAGGAGAATTTTTGTGAATGTATGTGTGTGTGCATGTATATCTGCCATAGGTTGAAATATAAAGCTAAGCTTGCTGATCAGGAACAATTGCTTCTGCCACCTATGAACCAAAACTGGAGTTGGAATTAGGGCAGGGCCATGGCAAATACACACTAAGCACTGGAGTGACAGGTGTGTTCTCTACAAGGTGGGAGATAATTGTCACTCTTGGCTCTCTGTTTTCTTCTTATTGTCATCCAAGCATTCAGCAGTTTTAGAAAGATAGGGTCCAATTCTTGAGACAGTTGTCCTTAGCAGGAAGAAACAGGAAAGACATTAGCTGAAATCGTGGATGTAGGGGTCAAAAGGCAAAGGGATTGGGGTTTCTGAAATGTAAATATCCTTCAGAAGGAAATTAATTTTTCTTATAGGAATTGCTATACTATGCTAGATTTTGTTTGCATAAGGAACTGATTCTTTTTAGGCTTATTTGGTATGTGGGAGCACAACTAATATCCCCTAACCAATGTTAGAACACATAGAAAATAAAGAAGAAAATAACTACCCATGATCTCAACATATAATCAATTTTGTATTTGATATTAATGATGAACAATATACTATCTGTTGATTTTTGATGAGGTTAATTTTTTTTCCTACCACTACCACTATCATAATCGTTATTGTCAATATCAAATATTTTACTGAGTCCTTGCTATGAGCAAGGCATAGTTCCAGGAAGAATGAAGAGAATAAATAAATAGAAGATGTGCTTCCTTCTCATAAGGAGATTATTTTCTGTTTAGGACTGAACATATATCCTGGAAAAAATTATAGTAAATGATTTATTCATTCAACAAATTATTATTGAGCTCTATTATGTGCCAAGCACTGTGCTCAGCATTTGAGAGAGAATGTTGAACAAGACATGGTTTCTGCCCTTGAGGTTATCATCGGGGTAGGTGATAAACAAGCAAATAAAAATTTCAGTAAATTATAATTAAATTCTCAATGAAAGGCCACAGACAGCAAGTGCTATAGGAGGATATTGTGTTAAAAGATACATTGAAAATTATACTGGACAGTGTTGGAAACCACAATAAAAGTACTCATTTCTTATGTTGGTCCTCAATGAGAGCCTAAGGTATAAACCTTAAACAGTCAGGTAATCAATACATTCTGTTATTAATGAGCAACACAAGTAATTTAGTTCCAGTACATTACATTCAGCTTTTCCAAAAGAACAGTGAGATGAATTTTGAGAAATTTGGTTAAATGGGCCTTAAGTTCTTACTTTCTAGTATAAGTTGTCTCAGTATTTCCTTTTGTTAGTAATTTAATGTAACATTGACAAGTACATGAAGTGCTCATGTTTTGTGGTATGGAAGGAAGAGAAGACCCTGTTTTATATTTTGGATTAGGAGGTGTCAAAGTTAGCATTTCATTATGGAAATGGGGAAACCAGATAGGCCATTTTTTTTTGGCTTGGCACTGGATCTTTCCACCTCTGCAAGGAGGAAATTTGAACAAACGAGAAAAAGGTAAGGTCTATTATACTTTGGATATTTTATCTTTACCTGCCATAAAACTTATTGCAGAATAGAATTTTATATCTAGAGTTATTCCATTTTAAACCAACTGGGCATATTTTCTTTTCTTTATATCAGATAAAAGAAATGAGAGCATACTTGTTTATACCTTATTTGAGTTGTTCAATTCCAGAGTGAAAACTACCAAAGGAGCTGTGGAATTTCTCTCCCTGGAGATCTTTAAGAAAAGGTGTTCAGACACTTAACTGCCTGAAATTGTTTGTGTAAAGTTTTTTGTGTCTTTAAAAAAACAAGATATAAAAACCCAGACATGGAAAATGTATATCATTCAGGATAATTTTTCCCTTTCTAATACTAGTCACTTTAGTTTTCCTACTAGGTAAATTTATTTGATAATAGATAAATACTTAAAATTGGTAAGCATTTGACTTATGAATATTACATACATAATAATTTATGTTTGTGAAGCATTTTGAAGTTTTCACAACACTTTTACATTATTTTATCATTTGAGCCTCAGTGGTCTTATGTAGTAGACAAGGCTGGTATTATGATCATCCCCGTTTCACTGACAAGGAATCTGGGGATGAGAAACTATGAGACTTGACTGTGAGTTACTAAGTGGCTGAGCTCTGCACAGGCATTTTGACAGCAAATTCTGTGCCCTTTTCTGTATATATAAGGCACTACTTTCTTTTTTTTTTTTTAATGAATATTTGTCCTGTTTATGTCAAAATCAGGTCACTGTAAATTCTGGAGAACTGAATGATATCTCTGGACCACCAATTTCTTCTTGTAAGCTGAGTGACAGCTGGGAGAAAGGAAAATATGTTTGGGGCTGCCCCCAATTTTTTTTTTTATCACTTGCCACTTTTTTACAACACGGTGTCATAGATGGTGATTGGGGCCCTCAGATCAGTTCACAAAAATAATATAACTTATAATATTACTGAATTGGTACTATTGGAACTGTACTGTCGCTCATAGAATAATGCATTTTGACATTTAAAAATAGGTTGGGATTTCTAGGAAACAAGGAATAAGTTTGTTAACATACTAAGATTAAGTACTTTCACATAACCACATTAGCGATGTATAATATCCATTTCAGTTGAGCATTAATAAATTAGACTGTGCACTTAAGAGAACCAGAGTACAGTTTATTAACTGTTAAGCTTTTACATTGAAACCACAGCTTACATAGATTAAGTTTTAAAGTTAACAGGGCCAAATGTGTATAGCAAATAAAATCTGTAGGAAAAAAAGAGAATATATTATTGACGGTTACTAATTTGACTGCATGTGTCGACATGATTTTACTTTGTAGTTATGGTTTGGAAAGTTTATTTTTTTCTGAATACTTACTGCATACGAAATATATATTGACTGTAGAGAATGTGAAAATGTCAGAAAAGGATGAAGAAGAAAGTAATCCCTTATTAACCTTTCTGTTTGAGAGCATTTTAGGTAAGAGGGATAGGGTGAAGTTATTTTAGAAGAAGGAATTAGTGAGTAAAACACTAGAATGACTGACATAATTCAGGAGCATGCAAATAGTTCCTGCAAATAGAGAGTAAGAGAATATGCTTTGAGGGATGGCTGTAGGTGAGTTTGATTAGGTAAATGATGGTAGACCATGAATTCCAGGATGAGAGATATGTTATTCTTCAAAATAAGGGCTCTTCTAATTCTTGTTTGGTAAGGAAACCAAACTGAGTTGCTCAAGTTATTTAGTGGAGGAATTGAGGCTAGAACCCTGGCTTCTTGGTTAATAATCTAATGTTGCTTCTATTATGTGATCTCATGTGTTGCCATTGTTGGTTCTGAGAGAGGGGACAGCAGAATAAAAGTCGTGCTTTTTGAATAACTTCCCACAGTCTTAGAAAAAGAGGATTGATTAAAATAGGAAGTTATTTGAAATGGGAAGACCAATTAAGCTTATTTGATAATCCAGGCATGTGGTGACACAGAGTGAGAGATGGAGAGGTCAGTAATGACTAGAATGACAAGGAGAAAGGAAGTGCCATTAAAATAAGTGAGAAAATTTAAAGAGTAAACTTGTGGAGAAAATCAGGTTCAGTTTTGAATAAATTAGAACATCAAGGAGAAATGGCTTGGCAAGGCACAGTGGCTCACACCTGTAATCCTAGCACTTTGGGAGGCTGAGGCAGGAGGATTGTTTGAGGCCAGGAGTTTGAGACCAGTCTGACCAGCCTGAGCAAGAGTGAGACCCCATCGCCACAAAAAATAGAAAAATTAGCCAGGCGTGGCGGTGCGTGCCTGTAGTCCCAGCTTCTGCGGAGGCTGAGGTGGAAGGATTGCTGGAGCCCAGGAGTTTGAGGTTACAGTGAGCTATGATATGCCACTGTGCTGCACTCAACAGAGCAAGAACCTGTCTCAAAAAAAAAAAAAAAACCAACAACAACAACAACAACAAAAACTTATTAGATAGGTGTTAAATTATACTTTGCAGATAATGAGGATTGATTGTAGGATAGTGTGCAATATAAGACTAATCCCTTCACACAATAGTGTTGGGGGCAGTTTGATTCTGGAAAGTCTCTCCATGACTGCTGCTTCAAGAAAAAATTAGTTCTCTATTAGATGTGTCACTGAATGAAACATTTGGTTCAGAAACTGGTGTAGGCAAGCTCACCTCAAAAAGACCTTTACTGGCCTTAATGTATAATTGTATGATACATCTTTGTCTCCAATAAAAGTATTAATTGAATGTACAACCCCATGTAAAACCCATGTATTACAGCAAATGGTGTTACCCTTCAGCCATTGCCAGAATGGCTTTGTGAGATTTTATGATGTGATCGCATTTATTGTCATGATTATAATTCAGTTTAATAATGTTAACTAGTTTCATTGGGCAATGTATTTGCACTAGTCATTCATCATTTGTTTTAAACTTATCTGTACGAATGAAACCAAATATAACAGCTGTTGATGTTTCTACTAAAGGGTGGAGAACCTGAGCTGTTATCTATATGGTTCATGAAAATTTTAAAGATGGGGCCAGTGTTTTTGTTTACCCTCTCTTTGTGTATTTCTAAGGATTTGAAAGCAGGTAATGAGAGCTCTATATTTTGCTGGCAAGGACTGTGAAACTCACTTGAGGAAACTGATTTCTTTTTCTCTGGGTTAAGGGTTTTTTTTTTTTTTTTTAAATGCATAGTCAAAGATTCCTGGAATGAGTTGAAGGATAGGTAATACATGGTTTCCAATTCCAGGCCAACTTATAAATTAGTAGTG
>NW_012153951.1:4802066-4803832 GCF_000956105.1 Propithecus coquereli
GAACTGACTCAAATCCTGCCTCTGCTTTATGACCTTGGGACTTTGAACATGTTTCATAACCTCTTTGAGCCTCACGTTCACCTGTAAAATGAGAGTAATGCTAATACTCACTCTCAGGTTATTATAAAGATCACCTGAACTAAGGTATATGATGTGTTTATTGTTTTACCTGGTACATACAGTATTATCAGTAAGCGTTAGCTATTATTATAGATTGAAGGCTATAGGCTTGGAAGAGTAACGTAGGGATGTAGTCTGTGCTCAGTTAGAGTGATCTGCGGTAGATGCTTCCTCTGTGAACTAAGATGTAAGAATAAGACCAAAGTGAAGTTCTCTTGGGATTTTAGTCCTGGGTTTGGTGGATTCATCTTCATCATGGAGTGTTTAACTATGAAGTACTTAATGATTTGATCCAAAAGTCCTTGCAGTAAAAGTGTATATTCACATGTAGATTCGGTAAACATCTGTTAAGCACCTGCTACATCCAGGCATTTTGCAGGTACTAAAATTGCAAAAAGATAAGTCTGCCTCTGTCCTTTTGGAGCTTATATTCCAACTATGGGACAAATATGCAAACAGATGACTCATACAACTTGATAAGTGCTTTAAGGTACATGCAAGATGCCCTAGAGTAACGGTCCCCAACCTTTTTGGCACCAGGGACCAGTTTCATGGCAATTTTTCCATTGACAGAGGTGCGGTGGCAGGGTAGGCGGAGCTCAGGTGGTGACGCGGGAGCAATGGGGAGCTGCTGTAAATACAGATGAAGCTTCGCTGGCTGGCCCTGCTCACCTCCTGTGCCACCTGGTTCCTCAGTTTCATGGAGGACAATTTTTCCATGGAGTTGGGGGGAAGACGGAGCTCAAGTGGTGATTAACAGTCCCATTCCTAACAGGTTATGGACTGGTACGGGGCTACAGCTGGGGCTTGGGGACCGCAGCCCTAGAGCATCACGTGAGTTGGAAGAAAGTTGTTCTTTGTTGATACTTTATCTTCAAGGGTAAGAATTTTCTTATCGTAGAAAACCCAATGAATTGTTTTGATATTTTTTAGTGTAGATTGATCCTTCAAACACCACACATGTTGAAATTGTAATTTAACTGTAATTTAACCAGTAGTTAACTGACTGAAGTCGATCTTCAAATTTTTGTAACAATATTTATCTGTAGTTTTCACAACTTAGGTGACTAGAAGTTATAGGCAAAACCTTGTTGATTACATAGAGACTTACTCATAGCTGTAATATGCGAAAGGTTTTCTTAGCTCATCTGAGTGGATGTGTTTTCCAAATGATCATTTACACCTCTGGGAAATATTGTTGGCATTTGAGGGGACTAAGTCTAATAATAGCATAAAAATAATATTAACTAGAAGAATAATGATTGGATGTTGACGGAGTATTAGCTATATGTATTAAACTCTGCCTACCAGGAATAAGGCTGGGCAATATATATACTCCTATAGTTTATATAAAAGATTAAAGTATATTAAATATATTGTGTGTATAATAATCCAAATCCAAGTATCACAATATTGTATGGAAGAAATTATTTTCCTTATTTTACAAATGAAGGAACTAGAACTTCCTTTAGTTCATATAAAACTGATAAGTGGTAGAACCAAAATTGAATTTCAAAATCTTTGTTCTTTTCATCTTTTTTATGCTGTATTCAGTTGTTCCTCACTGAATAGTATTCATAATATAATCATTTAAATTACAACTGCTTTATGCAAACTTGAAAATGAGCCATAATCTACCATTTTAG
>NW_012153951.1:4803882-4805746 GCF_000956105.1 Propithecus coquereli
TGGAGATGAGGAGCGCCCACACAAATGCCACATATCTGCTACCAGGATCTAGTTCTTTTGTCTCTCAGGCAAGGAAACTGAAATCTGTTGAATTTAGCCTGTAGTGAGCAGTTAGATGGTAAAGTGTTCATTTTAAATCAGTTCTTTGAAACACAGTTTTCCTCTACAATGTTTAAAATAGCGTATAGTTAAGTTTTCAGTTTAGTTCACAGGAAGCTTTTAAAAATATTTGTTAACGTTATCCATTACTACCTGGTTTACTTAAATTCTTAATTGCAGATGTTCCCATAACCTGTGTTCCAGCATGTGTCATACTGTATAGCAATTATCTGCCTAGTACCTGTATGAATTTGCAAGTTATTCAGATTCTCCATGTTTCAATTTTCTCATCACTCAAATAGGATAGTATTGCTAATTACCTTCATGGGCTTGTTATAAGAATTAAATTATTAAGTATATAAAGCACTTAAAAAAGAGTGTGACATTTTTTTGAAAGAGGCATGAGAATCCTTCTCAACAGTGCTCTAAGCAGCAAATATTAGCTATTATTAGTCTTACTGGTCACTTTCGCTCACTATCCTGTTTATGGTTCATGTTTGTATACTTGGACCTAGAATGGTTTCTGTATTCAATAAATTTCTTTGAGGACTGATTAAAGAGGTATCAGGGCAGAGGAAGAAGGTGTCACAGGGTATCTCACAGGGTGAAAGAAGAAGAGATCAGCTCCTTTTGCAAGCACTGTTTCCATCCTTGCTTAGCTCCATAGTAGATGAAAACTTCTTCCTCGGTCACTAAGACTTAATGTTACTGATCTCAATGTGATGTTGTAGAGGAAGCAGTTTGATTAATCTAAGTTGGGAGTAGCTAATAGTTTCCCAGTGGCCTTTACACTTTAAAAGATGGTTCGTAAAAACCAAACACCACTCTCCTGTTGGTAGTATTTTCCTTGTCATCACAAGTGAAGGACAGGGTAGGCTACGTAATTTGCAAGGCCAAGAACAAAATGAAAACATCAGGGGTCAAGCTAGGGTGGGAAAGTCAATCTCCCCTTCCATCCCAAACTTCGATGGTCAACCCACAAATGATCTGATCGTGTGGGGATTCGCTTGGTACCTGAATTGGGGTTGGAAAAGAAGACCCCCCTGAGTCACCCACCTAAAGGGGTATGGTACTGCCAGCCCAGGATAGGGATGGCCGATGCCTCCCCCACTCTCCTCCCTGCAACCCAGTCACTGGCCCTGGTGGGAGGTGGCTGGAGGCAGGACTGCATGTGAGCCAAGGCTCTTATCTCATTGGACTTCACTGACAAAACGCAAATTCAAAGATACAGTTATTAAGAATTTAAAGATAATTACCACAGAACAAGGTCCTAGCCCTTCTGAGCATAAGACCCTGTGCAGCTGTACTGGTTGCAAGCCCATGAAGCCCCCACCCTGGTGAAAAACAATTTTTTTCGGATATACCTCTCCGGGTGGAGTCCCCTTTGTAGACAGTCCAGTTTTGCCTGGGAATCTAAACTTGAGGACAACTTTCCATTACTATTCAGTTTCTTTGCTGCTGCTGCTTTTGAATATACAAGTCTCTAAAAGCACTATTTTTTTTTTTAAAGAATTTACCTTTTTTCTTTCATTACTAGCCCACATAGGTGTGTTCAGCTTAATTGCTGTGGACAACATGGTGCATTAACTTTGTTTTTCTTAATTTCCTTACAAGGGAGGTATTATTATTTCTATTTTACATACCCAGAAACTGAGGCTCAGAGTAGTTGATAAGTACCTTTCCTAAAGTCATGCAGTAATTGGCAGAGCTGAGATTTAAACTTGGGAAAAACTGTCTTATTCCTTAGCCCATATATTTCCTCTGA
>NW_012153951.1:4815856-4816453 GCF_000956105.1 Propithecus coquereli
TTTTTTTTTTTTTTTTTGTAGAAAGAAGGAGGGAGAGAACTTCTGATGCTTATTTTTACCCATGTTAACGAGTCTTGCTTTTGATATATTTTTTCTTATCTATTTTGTGTGTTCCAGTCTTCTTTTAAAGTCACATTTTGAAACCCCTACTGAATTTAAGTGTCTAGGCATTGAACGTCAATAGCTGGGAATGTCATAAAAGGAGAGAACCAAACATTATGTGTCTCTTGTTTATACCTCTATTACAGTACCAAATACTATTAAAATTTATTTATATTATGGTAGTATTTTCCATTGAGCTGAACTTTTTGAGGGAAGAGACTTATACTAATTGTGTTTAGTACCTGGTACTAGTTATGAGGCCTTAGGCCCCTAATATTTGTTTTATTAACTATGCTAACATCTCATTTATCAGGTTTGCCTAGTGATAGCTTTTCAAATTCACAAACAAGTGAATTTCCTATCTATCTATGTACATGAGTTAAAGTATATTCCTTTAAATATGATGATTTTATTTATTTTTAACTATTTAGAATGGTAATTTTTCTTATAAGCATTGAGCATATCCTAGCCTTCTTAAACAGAATATAAGAACTA
>NW_012153951.1:4816503-4817143 GCF_000956105.1 Propithecus coquereli
TTGTCTGTGTTGATGGGTTCCTGTGTGTCAGAGAATGTAAGAGAAAAAAATGATGGACTACCACAAGAAAACTAATATTGTTTTTTTAAGAGCTCATTAAAAAACATCTGAAGTGACCTCAAGGGTCCTTTAGAGTCTTCTTTGAAAAGCTTTGTTTGCTAGTAGACTTCTGAATTAAGGTTCTCCAGAGAGAAACAACCAATAGGATGTGATATACATATATATATGTAGGTAGGAATGGATAGATAGGTAGATAGGATTTATTAGGGGAATTGGCTCACACAATTATGGAGGCTGAAGTCCCACAATAGGCCATCTGCCAGCTGGAGAACCAGGGAAGCCGGTAGCATGGCTCAGCCCAAGTCTGGAAGCCTGAGAACCAGGGAAACCAATGGTGAACTCTCAGTCCGAGGCTGAATGCCAAAGAGCCCAGGGGGCTGCTGGTACAGGTCCCACAGATCAAAAGCTGGAGGACTTGGAGTTCTGAAGTCCGAGGGCAGGAGAAGAAGGGCAGCTTGGCTCCAGAAGAGAGAGCAAGAATTCACCTTTCCTCCATCTTTTTGTTCCCTCTGGGCCCCTATCCAGTTGGATGGTGCCTGCCCACATTGAGGGCAGATCTTTCATACTCAGTTCACCAATT
>NW_012153951.1:4820166-4821705 GCF_000956105.1 Propithecus coquereli
CTCATGCTTTCTTTGAGCATGATTTTCATCCTCAAGTTTGCTGTCATCTCAGAGTAACTTCTTTCGGTTACTGTTGTCTGTGTTGATGGGTTCCTGTGTGTCAGAGAAAAAAATGATGGACTACCACAAGGAAACTAACATTGTTTTTTTTAAGAGCTCATTAAAAAACATCTGAAGTGACCTCAAGGGTCCTTTAGAATCTTCTTTGAAAAGCTTTGTTCGCTAGTAGACTTCTGAATTAAGGTTCTCCAGAGAGAAACAACCAATAGGATGTGTGTATATATATGTAGGTAGGAATGGATAGATAGATAGATAGGATTTATTAGGGGAATTGGCTCACACAATTATGGAGGCTGAGAAGTCCCACAATAGGCCATCTGCCAGCTGGAGAACCAGGGAAGCCGATAGCATGGCTCAGCCCAAGTCTGGAAGCCTGAGAACCAGGGAAGCCAATGGTGAACTCTCAGTCCGAGGCTGAATGCCAAAGAGCCCAGGGGGCTGCTGGTACAGGTCCCACAGATCAAAAGCTGGAGAACTTGGAGTTCTGAAGTCCGAGGGCAGGAGAAGAAGGGCAGCTTGGCTCCAGAAGAGAGAGCAAGAATTCATCTTTCCTCCATCTTTTTGTTCCCTCTGGGCCCCTATCCAGTTGGATGGTGCCTGCCCACATTGAGGGCAGATCTTTCATACTCAGTTCACCAATTTCCTCCAGAACCACCGTCACAGACACATTCAGAAATAATGCTTTACCAGCTATCTAAGTGTCCCTTAATCCAGTGAGGATGACATCTAAAATTAACTATCACACCTGCTCAGTAAACTTAGTGATGGAGAATGTGGACTTTGCCATCAGACAGAACTGACTCAAATCCTGCCTCTGCTTTATGACCTTGGGACTTTGAACATGTTTCATAACCTCTTTGAGCCTCACGTTCACCTGTAAAATGAGAGTAATGCTAATACTCACTCTCAGGTTATTATAAAGATCACCTGAACTAAGGTATATGATGTGTTTATTGTTTTACCTGGTACATACAGTATTATCAGTAAGCGTTAGCTATTATTATAGATTGAAGGCTATAGGCTTGGAAGAGTAACGTAGGGATGTAGTCTGTGCTCAGTTAGAGTGATCTGTGGTAGATGCTTCCTCTGTGAACTAAGATGTAAGAATAAGACCAAAGTGAAGTTCTCTTGGGATTTTAGTCCTGGGTTTGGTGGATTCATCTTCATCATGGAGTGTTTAACTATGAAGTACTTAATGATTTGATCCAAAAGTCCTTGCAGTAAAAGTGTATATTCACATGTAGATTCGGCAAACATCTGTTAAGCACCTGCTACATCCAGGCATTTTGCAGGTACTAAAATTGCAAAAAGATAAGTCTGCCTCTGTCCTTTTGGAGCTTATATTCCAACTATGGGACAAATATGCAAACAGATGACTCATACAACTTGATAAGTGCTTTAAGGTACATGCAAGATGCCCTAGAGTAACGGTCCCCAACCTTTTTGGCACCAGGGACCAGTTTCATGGCAATTTTTCCA
>NW_012153951.1:4832465-4833435 GCF_000956105.1 Propithecus coquereli
TTAATTTCAAAATATTAAGGGGGTACAGATGTTTTTGTTACATGGAAGTCAGGGTTTTTGGTATGTTGTCACCAGAATAGTGTTCATGTGCCCAATGTGTAAGTTTTGGTCCCACACCTTTCTTCTCACCCTCACTTCTTGGTTTCCTGTGTCCTTTATCTCTCTTTGTGCCCATGTATACCCATCGTTTAGCTCCCACTTGTTAGTGAGAACAATGTGGTGTTTGGTGCTCCATCCCTGAGATATTTTACTTTGGATAATAATCTCTAGTTCCATCCAAGTTGCTGCAAATGATATTATTTTATTCTTTTTTATGGCTGAGTAGTACTCCATGGTATGTAAATACCCCATTTTCTTTATCCACTTGTAAATTAATGGGCACTGAGGTTGGTTCCACATCTTTGCAATTGTGAATTGTGCTGCGATAAACATTTGAGTGCAGGTGTCTTTTTTTTTTTGTAAAATGACTTCTTTTCCTTTGGGTAGATACCCAGGAGTGGGATTGCTAGATTGAATGATAGGTCTACATTTATTTCTTCGAGTAATCCCTATGCTATTTTCCATAGAGGCTGTATTAATTTGCAGTTCCACTAACAGTGTATAAGCGTTCCTTTCTGTGTCCTCGCCGGCATCTGTTGTTTTTTGACTTTTTAGTAATTCTGATAGGGATAAGGTGGTATCTCATTGTACTTTTAATTTGCATTTCCCAGATAATTAGTGATATTGAGCATTTTTTGTATTTTTGTAGGCCATTTCTCTATGTTTGGGAAACTTCTGTGCATGTCTTTTGCTCACTTTTTAATAGAGTTACTTGTTTTTCTCTTGCTGATATGAGTTCTTTGTAGATTCTCAGTAGTAGTCTTTTGTTGGATGTATAGTTTGTGAATATTTTCTCCCATTCTGTAGGTTGTCTGTTCACTCTGTTGATTATTTCCCTTGCTGTGCAGACGCTTTTTATTTTAATTAAGTC
>NW_012153951.1:4833485-4834662 GCF_000956105.1 Propithecus coquereli
GCACACTGTTTATTTGGATTATAATACAGTGTATCCATCAAGGGTGTTGATATACACATGGCTTTATGGTCTATATCACAGATTCTCAGGGCACCTTATAAATCTTCTCTTTGCATCTTATGTCTTATTTTTCTCTTACTGTTATAACCTACCAGTTTCTTTCTTCCACATCTAGCAACTCTACTTCATAAATTCAAATTTAGTGCTTCTAACCTGCTGTGGATTGATTTGCTTACTGAATTCATTAAAGCTTTTAAAAAAATAAGATTAAAGGAGATCTAAAACAAGCTTGAGGGTATCTTCTGTGAATAAAATGCAGAGGGTCAGGATGTAGGCTATGTGACATCTATTTAGCGAGCCATGTAACTTTTAAATTTACTTTATGATATTGCTGAGTTTGTCATATATGTGGGGCCTCCAGGCAAATGGGTTTTTATGTTAGGATCTGTACACAAGAATGAAATGCTCATCTTCAATATTTTCATACTGTTAACTTACAGAGTTGGGTTTCAAACCCAGAGCTTCCCTACTCCAAAGTCCATTTTCATTGCTGCTACGCTCATGTGACACAAAAGTTAATACTGTTAATTATTATAATTTTTTAAAATGATTTGGTATTAGTGGTACTTTTTGGTTTAAAACACAAACTCTTTGTACTTGTCCTATTATTGGCGTTTTTCTCTATCCTAGCTTTTAAAAAATTTCCCCACTTATGGATTCTTTAAATACCTAGTGGATAGGTACATATTCAAAATGTATTTTACAGCCTTATAAGTTGTACAGTATAGGTCATATTTAATAACATGTATTTTAAAAAGAGTCTACAATTTAAATAACCTGGTTGCTATGTTTATTTATAGACTTTGAGCTGAATGTACCTGTCCAATGACATGTAAGAAATAAACGAATGTGCCTATTTTTTTTTATAAACTTCCAGTTTATAAAATGCTAGGAAATAGTAAAAAGATGCAAAATAAAGTAGCTTTGAGGCATTTAGTATTAGACATGGATTCAAATCCTAGTTTAAATCTTCCTAGAGTTACTGTCAATATTAAATCAAGTAGCATTAACATGTGATGTGCCTGTTATAATAGTTGATCCTTCATGATCTCCTTATTCTTTATCTTTTCCATACAGATTGTTTTGAATCTAGATAAAAAGAACAAAAATCTATAAA
>NW_012153951.1:4834712-4835220 GCF_000956105.1 Propithecus coquereli
TAGGATTACAGGCGTGAGCCACCGCGCCCGGCCGATGTATTGTCATTTTATCTTCATTTATTATATGGAATACTTTTATAAAGAAAAAATTTCCCTCATTTATTATTTGTGTAGCTTATTTTACAGTTTGTGTAAAAAAATTGGAAAAATGCTGATTCTTTCTCATTTTGAGTTTTTAATGGTGGAGTCATAGGGAAAATTTTGATGTATTAATGAGAATCACCTGAGGAATATAGAGTAGTTGTTATAGAATCAAATCCTAAACATGTCCTCATTGATAAATAAGCAAAAATGGAAAATAGTTGGTAATGAAGGAATATGAAAGTTTTAATAATAGCTTTTTAAAAAAACAATCAATGCTGGATGCTTTGTGACATACACCTTCTACAAGACAGTAGCATTGTTAGGTTTTCAGTTCTTCTGTAGGTTCATATTGGTTAAGAGCATGGGCTCTGAAGTCACACTTTCTGTTTTCAAATTTTGTTTCTTATTTTACCAGTGTCACTTT
>NW_012153951.1:4839450-4840585 GCF_000956105.1 Propithecus coquereli
TGTATAGTTTGTGAATATTTTCTCCCATTCTGTAGGTTGTCTGTTCACTCTGTTGATTATTTCCCTTGCTGTGCAGACGCTTTTTATTTTAATTAAGTCTCCTTTATTTATTTTTGTTGTTGTTGTATTCACCTTAAGGGTCTTAGTCATAAATTCTTTGCCTAGGCCAATGTCTGGAAGAGTTTTTCCTATGTTTTCTTCTATAATTTTACGGATTTCTACCTCACATTTAAGTTTTTTTATCCATCCTGAATTAATTCTTGTAAATGGCGAGAGATATAGGTCCTGTTTCATTCTTCTACCTAGGCTTTTTAAAGGTGTCAGGATACTGTTTAGTGAATGTAATTACTATGTTTCTTTCCAGTATCTGTTCTGGTAGAGAAATACTGGTCAAATGGTAGTGAAACTATCTCCCTGTACTCCGTTAGTTAGATATTATCTCATTCTAATGTAGTAGCTGTTACTTTGTAGCTAGTTGGTTTGGTCATCTTATGTCTAATGTTGGAGCTGCCGACTATCTCTGTGTCTTAGTCTAGAAGAAAATGTTATATTTTCCGCACACAATTTACTTATTCAGTTCCTTGCTTAGTGACTGAGGGGGTTGTGTTCAGTACCTTTAACAATGATTAACAACATGTCTTTTAATCTTCAGAGCTAACTCAACAGTTTTAATTCTCCTGTGGCCACTTTAACCTCTAAATTATTGCTTGGCTGAGTCATCTGGCAACTACTTTTGTGTTATATTTATACTGTTCTTTTTTTTAATCTTTAAGAAATGTTGTTTCTTACTTAGTAAATAATTGGCTTATTTAGCTCTACTTATAAGTCATTTCTTCGGCTTCCTGAAAAAATAATTGACCAGTCCAAAGAAACATAGTTGTAGGGAACATTCACCAATTGCTTTTTTATTTAGCTAGTGAGTGTAGGATGTAGCAGAAAGGCCTGGTTTCATAGTCTTCATCATCTAATTTTGGGAATGTAAACTCGTTCATCCTCAAACTTCATAGTTGTAAAATGGGTATAGCATTGCCTATATCATAGAATTGTTAGGGTTAAATGAGATAGCGCATAGAAAGTGCCTAGTACAGCATGGAGCACAAATAATGCAATCATTGTCACTGCTGATTTCTCCTCC
>NW_012153951.1:4840635-4841712 GCF_000956105.1 Propithecus coquereli
AAAACAATTGTTGCTTGCATATTATTCTTCAAAATGAATATTTTACTTTTATCATTTATTTTTACATGCAGGGTACCTTTAATATGGCCCTCATTGGACTGAAGTGTAAACGTTAGAATTAGAGCTTATTTTCATTTTTGAAGTGAATCCATTTGTAGAAAAATTACTATGTTTAAAGCAGTCTGCTCTGTCTTAGGAAACTTTGTCATTTGTATGTAATCAGGGAAGTACTACAATTATCCATGAAATGCTGCCATTGTGGAGTGGTGATGAGAGCCCCAGGCTGGGTCGGAGCTTCCCGTCAACACCTGGGCTCTGCTGCAGATGCCCTTCAGTGTTCTGGCCCTGATTCCTTGACATCTTTGTGCAAGTTTGCTGATGTTAAAATGGGAATGATTTGTCTGTTGGTTCTACATACCTTCCAGGTTACGTGTTATGAGAATAAATTGAGATCATTGTATTTTATTAAGAAAAATATAAGTTAGAGATATTAATATTGTCAACTCTCACACTGAATTAAATGGGAATTAACAGTTACATGCAGAGAATCTTTCAAGCATGAAATTTTTGAATGTTATTGTAGTCTAATACCACTGGCACAGTACTAAGACAGGGCCATTTTGTATGTTGTTTCCAAATGAACTGACAAACAAAAAACAGGAAGAGGAAGAAGTAACAGAGGAGGAAAGAAAACAAAACCAAAGTAATTATATGGTCTTGAAAACATTGGCCTTTTTGGAACTATACATGATTTACTGGAAAATATTTGAAGGAATTATATTAATCTATAGGTTACTAAAGATGAATTTTTAATTACAAATATGCTTACATTATTTTCAGTGTTTTTACATTTCTTGTTGTGGAGAAAAACCTAGTTTTTGATTTTTCTCTTGGGAGTTTTAGCCATTCATCTGGATGTATGTGGTATGATGCTTAGTAAAACTGAATGAGTGTGTCTTCTATCTCCATTAGTTTTTCCTGTTTTTTGGTTTTCTTTTTAATCTCCTTTATATCTGCTGTTGCTCCTCTTCCATCCACCAAACACATGTGGTCTTCTTATTTGGGCTGAGGTTTTTT
>NW_012153951.1:4842397-4842888 GCF_000956105.1 Propithecus coquereli
GAATTGTTAGGGTTAAATGAGATAGCGCATAGAAAGTGCCTAGTACAGCATGGAGCACAAATAATGCAATCATTGTCACTGCTGATTTCTCCTCCCCCTCGTCGTTATCATCATCACCGTGATTATGTGGGAAAGCCCAAAGGGAGTTTGTAACGGTGGGCTCAAAATGGAATGTAGTGTTGATAAAAGTTGCTTATTACAGTAGATCACCTTCAGAAATTGTCTGTAGTCATAGGTTCTTTGATAGACCATTCATCTTTGTTAGGATGAGAAAGTCCAGGCCTAGAGATATGTCAATATTTCTGACT
This sequence comes from Propithecus coquereli, assembly GCF_000956105.1. Lineage (NCBI taxonomy): Eukaryota > Metazoa > Chordata > Mammalia > Primates > Indriidae > Propithecus > Propithecus coquereli. The sequence goes on from NW_012153951.1 coordinate 4,842,706, forward strand.
GAGATTACCATAGACTTATGGAAATGGGTTAATTGGTCATGAATGAGCTGTGTAACTGAGACCCTAGGGTTAGAGTTTTATGAAATAAACAGTTTAACTTTAGACTTTCTGCTTTTAGGAGTAGGCAGTTATTTAATAATAACCAATTTAAAAGAAAAAAATTCATTCATGTAACAAAAACAT
>NW_012153951.1:4853876-4855067 GCF_000956105.1 Propithecus coquereli
TTCTTGAGGCTTTCCACGGTGTTTTGTAGTTCCCCGAATAAGTCCTTCATTTCCAGGAGATTGGTTTGATTTTTCTTTAATATTTCAATTTCTTTAGTGAATTTTTCTTTCAAGTCCAGGATTTTTTTTGTGGTTTCTTTGTGTTGGTCATCCATTTTTTCTTGCATATCATTCAGTTTCCTTACAATCCATGTTTGAAATTCTTCTGTCATTTTAGTGTTCTGAGTTTGGTTAATGTCCATTGGTGGGGAGCTGTTGTTCCTCTTTGGGGGTGTGCTTTCCGTTTGAGCCTTCATACTTCCAGAGTTCTTTCGTTGGTTCCTTCCCATCTGGATCAGTTGTTCCTTCTTGCCTTTAGATTTTTGTTTGGATAGTTACACGCCCTGTTTAGTCTCTGAGCCAGTAGATGGTGTTTGTGAGTGAGATTCGACCACACCCTTTATGATGAATCAGTAGATGCAGTAAAAGGGTGTGCAGGATGCCCTCGCTGTCAATAGGTGGCACTTGCAGGGAGGAGCGAACTGCAGTGCTGTTTTTGGGTCCTAGCTAGCTCTTGTTCCTCTAGAGAGGCCCTCTTGTGCCTCAGGTGGTGGGTGGGGCCCTGGGACTTCCAGATGTGTCCTTATTCTCCACCTCAGTCGGGGAAGGTCCAGGAGTGCGTCTGGGTGGGGCTGGGTTGGGTAAGCCTGCCCTCAGGCTCCACAGCTGCTGTTAGCAGGGGTCAAAGTTCTGTTCTTTGTTTTTGTGCAAAGTTGCTGGGAGGGGCTGAAATGGCTCCACTCAGCTGAAAGTCTGGGCTTGGCGGGTGGGGCTGTCCGAGATGTGCACTCTGGAGCAGGTGTTACTCCCCTCCAACCTCCCCCTCTCTGTGGCCTCTCCCAGGCCTCTGCCAGCAAGCGGGACCTCAGGCCGGTGGATGTCCCCTGGCTGTGACGTGGGCCAGGAGGTTGCCTGCCCAGGATCTCAACCTGAGCTGGGTGCACAGCCCTCTTTTGGGAGGAGGGTTGGCGCTCAGGCACTCTGATCTGCCCCTGAAGGTGCACACTCCTCAGTAGGCCCTTTCACAGATCTCCCTTCTGTGCCCCAGGGCAGTACAATCATGACCTGCGTCTTCGGGGTCTGGTCTGCAGGCCTGTCCCCTGGGCCCTGGAGATCAATCCCTTACCCTGCCAGGGGGAGAGGTGCTGGTCC
>NW_012153951.1:4855117-4856232 GCF_000956105.1 Propithecus coquereli
TTGTTCCTCTAGAGAGGCCCTCTTGTGCCTCAGGTGGTGGGTGGGGCCCTGGGACTTCCAGGTGTGTCCTTATTCTCCACCTCAGTGGGGGAAGGTCCAGGAGTGTGTCTGGGTGGGGCTGGGTTGGGTAAGCCTGCCCTCAGGCTCCACAGCTGCTGTTAGCAGGGGTCAAAGGTCTGTTCTTTGTTTTTGTGCAGAGTTGCCGGGAGGGGCTGAAATGGCTCCACTCAGCTGAAAGTCTGGGCTTGGCGGGTGGGGCTGTCCCAGACGCGCACTCTGGAGCAGGTGTCACTCCCCTCCAACTTCCCCCTCTCTGTGGCCTCTCCCAGGCCTCTACCGGCAAGCGGGACCTCAGGCCGATGGATGTCCCCTGGCTGTGACGTGGGCCGGGAGGTTGCCTGCCCAGGATCTCAACCTGAGCTGGGTGCACAGCCCTCTTTTGGGAGGAGGGTTGGCGCTCAGGCACTCTGATCTGCCCCTGAAGGTGCACACTCCTCAGTAGGCTCTTTCACAGATCTCCCTTCTGTGCCCCAGGGCAGTACGATCATGACCTGTGTCTTTGGGGTCTGGTCTGCAGGCCTGTCCCCTGGGCCCTGGAGATCAATCCCTGACCCTGCCAGGGGAGAGGTGCTGGTCCTGAATCACCTACAGGGTCCCCAAGCTGGATTGATTTCACTCCACCTCGGGATTTGCCCCGCTCTCCTGGAGTCCCCAGGCAAGCAGCACCTGGGAGGGGTGGCAGGCAGGGAGCTCATAGTCTGAGTACCCCTCAGTCTGTTGTAGGGCCCCAAAAGGAAAGGTCCCGTTCGTTGGAGATGCCTCTGTGTGATGGCTAAATTGTCTCTCTGGGCACGCACGGGTAGGGAGAGGGAAGGAGAGAATGGAGCACTATGGCATCTGCCAATAGGCTCGGGTCTGCACCCGGGGAGGTGCCCCGAAGGAGCTGGGAGCCCTCCGTTGTGTCTGCAAGAGGCCACCGCTCACTGGCGGCAGACGTCTCTGGGCTGGTGTCGGCAGGTCTCTCCAGCCGCTCAGGAGCCACCAGCAGTCCGAGATGCAAGAGAGGGGGAAGTTAACCGCTCCACCTACCCTTGTCGCTGGTCTCCAAGCCTCTC
>NW_012153951.1:4857977-4883568 GCF_000956105.1 Propithecus coquereli
ATATTCTTGGTTTTAAAAAGTACCTCAACAAATTTACAAAGATTGAAATCATACAGACTGCATTCTTTGAATACAGTGGAGTCAAACTAGAAATCAGTAACAGAAAGATGAGTAAATCTCCAACATTTAGAAAATAAGCAACACACTTCTAAATTAATCCATAGGATAAAGATTTCTCAAGAGAGATAAAGCATATATTGAGTGAAAATGAAAACAGAGTATATCAAAATTTGTGGGACAACTAAAGAAATAAAAAACTCTGTAACAGAAATGCAGAATGTCTTTGATTCCTTTGATGCCATCGGTAGACACTGGATAGGGTTAAGGAAAGAATCAGTGAGTTTGGTTGATAGAAACTTTCCAAACTGAAAAGCAAGGGTAAGAATGAAAAAATGGAACAGAATACCTAATAACTATGAGACAATTACAAAAGACATGGTAATGGGAATCCCTAAGGAGAAGAAAGGATCAAAAGAAATACTTGTAATAATGGCTCAGAATTTTTCAAAATTAGTGACAGACATCCAACTACAAATCCAGGAAGCTCAAAATTAATGACAGACATCAAGTTCAGCATAAACACCAAAAAGTCTATAGATAGACATATCTTATTCCAACTGCAGAAATCCAAAGACAAAGAGAATAATTTGAAATGTGGGGATGATGACATCACCTTACCTTTAGAGGAACAAGGGTAAGAATTACATTGGACATCGCTTTAAAAACATTGTAAACAAGAAGAGAATAGAATAAAATATTTAAAGTATTGGAAAACAAAACCAAAATCACCAACTTAGAATACTGTATTCCAGTAAAATTATCCTTCCAAAGTGAAGGAGAAAAAAAAAAGTGAAGGAGAAAGACTTTATCAGACAAAAAAACAACCACCAAACAGCTGGGAATTTGTTGCCAATACACTGCCTTGCAAGAAACATTAAAAGAAATATGATTTGCAAATATTTTTTCTAGTCTATGGCTTGTCTTTTTATTTTCTTAATTGCATCTTTTAACGCATTTTTATTGGCTTGAATATTTTGCTACCAGAGCTTGTTATCAAAATATATTATGTTTTAAGTATTTCTAGAAATAGCATCTCTGCATTGAACATTTTCAATTTAAGCTTATTAAAAAACCTCAGAAATGTAATATGATTTTGTATTCAAAGTAAGTCACAAAGCATAAATATTGCATTGAAATGTAAATAGCAAAATCTGTGTTTTTATTATAGGTCCTGTATTTTCATGCAAAAGATATATGCTTTCCTCAAGTAGATATGGTGTTTTTGGGAGTAATGTCCTACCCTTCAAGTTCAATTAATGACTCAGCACTCAGGAGAGTGTTCCTGATTATTGTTCTTGTGTTTGTGTAACATCCTGTGAAGTTCTTTGTAATGAGGAACAGATTACCATTCCGTTTATCAGGACCTGATATTACTAAAAGGGCCACTGCTGTAGTTTCTTTAAGCTTCATCTCATTGTTATTAGTTTGGCACAGGACACTGTAAATTATATACATGCATATAACTCCAAGTCACCGCCTGGCTTGAAAATGGAATCTATGAATTGGCTTCTGTGTCTGTTTTGAGAGTTATTACCATGGTGATGAATAGTCTGTTTAGTTTTATGGTTGGCATGATTCTTCTGGGTTAGATCACCTGTGTTTTCTTGCTACCAATTGAACACACTTTGGACAACAGTTAAAATTCCATCACTAAAAAGCTAGTGGGTAGAATGCAAAACTAGTGATTTTGTAGAATTAGCTATATCAGTGCTTTTAATCTGTTAATTATTTCCTTTCAGTGCTAACTAACAGGAATTTACTCATTTCACAGAGCTTTAAACCTTCTGTTGCAATCAGAACCGGTAGGGAATTATTATCCTATGCTGCAGTTATAAACTTTTTGTCATTCGTTGAAGCATTATAGAGGAGGCCTCTTGATGAAAGCATCATGATAAAGGAAACTAGACTTACTTACTTACTTACTTACTTATTTATTTATTTATTTATTTATTTTTGAGACAGAGTCTTGCTCTGTTGCCTGGGCTAGAGTTCAGTGGCATCATCATAGCTCACAGCGACCTCAATTTCCTGGGCTCAAGGGGTCGTCCTGCCTCAGCCTCCCAAGTAGCTGGGACTATAGGCGTGTGCCACCACACCTGGCTAATTTGTTCTATTTTTTTTTAGTTGCTCAGCTAATTGTTTTTAGTAGAGACGGGGTCTCATTCTTGCTGAGGCTGGTCTTGGACTCCTGACCTCAAGCGATCTCCCGCCTCGGCCTCCCTGAGTGCTAGGATTACAGGCGTGAGCCACCACACCCGGCCTATTTATTCTGTATTTTAATGAGTCAGCATTTCAAATACTTTGCTTTACTATATTTATATAAACTGTAGGAATGGCTCAGTTGCCCTAAATTAAATCTATTGGTATCTACAAACATTAAAAGAAATGGTAAGATGTTTCAGTTCGGTTTAAAATATAACACAAGAATGAGGAGGAAGGAACACAAGTAAAACAATGAACTTGGGATAATAAAATGAGTTGTTGATTTGGAGATATACTCGTATACTATATGCTAAATGGTCACACCTACTTGGGGATATAATGAGAGTTAACTACTTGAGGTTATTGCTCCTAAAGCAAATCCAGCTATGTAAAGTCCTAGATGTAAAGGTAGCATTAAACCCACCAGGGAAATAATCAGGACACCAGGTGGCTAGACTTTGTGAAAAATTTAAACAATAAAAGTGCAGTTACTTGTGCATAACCTAGATTTATCTAAACAAATTAATAAAATTTCCTGAGTGGAAAGATGATTTAAGAGAGTTAGTGAATTCCCAACCCTAAAAAAATACCACTTGAAAATTATAGTCATTCTTTTTAACAATTTATGTCTAAGTAGTCATACGCAACAAAGTTTAAGTTAGTCTGGTTCTGGTTATGCCTCTCTTCTAACTCATAACTCTCAGTAACCAAAACGGCTTTCTATTTAAGTCTGAATTAGAGAGATTTTCATCTCTCTTCTTTCCTTCTATATTGTTAATGATACTGGAATAATCACTTCTTTTAGGATGACTATATGATTGCATGTATACCTGATATAGTACACAGTACACGGTAGGCACTTAGTAAATATTTATTCATTCTTTTAGGAGCCAAAGCAGGGGCAAGATAATTAATTACCAGCTCACACTAAATTAAGAAAAAAAAGCTATGGATTGTCACTTCAGAATCTGCCTCTTTTTGCCATCTCACTATTTTGAGGAATGCCCACTGTATCACTAATGTCTATGCAAGAAAGCATTCTGTGTGAGTGTATATGTGTGTATCTTCATTCTTTGCTGTCACCACGTAGACACCAAGCTTTTGACAAAAATGACCCTTCTCTCTTGACCATTTTTCAAGACTACCTGACATGTATCACTACAGAATTTTTGTTTTAGTTCTTTTACTTGGACCTTTGACAGATAATTTGAACTCTACTGGACCAGTGCTACCTTCTTCAGGAATTTATTTTTAAGATTTTCTTCCCTGCCAACCACAGGGACTTAATTTTATATCTCACAGATGAATATGAAATTCTCAGCCCCCTCTCCAAATCCCAGCACTCTGTCATTCTTGACAGTGTAGTTATTGCTCTTGTTTCTTGCTGTTTTTCTGCCTGTGTTGTTTGTTCCTCAATGACTACAATATAAGTCCTTCATATGAAAAGAGGACCCAATCCTTCTTGCTTTATCAGCTCTTTAATTTCTGTTGTGAAACAGTCCTCAGATATCAGCTCCCCACAAGGATTTTTTCTATCCTTACTGGAAGAGAAGTGGCAATTTGCTTCCTAAAATCTTTCTGTTTATTCAATTCTTGTGACTGGTTCCTCACTAGCCATCATATTAAAGTCTTCTGATCTTTTATTTATATTTATGTATGATTTTATTAGATTTATGCTTTTGTTCAGTGTTTATGTCCTTCAATGTATACATGTATTTCTTGCATGCTTTTATTATGTACATATAGATCTGTATTTGTAATACAGATTAACCTAAAGGCCAAATTCTGTGTCTTATTTGTGAACCAATCAGTCTGTTGATGGGAGACAAATCTCAACAAATGCTTAAGAGACACACATCTAATAAATGTATAATAATACTTGTTTACTGACAGAGCTTGTGAATTTTTGAAAATTCATATTTTCCCCTCATTCATATATTTTCATTTCTCTGCTCTTTGATGGTGCTGAATCAGGGCTGTTGTAATGAGATCTTTACAGGTCTAATGTCCAAGGTTGGTATTGCATGGTGAGTGAATCACCATATGACTAAGAGCCATTGTGTTACCCTATTATATAATTTCTGATAAAGTGACAAAATTGTGAAAAGAATAATATAAGCAAAATGCTGCATAAACTATAAAATGCATGTCCCCATACACATACACACACAAACACATACACAGTTTTTCTTGAGATCTCCGAGAGTGATTTCAGATGATGAAAAGTTAGTGGTATGAAGTAAAGTACATTGCTGCTGAGATTTCTGACAGTCTCCGTAAATGAGTAAATGACTAGAAATTGGTTTAGATATTTAGCAGGTAAGTATTTGATCTGTTGGCTTATCCTGATTTATTGACATGGATCCATGGACTAGTGGTATCCTACAATAGAATGCAAAATAGTATTTGCCTTGAAGTAAAGAATGTGGATTTTTTTTTAATATTCCCTAACAGAATACCTAAGAATGAGTGATCTGTGGATGTTGAATTTTATTTCATCATCAAATGAATCAAAATGACAGAAAGTGAACTGAATTTCAGGCTCATTATTTTCATGCATCATATGCTATTTTAATTTTTTGGAGAAAAGAAATTTGAAGATTGATAGGTTTTAAAATAAAGCAATATCTAAACTTGCAGATACTAAGATGTCTATAAACAGACCCCCTTACAAAATGGAACAATACCAACAGAATTTATGTGGGAGTTATACATATGTCTACTGTATGTTTTTCTAAAAGATTCATGTAGAAATCTACTTAAAATCCATGCAAAGTGGCTATTTAATATGTACTTATTGTACCACAGCAGTCAAATTTTTAAAAAGAATTGTAGATAATTTGAGTTAATTTCTAATTAACTAGTTAATTTATTTAATTTGTTTAAAAATACAGAGAACTTTGGTAAACATTTATTCATGTTCAGAAAAGCTACTGTCCATTCTGGATCTAAGTCTTACATTTACCTCATGTTGAAGTCCATTAAAGTAGACTTTTTGATGATATTTGAAACGTAGCTGATACATAAAGTGCACAATTTATCGTGGGAGTCTGAGATGAGGATTGAATATTGACATCAAATTCTGAAAGTTCATAAACCTTAGGATTGACTGACCGACTCAGGTGATATTTTGATTTCGTATTACAAAGTCAGAACTTTTTTGTTAAGTCATTGAATACTAGAATACTCCAAGTCAGTAAAAAATAAAGAGTAACAACAGATGTCCTTATATAAATGAAGTGATGATGCTTTTGTACTAGTATAATCAACCTATTCATTGTCTTAAAACTTAATTCTGCATTTACAGTGAAAATTAAGTTGTATCCTCTTTGGGATTGGAAAGGTAGCATTAAGTTAATGTACAAACTTCATCTTCTTAAATGTGAAATGACCTTACTTGGGAGTTAGGCAAAAAGGCACTTTGGAATTTGGATTAAATATAATTTGAATAATCTAGAGAGGTCTGTAGAAAGAATTACCATTTGCATTAAATTTGTGAAAACAAACAGATGTGTTTTTTAACTTAGTCATGTTATTAAAGGTACAGAAAGACCTGATATATTACTTTTTTTAAAAAAACAAGTATCGATATAGGTCTACATTATGTTTTAAAGTTAGAACTTGACACTGAAAACATAAATGCAAGATGTATGTCTCTTTTGATTTTGAGGTAAGATCTTATGCGTATTTATGTCTTTTACATATATGCACACACAGAATTTAAAATTCTTGCTGACAGCTAACAAATGATTCCTGTTGATCTAAAAGTAAAAAAACAGTGAAAAATCAGAAAACATTGAAAAAGAGGAATGGTTTTATGGAGAGATTAACATCACTGCCTAACAAATATATATTTAATTTTTTTTCAGATTGGAAAAGATTTTTAAAACAAGTGATATCCAGTAGTTGTGGTGAGAATGTTAGGTAACAGAAAAAAATCTTATAAACTACTGGTGAGAGTGTGCTGTGGTGTGAATATATCTGCCCCCTCCCTACCCATTCATACTTTGGAACCTAATCTCCAATATGATGGTTATTAAGAGATGGGGCATTTTGGAGGTGTTTGAGTCAGGAGAGCACAGCCCTCATGAGTGAGATTAGTGACTTTATAAAAGAGGTGCAAGAGAGCTGTTTGACCCCTCCTCTATGTGAGGACATGACTAGAAGGCACCATCTTTGAAGCAGAGAGTGGGTTCTCACCAGACACTGAATCTACTGGCGTTTTGACCTTAGATTTGTCAGCTTCCATAACTATGAGAAATAAATTTCTGTTTCTTATAAATTACCCAGCATAAGGCCTTTTTGCTATAGCAGCCCAAATGGACTAAGACAGATAGTAAATCAGTATAACATCTCTGGAGGATAATATTGACAGTATTATCAGTAACATTAGAGATGGACATACCCTTTCACATGGTATTTCCTTCTTTAGAATTTAAGAAAATATTCAGGAATGCACATAAAGATTTTGATTCAAGGATGGTAGTTGCAGATTTTGAGATAAAAATATTTGAAACAGTGTAACTCTGTGGTCCCCAACCCCCAGGCCACAGACCGATACTGGTCTGTGGCCTGTTAGGAACCTGGGCTGCACAGCAGGAGGTGAGCAGCAAGCTTCATCCGTATTCACAGCTGCTCCCCAGCACTCCCATCACTGCCTCAGCTCAGTCTCCTGTCAGATCAGTGGCATTGGATTGTCATAGGAGCGTGAACCCTACTGTAAACTTCGCATGAGAGGGATCTAAGTTTTGCACCGTTTATGAGAATCTAATGCCTGAAGATCTGAGGTGGAGCTGAGACGATGATGCTAACTCTGGGGAGCAGCTGCAGATGTAGTAAATGCAATGTGCTTGAATCATCCTGAAACCATCCCCTTCACTCCCCCGTGGAAAAATTGTCTTCTGTAAAAGCCATCCCTGGTGCCAAAAAGGTTGGGGACCACTGATGTAACTGCTCAAAGAAAGATTAGTTACATAAATTTTTTTGGATAATATTTTAAAATGAGGCTATAGAAAATTTTAATGAGAAACCATTCATAGTATGGTATTCTTTTTATTGTGACTTATCAGGATACTTCAAGTTAAAAAGATAAACTATATAGACAGCTCCTTTTCAATAAAAAGGTATGTGTGCATAGAAAAAAACACTATAAAAATATATAAAACATGAAAGACATTATCCCTGGCCAGTAGGATGACTAATGGTTTTTGTTCTTAATTTGTTTTTGTATCTTCAGTTTCCTGCCATGGATTTACTTTTAAGTCAGATATAATATTTATAAGATACACTAAAGACTAAAAGACAAATGTCTGATGTTTGATGCTGAACAAAGCACAGATATCAGGCAAGCGCTTCTCATTCCTTTAAACTTGTAGAAGTAAGGTGTGCTTTTATTACTTTTAAGTTTTCAGGAAAATTCTTCTAAGAATTTTAAGATGATTGTTATGCATAAGAAAGGAAAAATAAAATTTACTATTGCAAAGGAGAAAAACTGATGCTGAGATGTAGAGTGGTGTGCCTCCTAATTGGAGAGCTGCTCTAGGGTTTGGAGATGGATTTTTGTGTCTGTTGGTTAACAGAACTGACTGCTTCCAGATGATTAGTTTTTTGTTTAGTACCACAAACCTTGTTCTTTTAGCCTGAGTGTTATATAGTTTTTCCAGTATTGTTTTCTTTACCTTAGTACATCTAGGAAAACAGTTCAGAGACAAGCTTTTAGAGTTTAAAAAAATCTCTTTGGCTTTATCAATTTAAAAATATCTGCTTGGTGTGTGTTGGATTTATAATTTTGTGAGTGAAGAATGGCATATGGCTATATGTCATAGGCACATAGTGGGTTTTCTGTGGATTTTGAATGGGAAAAGTTTGAGTTCCTTTGTTGTGTTTGAATGATAGCATTTTGAATGCTATCATTCTTTTAACTGATTGCATTCTTTTAACTCTGAGTATATATAGACATGCTTTTGATTTTTTACCTATTATGTGCCAACTATTGTGCCAAGTGCTGGGGATATAGTGATGAACAATAAAGTCTAGCCCTTACCCTAAAAAAGCATATATTATAATGGGAAAGATAGGCCAAAAATAAGTAACATGCAAAATCACCAGTTGTAGTATGTGGTGAGAAGAAAATTAGAAATGTTCTCATAGAGAGAGTAATGCAGAGGGGTGGGGATTGGTAGGGAGATGGGCAATCTCAAACAGTACTTTAAATATCTGGGTGTGCTTCTTTGAGCAAGTAATACATAAGCTGAGGCTTGAAGGATGAGAATTGCTAAGGGGTGGAGAAATTGAGTTCTAGGCAAAGAGAGTCCAAGGCTGGGACAAAGAGAGTGAGGAGGCAGTAGAAAAAGATGGAGTTGGAAACTGAGGCAGGGGTCAGATCCCGAAAGGCCTTTTAGGTGGCAGTGAGAGGTTTTGATTTTACTGTAACTGCATTCACACAACACTGAAGGGTTCCAACTAGGTAAATAACATGATTAGATTTGTTTTCAAGGAACAACCAATTTTATGAGCACTAGGTGTATGATATTTGTAAGAATTTGCAGAATGTGATCTGCCAATAAACCTCTTTCACAATACGCTCTGGTTATAACAGTAGTTTGATCAACATGTGCTTAGTCACTCTGGAGTAAAGAAGAGTTACAATCTATATTACCTCATTTAGTTCTCAGCACCATCTAGCAAGGAGAAAATATTTGAATTATTTAGAAGAGAAAACTCAGAGAAATCATGATTTTTTTTTAATTCACCATTTATTACTTATAGTTGATCAGGCCCTATGCTATGCTCTTTACATGCATTATTTCATTCAGTCTCTGTAAAGAAGATACTTTTATTTTCATTTCATAGATAAGCAAACAGACTTACTGAAGTAAGGTGGCCAAAATGATAGAGATGTAAATAACGGAGTTGGGATTTGAAACTGTTTTGTACGTGAACCTGAGTTCTTTACAACTACGTTCTATGAGGTAATGTAACACTAAATTATAATACCAAGGGAAAAATTAAGGTTTAAATTTCAAATTCATGGCTTTCAATCATAATATACCACCCCTTGACATAGTTTGTTTAATCTGTTTTCCATAGCCCCATGTCAAGAATACAAAGGAATTAGATACAAGCATTGAAATTATCACTAAAAGGTCTTAAAACTGCAAACTAAGCAAAGATTGAGAATTGGTCTGGAGAATCAATATTTTACCAACTGAAAATAAACTTGAAAGTGATTCTCAATATTTGGCCAAACAAGGGTAAACCTTCACTATATGAACAATTTTCAGCCAAGGGCCATAACTAAATTCTACTACCAGGGCTAACTCTACTTCAATGATATTCAAAGAAGTTAAACTACTTTTAAGACTGATATATCCTCTGGCAATTTAGTATCAGTGTATCGTTGTGACATTCAGCTTCAGATCATGTTCAAGTGTTGCTGTAATGTCTTCTCTTAGTCTGCAGTTCTCCTATGTGCCACTGACACAGGTTGTTTGATTTAAGCCTCCTCTATCTCTTCTATTTATTGGTAACATACAAGCTGCAAGGATCATTTGATGTGCAAATTAAATTGCAGGTTTTATTTTCAAAGGATGACATAAGCTATATCATTTTAACAACTATTTACACAGCTTTTTCTAAACTGTTATTCTGAAAACAGGCATTTCATTCTGTTTATTGCAATGCTTCCTGATTTAATTTTCCAAGGCTGCTTTCTCAGTATTGGCTTGTTAGAGTATACATACATATGATGATTCCTTGCAATGTTCCAGTAGGTACATGCTTTGGAATTACACTTGGGCATTCTCATGATTTTTTGCTTAGATAATACCTTATCAGCATTCACAACTTCTGTTTTGTACTTGCTGATTTGCACCTTTCCTTTCTTTTTTCCCCACTTCCTTCCCAGTGATTATAAGTAGGAGAAGTTTAAGTCTCATTATCTAGCTGATGTGATAATTTCATGCCTGTATTACAGAGTTAAGGTAAAAATAATAGAGGAAGGATTGATACTTCTATATGAAATGCCTTTTTGTTTCTAAATGGCACTTTAACAATCTAGAAACCCTCATGATTTTAATAAGCTAAAGTAGTCCTCTCTCTCTCTCTCTCTTTTTGGAGTTTAACATTTTGGGGAAAGGAGAGGTTTTGGGGAGGACATTTTAAGTTTAAAAACACTGTTTTACAAGGACCATCCTGTCAGTGCTTTTGATAAGCATTCACCAAGACTCCCGGCTAGCTCATTTGGTGGAGCGTGAGACTCTTGATATGCAAGCACCACAGCAATTACATGGAATGCTAGCACCATTTTAGTCAAGTGAAATGAAAAAGATCCAAGTGAAATCTTAATAATGATGGGAAATAATGGTTCTACATGCCAAAAGCTTTCCTTTTCCCTGCGTCTCAGAAATTCTTTGTACCTATTGTGTTTCAGCAGCATCTGTATTTAAATGGGAAATTTTCAGCAGAAATGGAAAGTTCTATAAAAATTGTTATTTGATAATTTGTGAAGTAAATTTACAGATGGCGTCATAGAAACTGATAATTTTTCCTTATCCATTATTAGGTTTTCTATTTGGTTATTTAATTTTTATGAAAATTGACCATTTTATATTGAAAAGAGTAAAACTGCTAATTATTATTTTTTAACAAAAATCAAATTACGTAGATTTTCTTCTTTTAAATTTGAATTAGGAAAATATTGTAGAGTGTTTGATCTGAATGCGACCTGACAAATTGGATTCATTGGTCTCATTTTGTGGGTGAGGAAATGGAGGCCATGAGAGGTTAAGTTACTTACCCAAGGCTACAGAGCTATTACGTGGCAGACACGGCTTTTGGTTTCCTAGTGCTGAGGTGTTTATACTTTACAACTTGTCTTTGTTTGTAATCACTATTTCTTTTGTTTTTACTATGTTTTTTTCAAGAATTTGTTGGGTTTTTCATTGAAAATGCCAAATAAGCTCATGTCTTATTGGAATTGTACAATGACTTCTAGGCTGAAAATGACATTTAAAATCCGTAATTAAATAAGTTTGTGTGGTATTTCCCTTATTGTATTCCTAAACTTTGCCAATTTAAGGCAAAACTATCATTTTGTTCACTTATATACCCTTTTATATAATTTTATAGTTCATCGTCCTCCAATCAATATTTCCCTAAGTTATAAGAAACTAATGCCATCTATAGCTTTGATTTAATTATGATCTCACTCTTCATGAAGAATGTATAATATTGGTCCCGCTGTGTATATTTCTTCACCCAAAGAAGTACCCATTTATATATTTTTTATTTTCTAACTTTAATTCAGTTTCTACAACCAAACAATAGCTCCAAACCCATACCAACTCATTTAATCTTTTTTGTGTTAACAAATTGGTTCTTCCTCTCATTTACATGCCATGTATGTTTGTCCTTTTGTATGCCTATATTAGTAGTAGATACTACTCTCCCCAAATATGAATTATTTTACATCTCTTAAGTTGTTAAGCATTTGATTGGTGATTCTACTCATATGAATTTAGATTAGCTTGTTAGTAATTGAAATTTGACAATATGTAGTTTATATTTTTTTTCTAGAAACTTCTTTTGCATTCTCTCATATTATTAATAGTAGTACATTTCTTACTCTGATTAAAAAGGGTGTGAAAGTTAGAAAGAGAGGAAGAGTTGGTTTAGAGAAGACAAAGCAGATAGCAAATCTTGTGAGAGGAAGGAATGAAGGACAGATGAGGAACTGGGGTTGACCGATACAGGAACTGAGAGTGAAATTCTACTTACATTTCTAAGATGAATGAATTGTGACATTGTCGATTGATTCTGCTTGGTTGTCCTAACAATTTATGTAAATGACCTCATGTCGTTTCGGATCTGATGATCTTAGTTGACAGGTTATGTTGCAGCCTATCTTGTCTGCCTCTATATTTGTGGTTGCAAAGTATGGGAATGTAGGGCAAGGTTACTGATAGAGATCTGTGTGTTTGCAATTTCCAGCTTCCTTCATAAGCTTTGGAAAAATATGCAGTAATCAAATCTGTCACATTCCAAATATATAATATTTCATGTAACTACTTTTGGTAAACTGCCCTATCATGGAAAGCTGAGGGAATCAACAAATACCCGTGAGCCTTGCTTAGATTTGTCCTACATCATTGGTGTCCTGAGTGTGCATGTGAATGATTATAGATGGCCCTCAGTTCATGCAGTTTTTTTATTAGTATTCTGGACAATGATTAGTCATATACCAGCCTGTGCCAGATTAGCCTTTCATAAGACCTTATTAACATCTTTACTGATAATGCAAAAGCAAAAGTTCTATCAGAATTCTGTTACTTTAACAGCAGGGCATTAATTGTACCCGTTGTTATTAGGAATCTATTTCTGGGCAGCAGCATTTTTTGGCATTTGGCAGATCCATGGGCCCAAGACATGGGTCTGCCCCTTTCAGCTTTCAAGTTCAGTGATATCTTGAAATATTGGGTTGGAATCTTATGATACATTTTAAAGGATTTCCTTTCTGCTACTTTTAATACTGATTTCCTCGCCAAAGAGCTCACATTAGTGTTTTCTGCTGTTCTCCCCATTGGTTTCAAGACTTTGATATTCTTCTCTTCTCACATCCTTAAGTATCTGACTCTTGTTATTTTTTTCCTAATGCCCTTCTGTTGCAGTTTAGCTTTCCCAGAAAGCAGACTTTGAGATGAAAGTTAGTGTGCAGGAAGTTTATTACAAAGTGGTTTTAGGATCAAGCCTTGTGGATTGAGGGACAGAACCAGTATTGGGCAGAAGGGGAAGTTGGGCTGCCACGGAGTCTCAAATAAGATCTGATCATGTGGGGAGCTCTAAGTATCACCAATTGGGAAAAGGGGACAAAGTCTTTATATTCCACATGTCAACTAGTCTTTGGATATAGGCTGCCCTGGGAAGAGAGTGTGACATTTTGTAGGAGGCTCTTCAGCTGAGGCCATTCTCAAAAGAGCTGATAGCTGAGGGTTGTCTGCTGGCTGCACCATGGCAGCTGGAGAATCAGTTCTTCATTCTTGAAAGGGAATGTGGGTGGCACATCACAGTTTCCACTCCATCTTTTTTGCAAGGATGCTGGAGATAGTAAAGAATGACCTGGGGAATGGTCAGAATTTTCAGGAATGAGGCGTTGCAGAGCAGAGTGGTCAGGAGCTTGGAGAGATAGTAGAGGTAAGTTGATGTGGAAGGGATTCTGCCAGACAATTGAATTCTGGCATTGATTATTGCTTTTCTAAATATGTTTTTAAACTTATATTTATAGTGTTGCTATTCCTTTTTTAAGTTACAGAAACCTGATGAAAACTGTGGGTACTCCATGCCAAAAATGTGTATAACTTTATGTAAATACTATGTGGTTTTTATAAAACCTACTGATGATTTTTCAGTTTTCTGTCCTTTATAATTTGAATATGCTTTTTTGGGTCTTCATATTAAAAAATTAGTTGAGTACTAAGTTTTATGTTTGGTATATCTGTTAATGCTTAATCAGAGTAAATCATTTTCCCCACACATTTTATAATTTCTAAATTTATAAGCTTATCTTCAGTGGGGATTGTTTTTGGTTTTGTATTGTTTTGGTTTTTCTAGTTGAAGAATCCCATGTGGCCTTGTTTATGGAGTGTTGCTTTAAAATGGTTTCATATTTGTTTTTTCCAGATACTCCTGGGATTTTACTGGCCCAGGATCCAATTTCTTAGCCTGGGGATTCTTAATTTTTTATCTTGGAGATTCTCATACAAATAAGATTCAAACTTCAAAACTGTTATGTCATAGGTTTAGGATTTTAATTTCTGATTGTAGTATTTCCTCTGCCCTCTCACCCAGAGTCTCAGAGACAAGTCTTACTAAAACAGTGAGTGAATTTCTCCTGCCTCCACCACCCCACCTCCTTTTTAACTGTGATTGCAGCCTTTTGAAGATAGCTCTGGTTTTATGGGACCAACTTTATACCTTATGTGTGCCAAGGCCTCTTTTTCTGTCCCAACATGGGCATCAAGACTGCTATATACAGATGTGCAGGTTGTATCCTGTGTTGAGGAAAAGTGGGGCCAGAAATCTAGTACAGCTCTGCTTTCTTCAGGGAGCATTTTCCTCTGATATTTTCTCCTTGAGTGGCATCCTGTTAGGACCAATTTCAATCTAGACTTAAGTACTGAACAGACTCAGTGACTATTCCTGGTCGCCAAAGCTAGCATTATTTGCTTTTTTGCTTACCACTTTGTCCATCGATTCCAGCTTTGCTTTGGCACCAGGGAATTTTCTTTATTGCAAGTAAAACTATGTATTTAATTTTGTTACACTTATTTTCTTCTTTTCTAAGTGTTTTGTAGTGGAAAGTCTTCATTAGCTCAGTTGACCATATTGCTGTGCTTGGAATTCCCGTAAGTTACTTATTAACCACTATTGCTCAGATTCTGCCTAAAATGGGAGTGACAATGGTGTCTATCTGTACAGTCTTAATTTAGAGGACAAGTAATTTCTCAGTCAGTGCTAGCCGTTATTATTGGCACAATTTAAAACCTTTTTTTACCACCTAAGGCAAGAGTTGGAAGTGTAGTAGTAGCTATGTTTACTTACTTAACAAGAAGAGGAAGTGTTAGTTAACGCCCTAGAGAAGCCAAAGGAGAAATTTTGTTCATTATACTACAATGCCAACTGAAGCTTAGAGTCCCACCCTTTTTTTTTGATACGCCAAAGGTCGCTTGGCACGTAAGTTAACTCGGAGGAATGTCCTCTCAATATTGCCTGGACGATTGCTTAGAGGAGTTTTGCTTGAATTGTGTGGGTACGTAAGTTTGAGTTTAATATTTTCTTTGCTAAGGAGGGCCCTCAAAGGCATAATTATTATAAAGGATATTTGTAGACCTTGAAACATGTAGTAATACTTCTTAGTCCAATTAAGCCCTTTGACAGTTTTTAAAATTCCCATTTGGTATTCCAAGTGAATTCTAACCTTGGTGAAATTGGTGGTAGCCCTGTCTCCACAGGGTCCTGCCTCCTGTCTACTTGCTTACAGAGATGGGGATTTAAAGAATTTCCTTCTTTTAGGTCATGGTGTTTAAGAGAATAATTTTCCCTCTCATATTTTAGCTAAGAAGAGGGCTGTTGACTAATAACAGTTGGGAATGTGGGAATGCATAGACACAATATATCAAGTTCATAAAAAAATATTTTGAACATAATCTTATATGCAAATACTGTGATTATCCTATAAATATTAACTGCTTTGGATTATTTATACAATGTTGTACTATTAAAATGTGCTTATTAACCACGTTTAGCCTTCTTAGGTTGTTACTGGCTTTGAGTCCACAGGATAAACACTGCCAAATTCCTGTGTAAACATTTTGCTTGGGACCTAAAACATAGTTGAATATGTGTATTTAAAGTTTTTTTTTTTTAAACCCATGTATATTAATGGAACTTGTAAATGTTTAAATAGTCAATTAGTGGAAGCTTTTAAAGAACAGCTCTTTCAAAAATCCAATTTCATGATTATAGTGTTTTAAACATCAAATTTGAGTTAAGTGACAAACATATATCAATGATTCTTAATATATAGATTTATATATGTCTTTTATTTTTGTTGTTCCTATTGATGTATTTGTTGTATTTAATCTTCTTCAGAAGAAACTGTTTCTTAATTTTTCAGTTACTAGTAGTTAAGCACAAGGCTAAGATTTATACTATTTAAAAACTAGGACTAAATAACATTGTGCCACAATATATTAGATAGAGAGCAAAAATAAATAACTGGTAAAGTTACTGTTTTGGTGCTGGGAAATGTAGTGAGTTCTTTAGTTTAGGTGCCATGGTTATGGTTGTATTGATCCTTTTTTGAAATACATTCTTGGATGCTGATTTTCCTGTAATATGTCTATTATTTCTTAAGCCTCTTCTATACTTTAAGGAACATTATCAGTTTACACAAATTTTAATACCCATACAAACACTGTGTGTAGCTTTTTGGTAGTATACATAGGTGAAGTTACTTGAGATGTTTATGGCTAGATTTATTCTTACCCTTGCTATAAAGTTTTGGTCAGCTTTACTAGCCAAATTCTAAGGCAAATGTTAGTATCATGTGGAATATAAACCTCCATATATGTTCTGGGAATGGTATGTAAACTATTTTGTTCTTTGACCCACTTATCCCCACCATTAGGAGGATATCCTTGCATCTGCTGTTCCTTGAGTGTTATAAAAAAGGTTTCTGTTTTTCAGCAGCTAGACTTGGAAACAGTTTCTTCAACTTAACTTAAGTAAATTGTATATAAAAGGAAATGACTATGGAGAGGAAAAGTTGTTTAGTCTCATTTCTATGTAAATAGTTCTGAAATAAATTGTATAGAGAAGGCTTTTTTTAAAATTTATTTTTCAGTGACATGTGTCATTAATTGATCAAAGTAGGTATGAAGTTTAGTTAAAGGAACTGCCTTGGAGTTTTTTAAGGTGATGAAAATCAATTCATTGTATTTTAGACTTTTAAATAATAGCTGAGTTGAATTGTATAAAAACTTTGTGCAGAGGATATAATGAAGTAGATTATCATATAGTCTTTTGATAATTTATAAGATATTTCTAATTTAATTGAACAGTTAAGTATTTAAAAATTTCTTCTTATTGTAGAGTTTAGGTTTGTGTATGTGTTTTCACTTGTTTAATTTGACATGTAAACACTTAGAAATTGACTTTTCAGCTATACGAAGAAATTATACTTCTTATTTTGGTTAAAATTTGTGGCATTTTACACAGAATCTTGTGTTCAGAATGTATTAACTAGATTTGGGGGATTTGATTAGAAGAAACTTATGGTAGTCTTAATTCTCAATATATTTTCTAAAATGTTAAAGCAATTTATGGAATATTGCTGTCTGTCCTTGGTAATCTAAGGTAAGATCTGAGCTGAATGGAATGTAAATTTCTTAAAGCTTGCCCTTAGATCGAGTATCAACATTTGTTCAAGAAGGCTTTAGTTTTAGGAACATTGTTATACATTTTCTTGATTATTAAAAAGACGTTGTGTCAGATATCTAGATGTAATTCAGGAAGATATTATTTAACTTTGCTAATTATATTATCCTAATCACCAGATTTAAAGCTCTGGTAACAACTCTCTGATGTATTATTACTACAGTATTAGGTTCCATTATATTCTTATCTTCCTTCATTGTTTCAAAAAAAAAGCTTTTCCTCGTTATGCAGGTAATTTTTTTTTACTTCACCATTTCGTGTAATTTGCCAGACCAAATGACATAGTTAGTATCCATTAAGTAAAGCCATGAATATCAATCTTGTACACAAAGCCTGGGATTGTGGTTGAGGAAAGCCCTCCTGCTGCTCTGGCCTGGCATTCCAAAGACGCTGAATGAATTCTCTTAACTTATTCAAAGCCTGGATTTGTAAAAGCCAATTGGCTTCCTTTTGCCCATTCATAACTCATGTCGCATTCTTCTGGTTAAAAATTGCCAGTAAATTTCCCATTTCCCATCATACAGAATTCAATGTCCAGTATGTAGCTTATCATTTGAGTCATATATGTTAATTTATGGCCTAAGCTTCTTGTTCTTTAGGCTTCATACCTCCCATTTCCTGGTTCTTTTTCTATAACATGGAATACCAGGCTATAATTAGAAAATCTCTCCCTCATATTCAAAATTTACCTCATCCTTAAGGTCTATTGACCACCAACATTAAATTTCTCCTGGTCTCCTCTCCCAATGTTGAAAGTAATCTGTTTTGTACTTTATACATTTTCTTATGGTGCTTTGTGTTCTCTCTTGTGTTGTAGTTATTTTTACATGTGTTGTGATATTTTACTTCTCCTATAATGTTGATTGAGTTTAATTGATTGACTGAGTTATTTAGTTTAAGTCTCCATCCCTTACCATGATAAGTTGGAGGTGGTTTTGTCTTGTTTCTCCTATGTTGCCTTGTAGGTGCTTATGGCAAATATTTGGTGACTAAAAAAAAATAGAATGATATGACAGTGTTATTTACTACCAGATGTTTTACTCCTTTGTTGGAATGGACATTTGAGGACAGGGGAGCAACTGGAGATCTAAACAAGTGTGGCATGGCTGTCTGTATCAGAGCTATCCCCAGTAGGGAAACTGAAGAAACAATCAAAGCTGCAGTTAAGAAATGTTTAAATCATGTTGCAGAGTGGCTCAATACTGACAGGGAAAGAATGACTCTTTCTAGCTCAAGACTTTGGGAAGATAGGAAATTGAAGACTAACACAGGCTTTGTAGATAGCAACTACAGTTCTGATTCAGAACATTTTTCATGAGTTCATAGTTTGAGAATAAATAGTCACTTCTGCAATAGTGCTTATTTTGAAAATGAGAATTTGTTCCTACATGATTGATATTAGGGAACAATTTGAGCATAATGCAGATTTCATTGCTTATGCTTGATTTCATCTGAGAAATAGTAGGCGAGCACAGAAAATTTCACATAGCTGAAATGAGCTGCATAGGAATACCAAAATGCACATGCACAAACTTCAGACATCTTCTAGCTACTCACTTCACCATGTTATGAGCCACACCCATTCACATTTTGTGTTATAACTTCTCCTTCAATTTGAGATAACCCATCTTCCACCACTTCCCCGTAATTCACAAGCTGCAACCTTTTGCCACATAATTCCTCAAGCGAACTTCAGGTCTTTTCAAGGTAGAGCGCCATAGTATTGTTGTTTTTATTTATTTTTAATCATTCAACATATTTAAAACTGTGCTATGGTGTTTATTAGGCTCTTAGCTTTCCTTTTTTTGTGTGTCACTGACAGAGTTTTTGATTTTTGGGCCTCTAACCTTATTTTTCCCATAAACTCTGTGGTTTTAATTAAGTGATTTTGCTTAGCATTGTGATTTTTAGGAATACATATGTCTCATTATAACAGAACTGAGTGTACTAATTGATAACATACAGAGTGTGAACTGATTGTTCTCTCTTATCCCCCGTCCCCCTTAATGGTGAAAGGCAATAATAGTGCCCGTAAGGAGGAACACAGTACAACAGAGCAAAATGCCAGAGACCTTTAACCAGTGTTGTAAGTAAAAGGGGGAGGGACATAACTTTACTGGTGGGAATAAATAGATAGGCTCAAGAACAAGCAGAGATTGAGAAGTAAACATATAAGGCCTGTAGCCCTCTGTAATAAAAATATACCTTCAAATAATAATTATGTTTGACATTTTTTAAGCCTTTACTATGTGCTAGGCACTATGATAAGTACTTGACATGGATTATGTTATGTAATCCTCACAAAACCCTATAAAGTAAGTATTATTACTGTCTTTATTTTACAGATGAGGAAAGTGGGGCTTAGAGGGGTTAATTAACTTGCCTAAGGTCAATAACTCATAAATGTAAATGACAGAGCCAATTCTTGAATCAAGTCTGATTTCCGTGCTTTAGATGTTAGTGGTTGGTCTCTTAGAGTACTTTGTGGATTATAAATAACTTTCACATGTGTTATTTTCATGTGTTATTTCATCTGCACTTAATAACTGTCTCTGATTGGCATCACAAACTGTTTTGATCCCTGTGATAGACAAAGAAACAAAGATACTCAGGCTGAGAATATGAGGATTATCAGAGGCAGAACAATAACGGAAACTAATTCTGACACCTGATTCAGAGTTTTTTCCTGGGGCTTATACATGAAAAGAGGAGAAAAATTAGAGAATTAGAGATAAGGAGGGGAGCTGAACTACAGAAAAAGAAAGAAATGATTGTGTTGGAAGTTGGGGGGAAGAAAGAACGTGAATTATAACAATATCTCAGAACTGAAAGGAGAGAATCTGGTGGAGAATGAGCACTGGGGGCCTCTCACTCTGTGGTACAAGATGCCTCATCAAATTCTCATAAAGGAACTAAAACCAGCAATTTCAATACAAGACTATGGTAAGAGAACTCTGAGTTCATGAGCATAAACTGGTTATGCTGTAAATCCTGATTAGTAATAGACTCAGAAAAATCAGAGGGAAAGGCAAAGTGACACTGGAGGAAGACTCGGAAAGTCTTCCCTTTACTGCTTCTGTAGCTTGAGATGTATCTTTTTTTTTTTTAAGTTGCGAGTTACCTCACAGGGCCTAACATATGAGCAAGTGTTTTAATTAGTGCTTGTTATACTGAAAGTTTAATAAATAGTAAAGAGAGTAGTTCTGCAGTTGAGTATTGATTAAGATGAGGTAATAGGATAAGTAAAGGAGGAACTGATGAGTAATGAACTTAAAGCAGAGGGTCAGCAAACTATAGTGGGCTATTTCTTTCTACAAGTCAGGGATGGTTTTTACATTTTTAGTAGGTTATTAAAAACAAAAACAAAGAATATCAAGAGACCATACATATGTGGCCCACAAAGTCTAAAATATTTATAACCTGGCCCTTTGCAAAAAGTTTGTCAACCCCTGACTTGAAGTATATCAAAAAAAGTTAGACTTGTTCCTTTTTAGGAAATCAGATTAGGTAATGTAAAATAGTATAATATTTCTTAGGGGGTTACATTTTCAAACATGTACATTTTTCCCCATATGGAGGAAAGAATTGATACTTATTTAGCATGATATTTTGCTAGGGGCTTTGTATGCTTTTATTTCTCATACCCTTGAAAGAGATTATAACCACTTCACAAAGGAGGAAACTAGGCTCATAGAGGCTAAGTAAGCCTAAAGTCACTTTAATCCTAAAGTAGTGGGATTCAGGTATAAGTTTGTCTGGCTGACTCCAGATAAAAAAGTGGTAAGGAAAATTTGTTTGTAGAAGTGAATATAGTCTATTCAAAATTCTGACTCAAAAATATCTACATAGATACCAGATACGGACATTTGTAAAAACCTTAGTTAATGTCTAAAATATAAAAAAACTACACACAAAAAATAGGGTAGATTGGAGAATTGTGTAATTTTATTATAAAATTTGCACATGAAGGAATATCTTTGGATAAATTACATAAAAAGTTGTAAAGAAAATATAAAGAACAAAAAATTCAAGTCTCATATTAAAAATCTCAAACAATATTCACCTAAAAGATGAATTTAAAATGTTTTTAATATAAACTAAAAAATAAAAAGGTATGTTCTGCTTCAGTAGAAAGTGTACCAGGTAGCAGTTTATTTTTGAAAAAGGAGATGTTAAATATTGGCCTAAGTGCCTAACTATAAAATTTTATGAAGAAAATTTCAGAGTCCGTTGAAAGCATGTAATTTAGGAAATCTAAGATAGATTGATGAGGCAAGGAATGACTTCCCAAGGAGGGGCCATTTGAGCTGAGATATAAGAGTTAGATAGGCAAAGTCATAAAAGATAATTATTCTATTAATAGAAGTAGTGTGATAGGCCTTGACGAAGGAAGAGCTTGATATATTCAAGGAAAGATCATTTGAGGACAGGAATTATTATGTATCTGTTTTGGTCATCATTGTCTATCCAGCTTTGAAAATACAGTGCCTACTGGCACATAGTAAGCCCTCAGCAAGACTTATTGAGTGGATAAAGAATGAGTGGACATTTTGCTGGAAAATTCATGGTATAATTGTGAGTACAGGGGTTGCCTGGGTGAAAGCTTCTATCTTCTCTGAAGTCAACCTAATGACATTAAGCGACTTAGACTGTTGGTAACCTCAGGTTACCCTAGGCCAGCCACTTGCAACCCAGCTTTTCCCAAACCTTCTTAACTACTAAGTATCTAAATGGAACTTGACCTAGAGACAATTTGCACAGAAAAGGCAGAAAAAATGCATGTAGAGTGCTTCAACTGGATCTGTTCCTGAGAAGGGAAAATGAATTTGTATTACTACAATGTCAGGAATAAATCTGAGGTAGAATGAATAGAGCCACGTTTTGAAAAATAGCCAGAGAAGGGGAGGGTGTTCTGTGCTAGAACACATGATCCTGGCTGCTCTGGCTGATCACTGGTGGCCAAATAACAAATGATAATCAGGCTTAGAGATTTAATAAAGAAGTTAAATACTCCAATACTTACTATTAGTACAGCCTATTTCTTAAAAATCAAATTTGAACTTCTAAATTGAGATAATATCTTTCATAGGTTTGGGTGCACTGAGGAATTTATGAAGTAGAAAGAAAAGAGGAAGAGAGATGTATATTTCCCAAGTCTGTGAAATAAGATTGTAGTAGCCATAAGAGGGACTATTTTACAAGATGTTTACCATAAAACAGAGGCAAAATACCATTTTGCAAAAATAAAGAGAAAGAGTAACGTTAGGTGACAAGGTGACTGGGAATTGGAAACAGAAGGAAAGAAAATATTTTCAGGGCTATTCTTGAATGCTTGTCTTCTTTAAGTTAAAAAAATAATAATAGGTGATAAGTGGTAGCAATAACACATGTACGTCATTATAGAAGAATTTAATGACGTGTGTGGATTTTACTTAAGCTTAAACTTTAGTGAACTTTAATGATAGCATACTGTTGGGGGGGGTTAATGTGAAGTCTGAGGAATTTCTTACTGGATGTCATAAGTCTGTTTCCCTATAAAAAGGGTAATATTGGCTAGCAGTTGAGATAAGTACTTCCTAAGAGTTGGAAGTTGTTTTGATCAGTCAGAAAAAAGATGCCCCTCCCCTCCAAAACAAAAGATTTCAAAGGGTGTGTTGGGAGGGGCATTAGTGGTACTGGTAGGGTGAAAACTCTTTGTTTAAAATGGATTGTTTCTAAGTATTGAAATTACTAAGTTGGGTATCATCAATTTCACTTGGCTCATTTCCAGGAACAGAGGGTATTCTAACTACTGCAGTCAACAATTGATTTGCCAACTAAAAAAATAGAAAATATTAGCCAGGCGTGGTGGCACGCAGCTGTAGTCCAGCTACTCAGGAGGCTGAGGCAGGAGAATCACTTGAGCCCAGTTTGAGGTTGCTGTGAGCTAGGCTGACGCCACGGCACTCTAGCCTGGGCGACAGAGCAAGATTCTGTCTCAAAAACAAAACAAAATAAAACAAAACATAACAAAAAACCAAAATAATTATTTTGCCATAAAACATCAAGTTAATAACTTTTTTAAAAAGGAAGTTATTAATATTTCATAGGTCAAAAGATTCATTTATAAAATAGCATATCTATTCCAAATAATATATATATTTAAAGTCATTGTCCATATACATTGTGTTACTTTATCCCCTTAATATACCAGATTGGTGTGTAGGGGTGGAGCAAGGAGCCCTGCTCCATTTGACTAATTTGCAGAAGACACAGGCAAATAATGTTAGAGCTGGACCAGAAATTAAGAGTTGATAAAAACTGGACCAGTGCTCTTTTTTTTTCAAAATATAATTGAATTTATTGCTTTTGTAAATTAGGGATTGTGTTTCCTCATCTTTTAAAAAATATAGTGATAATCTAGTTCAAATTTTAAAAAAATATATATACACATATATTAATATGTATATAGGTATGTTTGTACACTCACACAGGGTTTTAATTTGTGTATGTGTGTTTGCCATAGAAATTCTTTATTTCTCTAATATACCTTCTTTATAGAGGAAGCTACAGTAAGATCTAGCCTTTACCTTACAGACTGTATGGTATATCTCATGGGCTCACAGACATCAGTAGTTCATTTCCTCCTCAGATTTTTATTATTGTGGTAAAATATATATAACATAAAATTTACCATTACAGCCATCTTTAAGTCTATAGTTCATTGTCATTAAGTACATTCATACTGTTATGCAACCATCATGACCATCTCTAGAACTTTTTCATCTTCCCAAACTGAGTATCTGTGCCTAATCAGCATTAACTACACATTCCCAATTCCTCCCCGCCCCTGGCAACCACCATTCTACTTTATGCCTCTGTGAAGTTGGCTACTCTAAGTACTTCATTTAAGTGGAATCATTCCATATTTGTCCTTTTGTTACTGGCTTATTTCACTTAGCATAATGGCTTTTAAGGTTCATCCCTGTTGTAGCATGTATCAGAATTTCTTTCCTTTTAAAGGATGAATAATTCCAATGTATATATATACACCACATTTTGCATCCATTCATCCATGGATGGACAACACTTGGTTTGTATCTGCCTTTTGGCCATTGTGAATAATGCTGTTATGAAATGGGTGTACAAATATCTATTCTAGTCTCTCCTTTTAGTTTTTTTGGGGGGGTATATACCCAAAAGTGGAATTTCTGGATCATATAGTAATTCTATGCTTGATTTTTTGAGAAATCACTGTACTGTTTTCCACAGTGGCTGTACCATTCAAGGGTTGTTTTAAATAAACAAACAAATCAAATATCAAGAGCAAAAACCTTCTATTCTCTTAGTCTTTAGTATTTTAAAATGTACTTTTCAAAATTAGAATGAATATAGATTCACTGGATTTCTTATGTAACTAATAACTCTAGTAAATACTAGCTGTGTCCCTATGTGTTATTGGTATGCACATTTAAAATTAGTTAAAATATTTATTTCTCTTTGGATAACAATGAAGTTTCAAGAAATTATGAGAATGATATGGGTGAGTCTTAGTTTTTCCAAAAAATGTACAGGGCATAATACAATTGGGAAGATTTCCTTAGGAATGAAAGAAACAGATAAAATTATCTCAGAATTTGTTACCTTTGCTCCCTGATCTAGTCTGCCTTCCAAAATGCCACCATAGTTATTTTCTTAAACATTAGTAATACGAATGTTACTCCTCTTTTGATTTAACCATTTCCAAAAAGGTTAAGTTCAAATTCCTTTATATGCTCTGCAAGGCCCCTTACAATCTGGTATCAAGCTTTTCTCCAGGACATCTTTTTATATACTTCATATTGCAGCCACACTGAGTATCTCACTATTCCCTGAAATTCATGTCCTTCCATATGCTTTGCTTATGTCTGGAATGCCCTCTAACTGCCCATAGATATACCAGCTGGCACAGTCCTCTGTGTCTTTCAAGACCTGGTTGTACCATGTCCTCCTCCTATATGAAACCTACCACCTGCCCTAGGTAGACACTTTCATAGTACATTGTTCATGCCATGATTATAACATTTACTGAAATGCAATGTATTAATAATTATCTGTTTGCATATTTGTCTTGCTAAACTGAGTGCTCTTGGAGGAGAAAAACTATGTTTATTGTATGCCCTCATGCAAAGCACAACATCTTGTAGGTGATAAATGTCCAAAAAATACTGAATGAATTTCTTATGTGTTTTGCTCACTCTATAGGATGCTTGCCTATAATAAAAAATCATTGCGTGCATAAGTTGGAATTCCTTTGACAATTTCAATAATTATTATTAATAATATACTAGATATATTTATTGAATATAGATAAAAA
>NW_012153951.1:4883830-4886784 GCF_000956105.1 Propithecus coquereli
ATATCCTGTGAAGCAAAAAAAGTTAGACTTGTTCCTTTTTAGGAAATCAGATTAGGTAATGTAAAATAGTATAATATTTCTTAGGGGGTTACATTTTCAAACATGTACATTTTTCCCCATATGGAGGAAAGAATTGATACTTATTTAGCATGATATTTTGCTAGGGGCTTTGTATGCTTTTATTTCTCATACCCTTGAGAGAGATTATAACCACTTCACAAAGGAGGAAACTAGGCTCATAGAGGCTAAGTAAGCCTAAAGTCACTTTAATCCTAAAGTAGTGGGATTCAGGTATAAGTTTGTCTGGCTGACTCCAGATAAAAAAGTGGTAAGGAAAATTTGTTTGTAGAAGTGAATATAGTCTATTCAAAATTCTGACTCAAAAATATCTACATAGATACCAGATACGGACATTTGTAAAAACCTTAGTTAATGTCTAAAATATAAAAAAACTACACACAAAAAATAGGGTAGATTGGAGAATTGTGTAATTTTATTATAAAATTTGCACATGAAGGAATATCTTTGGATAAATTACATAAAAAGTTGTAAAGAAAATATAAAGAACAAAAAATTCAAGTCTCATATTAAAAATCTCAATATTCACCTAAAAGATGAATTTAAAATGTTTTTAATATAAACTAAAAAATAAAAAGGTATGTTCTGCTTCAGTAGAAAGTGTACCAGGTAGCAGTTTATTTTTGAAAAAGGAGATGTTAAATATTGGCCTAAGTGCCTAACTATAAAATTTTATGAAGAAAATTTCAGAGTCCGTTGAAAGCATGTAATTTAGGAAATCTAAGATAGATTGATGAGGCAAGGAATGACTTCCCAAGGAGGGGCCATTTGAGCTGAGATATAAGAGTTAGATAGGCAAAGTCATAAAAGATAATTATTCTATTAATAGAAGTAGTGTGATAGACCTTGACGAAGGAAGAGCTTGATATATTCAAGGAAAGATCATTTGAGGACAGGAATTATTATGTATCTGTTTTGGTCATCATTGTCTATCCAGCTTTGAAAATACAGTGCCTACTGGCACATAGTAAGCCCTCAGCAAGACTTATTGAGTGGATAAAGAATGAGTGGACATTTTGCTGGAAAATTCATGGTATAATTGTGAGTACAGGGGTTGCCTGGGTGAAAGCTTCTATCTTCTCTGAAGTCAACCTAATGACATTAAGCGACTTAGACTGTTGGTAACCTCAGGTTACCCTAGGCCAGCCACTTGCAACCCAGCTTTTCCCAAACCTTCTTAACTACTAAGTATCTAAATGGAACTTGACCTAGAGACAATTTGCACAGAAAAGGCAGAAAAAATGCATGTAGAGTGCTTCAACTGGATCTGTTCCTGAGAAGGGAAAATGAATTTGTATTACTACAATGTCAGGAATAAATCTGAGGTAGAATGAATAGAGCCACGTTTTGAAAAATAGCCAGAGGAGGGGAGGGTGTTCTGTGCTAGAACACATGATCCTGGCTGCTCTGGCTGATCACTGGTGGCCAAATAACAAATGATAATCAGGCTTAGAGATTTAATAAAGAAGTTAAATACTCCAATACTTACTATTAGTACAGCCTATTTCTTAAAAATCGAATTTGAACTTCTAAATTGAGATAATATCTTTCATAGGTTTGGGTGCACTGAGGAATTTATGAAGTAGAAAGAAAAGAGGAAGAGAGATGTATATTTCCCAAGTCTGTGAAATAAGATTGTAGTAGCCATAGGAGGGACTATTTTACAAGATGTTTACCATAAAACAGAGGCAAAATACCATTTTGCAAAAATAAAGAGAAAGAGTAACGTTAGGTGACAAGGTGACTGGGAATTGGAAACAGAAGGAAAGAAAATATTTTCAGGGCTATTCTTGAATGCTTGTCTTCTTTAAGTTAAAAAAATAATAATAGGTGATAAGTGGTAGCAATAACACATGTACGTCATTATAGAAGAATTTAATGACGTGTGTGGATTTTACTTAAGCTTAAACTTTAGTGAACTTTAATGATAGCATACTGTTGGAGGGGGTTAATGTGAAGTCTGAGGAATTTCTTACTGGATGTCATAAGTCTGTTTCCCTATAAAAAGGGTAATATTGGCTAGCAGTTGAGATAAGTACTTCCTAAGAGTTGGAAGTTGTTTTGATCAGTCAGAAAAAAGATGCCCCTCCCCTCCAAAACAAAAGATTTCAAAGGGTGTGTTGGGAGGGGCATTAGTGGTACTGGTAGGGTGAAAACTCTTTGTTTAAAATGGATTGTTTCTAAGTATTAAAATTACTAAGTTGGGTATCATCAATTTCACTTGGCTCATTTCCAGGAACAGAGGGTATTCTAACTACTGCAGTCAACAATTGATTTGCCAACTAAAAAAATAGAAAATATTAGCCAGGCGTGGTGGCACGCAGCTGTAGTCCAGCTACTCAGGAGGCTGAGGCAGGAGAATCACTTGAGCCCAGTTTGAGGTTGCTGTGAGCTAGGCTGACGCCACGGCACTCTAGCCTGGGCGACAGAGCAAGATTCTGTCTCAAAAACAAAACAAAATAAAACAAAACATAACAAAAAACCAAAATAATTATTTTGCCATAAAACATCAAGTTAATAACTTTTTTAAAAAGGAAGTTATTAATATTTCATAGGTCAAAAGATTCATTTATAAAATAGCATATCTATTCCAAATAATATATATATTTAAAGTCATTGTCCATATACATTGTGTTACTTTATCCCCTTAATATACCAGATTGGTGTGTAGGGGTGGAGCAAGGAGCCCTGCTCCATTTGACTAATTTGCAGAAGACACAGGCAAATAATGTTAGAGCTGGACCAGAAATTAAGAGTTGATAAAAACTGGACCAGTGCTCTTTTTTTTTCAAAATATAATTGAATTTATTGCTTTTGTAAATTAGGGATTGTGTTTCCTCATCTTTTAAAAAATATAGTGATAATCTAGTTCAAAT
>NW_012153951.1:4888674-4892466 GCF_000956105.1 Propithecus coquereli
TCAAGCAGGGAAAGTTTTTCTTTTTCTTTAGCTTGCTACTGTTCCAATTCTATATACAGATTTCTTACATTTCTGAGCACACTGACTTCATAGACGTTCCCACATTACCCTAGAGTCCTCCTATCCTAGGAGAAAGTACCCAATAATTCATACTTAAATGTTAATGACATAATGTATTATTACTCCCAGAAGTGTTTATAGTCTAAAAGTGTTTCCTGGGGATAGAAATGCTTAACTCAAAAGAATGAATTAATTTTCAGTGGTAGAATTTTATTCACCATGTCACTTGGGTAAATGATATGTTTTAAGGAAATAGGATGACCCTCAGCCCTAAAGTCACACTGGATGGGCATGCAGGCTTCCAAGAACACCTCTGAATCTTAAGCCTCTCCAGAGTGGTGTTAACAATGGGAATATATTCTGTTTTCTTAGGCATTCCCTTAAGGGCTTCACCCTTCAGGGATAAATTTGTCCTCCGCCTGCTTCCTAATCTGCAGGTTAGAGTGCACAGTGCTTAGTCTGCCTCACTAGCCACCTATCAATTTCTTTTGCAAATGTTTAGAGCTAGAAATATGCAATTATTTAATATTTAAACTAGTTTCCATGAGTCAGATATGAGTGAATACTTATTAGCTGACTTGACATATAAAAGAATGGTTTTTCTATTGAAAGCAAAATACTTGCAAGAGTCGGATGTTTGAACTCTATTTGGTCTAGATTACTCAAGAGGAAACAAACAGCAAGATTCAGTTTAATTGCTTGTTATTTTGAAGAAGGAAATGTTATGTGTATTTTTCTCCCCCAAGGGCTGTGTCCAGGGCAGTATCATTTTGGTGTTTTTGTAGGTCTGTAAGATATTTCTAATGTTTTAGAACTAAAAAACAAGTGGGCCAACATTAACGTAGCTGGACAATGGAATGTTTCAAAGCTTATCCAAGTAGTTCTTTTAGATTGAAGACTTGGTATTATTTGTACCCAAGTCCTATTGATATAATAGTTTCATTAGAATTTGTAAATTAATGTATAAGAACATATGTGAATCTAGGCATGGATCATGTTAATGTGAAATACTAATACATATTTGTATATGTGTAATTATGTGTGTGCTTCAGTGTGTTTAAGTATTAACAAACATTCTAAAAGGTGGGGGCCACACATACAGACATAGCATAGAAACTGAGAGTTTGGGCTTTTGTGGTGGTCTGCCTGTGTTTGAGGCTGTACTAACTGTGTGAATTGGGCAAAGTACTTCATTGTTCTGTGCCACAGTTACCTCTTCTGTAAAATAGGGAGAATAATGGTACCTGCCTCTTAGAGAAGTTGTGGTTTCAATTAAATTAATGCATGCAAACAACTTATAACAATGTTTGACACATATATGGTATAAATAAGTGTTATTCATTGTTTATGTGAATTATTGGTGATACAGTTGATTCAGAGAGGAGAAAGAATTACTTTGAGGAAAAAAAAACAACTAATTTGAAGCCAAAGGCATTAGTTAATTTTGTGGGTTAAAATCATAAAGTTGTTCATCATTAAGAGATTATGGCATAAAGGGAGATACATGTAGGTAGTCAGTGTTTTATTCTTTATAATATACCTTGTATTAACAATTTTTGACTATTTTTAAAGTCTTTTCTCTCATGACCATATGTTTATGGAATATCCTCTACTTTGAAACATGGATGGCTTTGGGAAATACATGTCTTTTGTCCATTTTGTGTTAGACTTCAATTTTGTCTAATCAGTGTTTGAAAGAAATGGCACTTGAATGGACTTCCTTCCAAGAAAAACACTGGGTGTTTCAGGAAGTGGTCTCAGTGAGTCAGAGGATAATACTTTTTCCTCTGAGTCAGTTTTGAACCTCCTTGATATAAATAGGCATGCTTTTACCAAAAGTTCTGCTTTTCAGATCAGATGTTAAAATCATCATTGATACATGACCACACTAACAACACTG
The DNA here is from genome assembly GCF_000956105.1 of Propithecus coquereli. Classification (NCBI taxonomy): domain Eukaryota; kingdom Metazoa; phylum Chordata; class Mammalia; order Primates; family Indriidae; genus Propithecus; species Propithecus coquereli. The sequence goes on from NW_012153951.1 coordinate 4,890,635, forward strand.
CCCTCATTGGTTATTTCTGCTCTGTTAACATGGAAGTTCTTATCTAATTATGACTTTAGAAATTCTGATAGATAAATTCTTTTTTAAAATTTCAGTTCAATTCTGTACTTCTAAATTAGTTTATATTTCACACCAATTTTGCTTCAGACAGGAGTGGGGTCAGGTGGTTATTTGTGTAAATTTTAGAGGAATTTATATTGGTAATAATATCCACTTTGGTCACTAAAATTCTATGACTTTTCTTTTAGCACATGTATATAAAACTCTCTATAGCAGAATTTCAGTACAGGGATTATTTTGCAAAAGACTATACTAGTTTGCCTCCACTTCAGAGTTGTGTAGGAGATACAAAAAAAAAATAATTAGTAGTAGAGTGGTTCTTTATAACTACATTAAAAAATGTTAAACATGATAACTAATTGCCCAAAGACTATTGTTGTTAATGTTGAGTTGGTCAGGGGAGACTTTTAAAAAGGGGTAGGAATTGAAGAATTGAGAAATGGCTAGATGGGAGGTGTCAAGTAGGGTAAAGGGCATTTAGGGCAGGAGCAGATGCGTGAATGTGAGTCAGTGCAAGACATGCTCAGAGGAGAGTGTGGCTGGTGGTAGTGAGGGAGAGAGAATGTGGACAACTGGAAACAGTGTTTAAGGCAGATTTGTGGGGGACCTTGAATGGTAAGCAAAGGAATATTTTTGTGTGTGTATGTAATTGGTAACATTGTTTACTCTAATTATCATACATTTCTCCTGAGTTGTAGTTGGTTGACTGTGACTGATTTTTACTTTAGTGAATTTCACTTTAGAACTAGTATTTAAAGAAAACCTTTCTATTTCTCTTTCTCTCTGATATATAGCTCTTCAAGAAGATAAAGGAACAGATCTCAAATGATCTATGTGTGCTTTTGCATATAATCCTCATAACAACAGTCTTATTCTTAATTTACAGATGAATAAACTGAGGCTCAGAGAGGGTAATGACTTGTCCAAGGTCACAGAGAGATTGGTGGAGGCAGGATTTACATTCAGGGATGCTCATTTTCATACTGTGTTCTTTTCACTGTGGCACAATACCAAAATAAAAGCATTGGAATATACTCAGTACATTTTTATTATTTCCAGTAGCTCTGAAAAACCAACTTAAAGGCATTCTCCTTCTCAACAGAGAAGTATAACTTTCTTTTAGGAATAGGAAAGTGGTCTTTGGCTGCTAGGAAATTACCTTGTGGGCAAGCTTTCTCTCCTCCTCTCTGGGAGCAGCAGTAGGACCATCCTGTTTTCTACTAGTGGATTATTGTCATTTGAGCCTCTGTAAAGTGTGCAAAGGCAATTGAACAGGTTTAGGGATCATTTGTGGGTTGCTGCAGATCACCTGTCCTTTGACCGTTTATATTAATAGATTGATGGTTGTTTTTCATTTTATCTTCAGCATTTGGGCCTTGATTAGTTAGAGTCTTTGATTTTTATGTCTTGGCAGAAGTTATTACAAGAATATGCTACTTTGTTTCATCCTATTTCCTTTATGGTGGGGAAATAGCCATGTGGCTCTTGGCAAAACTGGCCTTCCCTGAGGTTTCAACAGTGGCAGTTGTGATTAAACACCATTCTTGTAAACACTGAATCTTGTATCTCATAAAAGTCAAACACTGGTTTCCTAGAAAAATTTCCTTTTAGTGTCTGCTGGAATGGAGCAGGTCAGTTCTTAGGAGAGCGGGGAAATTCATCTTATTTTCCCAGCTAACTAGTTTGAGTGTGCTACTATGTGATGGTATGTTCTCTTTCCAGGGTTTTCAGCAGCTAAATTGTTAAAAAAAAATGACAAAGATGATTTATTT
>NW_012153951.1:4893211-4894793 GCF_000956105.1 Propithecus coquereli
TAATCCTTTTGACACTCTGGGGTCTATTGTCTTAATTCTGGTACCACCTTTGCTTTTTTCTTGATACTATTTCTAATAGTCCTGGTTATCTAAAAGCCTTTACTTTTATATAGAGTGCCAGAATCCAGTTCCTTTTCTTTCTTATTTATCAATAAAACTAGATTATCAGTTCTTTTCTATACAGTGTATGGACCATAATTTGTAATAAATTTGTAGCAAAAGAAAAAAAAATCCTTGTAGTTCTTTTTAGATGTTACGTGACCATGTTATTTTAGGTGAAAAAATAACTCTGTAACCATTATTATCTTCTCTGTGGCAAAGTGGATGAATTTTATTTCACATCTACTACTTCTTAGTTCTTGGACACTGAGCCTGTTATTAAAGTCTGTACCTAGCTTAACCCATCTGTGAAGTGGAAATAATAACAGTTCCTCCTTCGTGGGGTTGTCTGGACAATTAGAAAAAAATAATGCATGTAAAGCACTTGGCATTGCGCCTGCCATATAGTACTATCTGGATGTTAGCTGCCACTACCGCCGCTGCTGCTCTGCCTCTTCCTCCTCCTGCTTACACTCCTATTAGCAGTTAGTAATAGTTTTCTTTAGTGCATTGGTTTTATAAAATCATTTGGTGTAAAATGGGGGACAACAGTTATGCTAGTTAAATGATACTCAGTTTATTTAATCAAGAGCTGGAATTAATTTGGGGAGGTATTTAGAAAAGCTAAAACAAACTTATTCTTTTTATAAGCAACACATTTTAATTATATTGGATCATGCTTCTCCACCAAGATTCTCCTTCTTTAGTTTATAGGCCATTTTTCCAGTTGCTTAGAGATGGGAACTGTGGGAATGGAAAGAAAGAAATGCAAATGTGGCATTACCAGCCCTTGTGATAATTCCCTCTTCAAATATCCTCTTCCTTCTGACCTCAAACAGCCTACTTACCCAAACAAATTCATCTTAAATTCCCAAACAAAAATCCACACAATGTGATCCAGGAGCATGAAGGTTTTCTGGTGATTTCTCCCTTCCCCTGCTGATCCAAACACCTTTTTAAACTTAGTAATTCACTATAGAGGGTTGTATTTCTGCTCTCTTCCAATTCCAGGTACTCAAGTCCAGAAATGTAATTCCTGGCAAATAGTTTTGGGGGTTTATAAATTGACACTGGCCCAAAAGTGGACATGCTACTATAAAAAAAGTCCGATTTCTGCCCAAGTGGAATAGTAGTTCGTTTTTCTCTGACTTCCCACCTCATCAAATCCATGTTCTTAAACTCGAAGTCCCTCAAGTTAGTGTTTTATAGATTTTACTATTTTCATTTTTGTGCTACTTCATCCCTACTCTCTTTTATTTTGTTTTGTTTGTATTCAGACTGTTGAAATAGTATAAATAACAGCATTCTTGTTCTGAACAACTTCTTGTCAATGTCATGGCCAAGTTACTTTTACTTATAACATTAACAAGGCCCATATTCTCATTAGAATGGGAATAAGAAGTCCTTATAACCTCTTAAGGTGGTAAGAATTAAGATAATGTGTGTAAAGCAGCTGGCTTGGTGGCTGACGTGCTAAAATGCT
>NW_012153951.1:4897988-4898639 GCF_000956105.1 Propithecus coquereli
CTGGGAATTGGAACTGTAAAACCATGTATTGTTAAAATAGAATAGACAAATTGAAACAATGAATAATCCTTGATAAGATATGATACCTCTGTGTTACCAAAATAATCAATGTTTGAATATTCTGGCAGGCAGGAAGAGATGAAGTAGAGATAAGAAATAGCATCTTTTTTTAAAACTAAAATCTATAAGTAGTTTTGGGATGGTGTAAGCATGTGCCTTTATAATACACTAGAAAGCTTTATTTAACCTTTTTAAAAGTAGAATTCCATTGCTTTTTAAAAAGTCCTGTGTGGTTTAACAATTAAGTTTTTACTTTTAATAAACTTAGGGAAGATGTATTTATGATTAAGAAAAAGGGGATGAATTCAGTATAGCAGTTGCCTAAAGGTGGCATTTCCTACTTCATAAATTGTAAGCATTTATAAAAATAGTGTTGTACATTTTATAAAACATTCTCTTAAGGAGCTGTACTGAAAATGCAGAGTGAATCACCTTCAGCCTTTTGTTTACCACTTAACTTCCTTTGCTCCAGGTAACACAGAGGAAGGTAATCATGTGGTGACAGGGTGGTTAAATATTAAAATGTTATGTCTCATCTGTGGGTTAGAACTCTTCTAACTGTACCTGTAATGTTTTATCATTTACTATTTT
>NW_012153951.1:4898744-4901780 GCF_000956105.1 Propithecus coquereli
GGTTATATTTAGGGACCTAAGTCTGTGGTGCATTTAAAACTATGATTTAATTTCTAGAAAAGCAATTAAAGTTTGAGTTTTTTTCATGAACAATAATGCCTGATTTAGCTGGGGATATTGCCTCACTTTCATGCACTATAGTATTATTTCTTTTCTGGGATTTGAAAACAGCATTTGTTGTTATAATAACATGTAGTTAAATATATACTACCCAAATATCAGCTGACTTTTTCTAATGTAAATTTCTTTCATTTTTTTGTGTAACTTTCACTCTGGCTGTTTTGGTACCTTTATTTTTAGTATAAACTTGTACTCATATTTCATAGCCCACCTGAACATCTCAAGTTCATATCAGAGGTGACTTGAATTTTTGTTGAGTTTTTCATTAACAAATATTTGTTAATGTTTAGACAATCAAAATATGCTACAGAAAAATGGCAGAGTAAGCACATACATTACTTCACTTCTGCAAATAAAACTATAGTAAAGAGATTTTAAAAATGCAGAAACCCAGTTAGACAAAGGGACTCTGGAAAGCGCATGGATAGTTGTGACTAACCTGGAAGTCCTGAGAAGCTGAAACCTAAGCTACTAATGAGAGACATTGAGAAGCAATTTGATTTTCAATTCAGAACTTCTGAAAGAGTCAACAATGAGGGTGAGGCTGAAAACAGGAGGATTCGGTGGTAATGTGACTTAAGTGAACTTAGATCCCGGATGCTTCCTCATGCCCCGGTAAGACTAGTAGTTTATTCTATGGAGAATGTGAACTAGAGAACTCTTAACTGGGGATACCAAGGCACTGACAGAGAGTGGAGGATTGAGTGAAATGCTCACTAAACAATGAGACACCTCCAGGTCACTTCTTCCACTTATTGCCAAAATTTTGGCAACAGTTTTATATTCTCCAGGCATGAAATTGGAGGATGCTTCTTTGGAAAATCTGATTAATCTATGCAAAAGAACTATGGATACTTATGGTAGGAGTCTCCCAGTAGGACTGCTCTGCAGCAAGGCCTACCAGTTCACAAACCTCACCATCTCCACAGACTCCTACCAGCTTTTTAGTGCTCTATTTTTAATATGAGTAGTGATTAATGATCACCAGACGTTTGAAACAAATCACAAACCAAAACAAGCCTGGAGAAAACAAGGAAATTGGCAGAAATAGAGACAATGAAGGAAGAAGAAAACTTTAAAATAGTATCATTGATATTCTCAGAAAGATCAGAGAATATACTACAATAAGAAAATAAGAACAGGTATTATAAGAAAAGGAACACTTAGGGTACAAAAATGTACTCCTTGAAATCGAAAGTTGATAGAAGAGATAAACTCAAAATGTTTAGGAAATAAAAAATAAAAGAGAAAAGATAAGACGAGTGATGACTTAGTCCAGGAGGTCACACTCTGAGCAATTGAATTTTTTAGAAAAAGAAAAAAATATAATGAGGAAACTATCAAAGGAATAACAAAAGGAAATTTTCTGGACTTTAAGGACAATGATTTTCAAGTTTGAAAGACCTATTGAGTCTTCAGTATATTGAAATTTTTAAAAACACCCTTAACCATAACGTGTAGAATCAGAATGGCTCCTGACATTCAGCAGCGACAGTGAAGACAAAAGCGATGGCTCTAGAATTCTGTGGCAAAAACAACTTCCAATTTACAATTTGAAACCGAGACAAACTATGGATCATGTGTAAAGGCAGAATAAATACATTTTTAGTCATGTATAGCTTCCAATATTTACCTTTCTTATAATCTTTCTTAGGAAGTTCCTGGAGTATGTGTTCTACCAAAATAAAAAAATAAAATAAAAGCATGAAGGTGAGAGACACACAGGATCCAGGAAGCTAGGGTCCCCGGCAGCAGGAAGATGAAGGGAGTGCACAGGCTGATGGGGAATTTGGATCCTGTGATGAAAGCTGGGCAGCAGCCTTAGAGAGTAAAGAGAGTAACCGTTTCAGAGCAGAGCAGGAATACATGGGATCTGGGAGGGAGGCCTACGAACAGAGAAAAGCGATAGAATAATGACAGAATAGGTAGTGTTTAAATGTATTGAAAGGAGGCTTCCACTTCTGGTGGAGAGTAAAGGGGTGAAATTAATGAGAGGTACATAGCAAAACTAAGAGTTGAGGGGAAGGATAATTATCAACAAAAAGAAGACAAAAGTTTGTACAGAAAAGGAAGTGTATTCTTCGTATATTGTGAGTAGCATTTACATAGACTCAATAAGTAAACTCTGAATTTTAGTCTCATAAAAATTCGATAGAACTGTAACTTGCCCTCGTGATATGGATTCTCATTCCTCTCCTGCTTCATCCCTCATTACTTGCTACCCCGTAAGTCATTCTTCAGTAGTTCCAAACCACTGGTGCTGTCCTAAGTGTACAAAGCCATCTCTGCATTTGCTCCTCTCTTTTCTCTTGTGGCTTGCTCAGCTCCTGCCTCACAGCCTGTGAAGGGAGGCTTGTCTGAACTGAACGCCCGCCCTCCCCTTCCTTCCCAGCCTGCGGGCTCCCCTTACGTACTGTCCCTCTGCTCGCCACACTGTGCTATAAATGAACCTTTTGATGTGTCTCTCCCCGACTATGCTATACATTTCTAGAAATCTTTATCTTGCCTTCTTTCGTTCTTCTTTGAGGGAGATTGTTCTCTAGATGCATCCCTAATCTAGATTCCCCTGGGCTTTATACTTTGCTCTTCTTGCATTGCCTATAATGTGTTTTTTTCTTAAAGATGCTTTACTTTTTTCTCTAAAATTTCTTCATAAGATAGGAAAGTTTCAAGGAAGGTTTTGTTAGTCCTAGGTTTTCTGTGGGTTGGATGAGATGCTGGAGATTTGTTTTCTTAGTAGGAATACCTGCCAACAATCTGGGATATTTTTTGTATTTAGTCAAGTATAGACAGTTACTGGACTTGATTTTGTTGTTTGGTTTTGGTGACTCTTTGTTGCATCACTTCCTAACAACACATTAGGACTGATGCCTCTATTCTTGAAGATAAATGAAAAATAGTAGTTTGAAAGGAGTG
>NW_012153951.1:4904441-4908559 GCF_000956105.1 Propithecus coquereli
TGAGAATTCCATACCCAACAACTTTTTGCTTCCCTGAAAAAAAGTTACTAGGGATAATGGAATAGGTGGAATGGATTTCTCTACTTCTCATTTTAAAATATGTTTTGTTTTCTGAAATGTGTTCAGTTGAGAACTGATTAACAGAAAAAGGTCTAGTTTTATTCTTATCCTGGGAGAAACTGTTGAATATTCTACCTCTTCTGAGAATTCCATACCCAACAACTTTTTGCTTCCCAGAAAATTTGAACTTCTTAGATGATGTTTATTTTTTAAAATTCTGATTATCTTGTGGTGGTGTTAGCCAAGGGTCTCTTTCATGTTCTTTCTGTTGCCTCTTTTTTTTTTTTTAAGCAGTATTCTATACCTAACACATAACTGAAGTGTAGCTCAGTTCTTGTCTAAATCACCTGAAATGGAGTTTACAGGGAAAAATTAAGAGTTTCTGTTCTGTGAATCGGAGCCTTCCTGTTTTGCTTTTCTGTCATTTCAGTTCAATTTAAAAAAGACAAAATAAATAAATAAATGGGGGAGAATAGACAAATCTCTCATACAGAAAGACTCCAAATAATCTATGCAGATACTTTCTCCTTAAGGGGGTAGAGCATAACTCTCTGCCCCTATGTGGTGGGCTGCACATAGTGACTTCCTTCCAGAGAGTACCGTATGGTGGTAGTGAGGAAAGTCACTTTATAGTGGGGAAGCCTGACACGCACTCCTTCAGTCAGTGGTGGAGGTTAGCATAAACAATGACAAGTCATGCTAATAGCATGTACTCTTGATATGCTGTGATAAAAATGACATATTATCTCTGTGATCTTCTTCCCCCAAACCTATAATTCTAGTTTAGTCACAAGAAAAACATCAGCTAAACCCCAATTGAGGGATAACCTACAGAATATCACAATATAGTACTCCTCACAAAATGTCAGTATCATTGTTGTGGGTTGATTTGTGTTCCCTTAAAAGACATGCCCCACCCCCTAACCAGCACTCCCTCACCTCTTCCTATTCATTTGGGGCTTTGCAGATGTAATTAAGATGAGGTCATACTGGGTTAGAATAAACCCTAATCCAGTGACTGGTATCCATAAAAGAAGAGGGAAATTTGAACACAGACACACAGCCACAGAAGGCAAGGTGAAGATGGAGTGATGCATCTGTAAGCCAGGGAATACCAAGGATTGCCAGAGGAGACATAGAAGGATTTCTCCTGGGGGCCGTGGCCTGTTAGGAACAGGGTCCCATGTCACTACTTGAGCTCCACATGCCCCTCCCCTCATGAGACTTAGGAACCAGGCTACACAGCAAGAGGTGAGCAGTGGGTGAGCAGCTAAACTTCATCTGTATTTACAGCTGCTCCCCAGCTCCCATGAATGGGAGAACTCCGCCTCCCGCTCCCCTCCCTCACCCCCGTGGAAAGTTATCTTCCATGAAACCAGTCCCTGGTGCCAAAAAGGGGACTGCTGGTTTAGCCCTTTGGATACTTTGCTTTCAGACTTCTAGCTTCCAGAACTGTGAGAGAATAAATTTCTGTTGTTTTAAGCCACCCAGTTTGTGGTAATTTGTTATGGCAGCTCTTGAAACCTAGTATGTACAGTCATCAAAAGTCAGGAGAATCTGAGAACTGCTCACAGTCTAAAGGAGCCTAGTGAGACATGAGGACTAACGTGCTATTGTGGATGGGATCCTGGAACAGAGAAAGACATTAGGTAAAAAAAACCAAGAAACGCTGAATAAAGTATTGATATTAGTTAATAGTAAAATATTAATGTTGGCTCATTGATTGAGACCCCGTCTCAATCATTGATTTGATTGTTCAATCAATCAAAACACCATACTAATGTAAGATGTTAACAGTAAGGAAATGGGGTATATAGGAACTTTCCTGTATTATCTTTACAACTTTTCTGTAAATGTAAAATGATTCCAAAATTGAAAAGTTTATTTAAAAAACCCAGAATTTAGCTGCAGTTTTAATTAGACCTCGCTGTATGATGGAGTGAATGGAAGTTTCTTCAAGGGTGGTAACAATGATGATGAGAAGGCATCTACTTTAGCTGATTGGTTTCATCACAGTGTGCTTCTCAGTCAAAAACTTCCACTGTAAAGTACATGCTCCTTTAAAAGTCAATTTATTGTAGCAGTCATTCTGTGTGGCTATCTGTAAGTCCACTGTTAATTATGGAAACAATACAATCAGGGAGATAGACTTTTTAACAAAAGGTTTTTGATTCAAGCCTGTATGGGCAAGGCACATGTAAAAAGGAAAACTCAACACAGAAACAAATATATGGAGACTTCAGTTAAAATTCCTCATATCACTTGTGAAACTTAATGAAAATCTTACTGGGAAATACTTCAATGTCTAATCTAACCACCACCTCTGCCCACAGCTAACTAACCAAAAGTGAAATTGGGAAACCTGGTCATAGAGATTGAGGAAATTTCTTTTGTCTCTAAATTTTATTCCTTTTCCTACTGTATTTGTATTTTTGTTGCAACATTCCAGTTAAATTGTAGGCTTACTTCCTTTTTTCCCCTTTAATATATAGTTAATTATAATGGAAAAAATGCAAGTGATCCCAGCAAATTTACGAGTAATCCACACTCAAAAGAACCTACCTTTATATTTAGAAAATATCTCAACTTTTATAAATTAACCCCAAAAGTAATACAAATACATATGTAGATATTTAACCAGTGAAAAATTTATATTACTCAAAGCATTCAGCTTAATTAATGCATATTCAGTATTATAATTGTTTTTAATATGTGGAATTTCTAGACCTGATGGTATTTTTTCCACATTCTTCAGAGAACAATATATTTACGTAGCAATACAAAGCTATTCCACAAAAAAGTAGAATTACTGATATTATAATATTTCCTTCCATAAAGTAAATTCTCTCCATAACCAGCATTTTTTAACAGCTTATTTTAAGAAACATTGTTGACTAGGATAAAGAATATCATTGAGCCACTCAGAATGAAAAGAATGGAAAACTTTTGGACAGTATACAATGGGAAAACCAGCAGTGTAACTTATTGGAAGAAAACAGACTACAAGTCAGCCAGATCAGAGTTTGAATCCTGCTTCTAATTCTAGCTCCTTCTGTAACCACTTAGGCAAATGACTTAACCACCTTGAGGCTGTGATCTCACCTGAAAAATAGAGCCAATAACTAACCCATAAAGTTGTTCTAAGGATAAAGTGAGGTTTGTAAAATGCCATATGAAGTGGGGGATGCTCGAATGACGTTTTGTTTTCCTTTCCCCTTTGTGTTCTCCTCTACCTGTGATTATATCTGATGTTAGAAACAGATGAGACTACTATCCAGTCATTCATGGCACTGTACGATTTTATTAACTTTCAAAATACCACACAAATGGCACTTAGTCTCAATTTCTTCATCTATAAAATGAAAATAAGAAATAGTACTTTCTTCAAAAATTAATGTGAAGATCGAATAAGATAATGAATAGAAAACATGTAGCATGATACCTGATACAGGGCAAAAGCACAATAAACAATTTTTTAAAAAATTAGCATATTTTCCCAAGTCAGTAAAGTATTAACAGTGTTTTGAACTGAGATATTAGTAATTTTGCCGTGTGCGGTGTAACATCCAATAGTTTATATGTGCTGATGATGTCATCATCACAGCAACTCAGCAAGTTGAGAAGAATTGAAGTACTCAGAATAATGGCAATGGGGTACATATCTGTAGGCCTTCCTGTGAAATATCACAATGTCAAACATTAATTAGTGCTAAAATGGTTCTTTTTTAAGCTGCATGTTTAACTTTATAAGAAGTATTTTTCTTAAGCCAGTTGTTAAGCCAACAACATTCTGAATTGATCGTAGACTTTTCTCAAAATTATGTACTAACTTATAAACAGCCTAAGAATTTTCTCATAATTATAAAACAGAGGAACTAAGTTAATTATTTTAAGTGATTACAGTATGTCGATTTAAAGACATAAAATTACTTTATTTGGGCTAGCTGTCGTGGCTCACACCTGTAATCCCAGCACTTTGGGTGGCCAAGGTGGGAGAATCACTTGAGCCAGGAGTTTGAGACCAGCCTGGGCAATAAGCAAGACACAGTCTTTAAAAA
>NW_012153951.1:4912424-4914067 GCF_000956105.1 Propithecus coquereli
TATTATGATGAATTTTCCCTTTGTAATAGTAACTGCAATTTTTAATTTTATATTTATTTATTGTCTGTTCCCCGCCCCCCACCAGACTATTGGCTCTACAGCTGGTACCTTGTCTGGTTCACCTTGGTAGTCCTAGTCCTATATATTACAGTACCTGACACTTTATAGTAACTCAATAGTTGCTAATGCTTCTATTAGCACCTGCGTCCTTGTCTCATCATAAAGCTGGCATTATTCCTGCCTAATTCTCAGTTTTTGAGAGCACATAGTAATATAATGTATATGAGAAGACAAAAGTCAGAAGAATAAGACAGGATCTAGAATAGTTTGGTGACACAGAACCCAGGAAGGACCAAATATCCAGGAGTGAATAGAAGTAAATCAGTAGCAATGTTGTCTAGAAGAAAGAAAAGGCCATTCCATTTGGCAGTAAAGAAGTTTTACTTATTCATATTATTTGAAGGAAATTTGTTCAATTTGTAAAATAGATTTTTAAATGGTTTCTGAAGTTAAATATCTGGTATTGCTTTTTAAAATTGTTTTCTTGTGAAAAGTAAAAGGAATGTGTAAATGAACACTTTCTTGAAAAAAAAAGTATCCAAGCATATATGTATAGAATATTGTCAAATGTGCTTTGAAGGAAGGAAGAAATACAAAAAGGAAGGAAGGAAGGGAGGATAGAAAACCACATGTAGGCAAAAAGACTGGACAGTAATTGACAGGACTTACATGATTCTCCTTAAATGATAGGACTCTGGGTGATACTTTTTCCCTTTGTACTTTTATATGTTTCTCAATTTTTTCAATTTAATGAGTCTATATTACTTTTATAATGAAACAATAAACAAAATAATACCTCCTAAAATTGACAGTTGATTTTGTGTTTGGGCAGAATATAGCATTGTGCCTCTAAACTTGGAAGACTCAGAACTATATTTTAGATTTTCCTTTTACTCACCTCAGTTTTCTTACAGTTTTATTAATGTCAAATGCCAATTGGATCTTTGTTTACATGTCCATCTATACCTTTGGAGTCTGAGCTCTTTGAGGGTGGAGACTTTTTTTTTTTTTTTTTGAGACAGAGTCTCACTCTGTTGCCCTGGGTAGAGTGCCATGGTGTCATCATAGCTCCCTGTAACCCCAAACTCCTGGGCTCAAATGATCCTCCTGCCTCATCCTCCGGAGTAGCTGGGACTACAGGCACGTGCCATAATGTCCAGCTAATTTTTCTATTTTTAGTAGAGACATGGTCTCACTCTTGCTCAGGCTGGTCTGGAACTCCTGAGCTTAAGCAATCCTCCCCCCTCAGCCTCCCAGAATGATAGAATTATAGGCATGAACCACCACACCCAGTCTGAGGGTGGAGAGGTCTTTATCTTAGTATTTCTAGCATCATTCCTGGCAGTAACACATATTTGTTGAATGAATAACTTTTGAAACTGAGTGCTTTGGCCCTTTTATTGCCTTTAATCTATGTGCCTTTCTTTTTCTAGAACATAGCTGTGAAAGACACAATGAATGGTCATATTTCTAATCATCCCAGTGGTTTTGGAATGTACCCATCTCAAATGAAGTAAGTTGAAAGGTTTATATTTAATTTTTTTCTGGGGGCTTTGATTTGGTGGTTTTGATTGTTTTATATC
>NW_012153951.1:4914117-4915438 GCF_000956105.1 Propithecus coquereli
TCCTTGGTTTTTAAGTTGCTCTAACACTATAAAAAAAAAAACACCTATTTTTTCCGTAAGAATTGAATGTTCTTTTAAATTGTATATATGCAGAAGCTTTTTAATGGTCTATATAGGCATAAATTGGATATACCTTTTAAAAGCCTAAAGGAAAAAAGACAAACATTTGTAATTGTTTCCTTTGCAAGGTATACACTGTAATTGCTGTATTTAAATATTTGAAAGCCTTCAAATTGCCACATGAGCAACTGTGACAAGTGAAACTATGATTGACAAATGAGAAAAGTTTCTATATTTAAAATTCAATTTAGCAAATTGACATTTTCTATTCCCTTTTCTAATGTTCTCTTATTCTAACAGATCACTCTTTTAAAACAAAACACAGACCATGCATTTATTTGACTGTCATGAAGAATTAAACATGAAAAGATGAGATGCTGTGGCTATCACTTTTCATTAAAACCAGCTGCTATGGTTTTAAAATGCAAACCAGATCAAAATCAGCACAAACCCTGGGGGCTTAATTTATATACTAAATGAACCAGCTTGTTTTGAAAGAATACTTCTCTTTCTCTCTCTCTCTCTCTCTCTCTCTCTCTCTCTCTCTCTCTCTTTTTTTTTTAACTTTGGAAGAAAGTTGCAAGACTACCTTATAACTTGATCTTTATTTACACTGGCACCATGAGTTGGGAAGACCAAGATTAAGAATTGTCTCTATTTTACTGATGGGAACATTGAGACAGAGGCTTGACTTGCCTAGACCAATTAGTGCCAGGGATATTGTTAGAATTCCAGGCTTCTGTGAATGTCTGTATCCAAACCCCGTTATCTCTAGATCCATAATGTTATTCCAGGCCTCTGTCCTGGCCCAAATTCTATAATGTAGCAATCATGTGCTCTAGTTAGATCCTATAAAGTTGTTAGAACCAATTGTGAAACATTTAGGCTTTTTGTGAGTTACTGTTAAGACACTGATAGCTTGAAATCAGCCATGGTGGGAATATTTATACAATAGAAATAAGCACTACAAATCAGGCCCTCCCCCTTGCTCCAGCACACTACTAATTGTGTCTAAGTATAAATCGAAGACGGAAAACACACAACAATAAAAAGAATTCAACAATGCGATATAAATAAATAGAATGTAAATTTTTAAGTGCAGTACTTATCTAGGGTAGCACAGGTCTATATTTGTTTGCTTCTTAATTTAGAAATTTTCTTTTAAGAAATAGATAAATATGGACAACACTATCAGGAAAGCTTGAATTAAAATTGAGTGTTTTGAGGACCATTCTTAACTATTCTTTAAGAACTAGGTCAA
>NW_012153951.1:4928423-4936335 GCF_000956105.1 Propithecus coquereli
TAGTGTTAACTAGAGCTATTGAATTTCAGAGAACAGCCCTCTAAATTCTTTACACAAAAACAATGGGTATGATTTAGTCTTCATACTATTATTTTTAACAGAATCAGGGCATAAAAGTCTGAAAACTATGTGGAAAAATTAGGTAATTGTTGCAAAGTGTGGAGTATATTACTTTACATGCCTCTCATGAGAATATTCCACCTATGGTGCTTATTATACAAGTTGTATACAGTTTAGACTTATTTAGACTTATTAGTTGCTGCTAATTTCTTCTACTCTAAGGTTAAGCAGTACATCAGTCATTATCCAAAGGTTTGTGGGCAATGTTACTACACTTAAAATTGTTATAGAAAAGACATCCTGAGAAATTAGGATAGTGAAACTTCAGAAGTAGGCTGATTTGAATTCTTGGTTTAAAACTTTAGTATAATTACAGTTAGCCAAGTTTATTTCAGTTCTTATGTAAGGTATTTCAAATAAATTCTTAAACCATTTTGCATGGAAACTTGATATTAATAACTAATAGCCTATGGTTCTTTGCAGTTTCTTAAAGAAATTATAAGCCAAGCACTGGGTTCATGTTTAGGTTTTAAGCATTTTTATAACAATGAGAAAGTGACTTCTTGGAGATGGGTAATTTTCAATAGTTTGTTAACTCGACATCTCTGCCGGTTTAGTTTCTGGGCAGATTTCATGTGTCAGTACTCCCCCTCATCTTTTACATTAATTAAGTTGTTTTGTATTAATAGAAGTGGAATCTGAGTGTTCGTGTGTCCAATGTACTTGGATGTGTAGGTCATTGCTATGCCTGTTCAGTGTTTGATGCATAACTGGACCTTGAATCATTAAGTGTAAATACAGCTTTTCATCTGTAATGCTTTTCTACAAAGGTTTTTATTTTAATAATAAACCATTTTGTTCTAAAAAATGATAAAGGGCTAAATGTGCTTGGATGGCAGTGTGTATCAGGTGCAGTGGGAGTGGTTAGTTCTTCTAAATGGGGGGATGGTCAGAAAGGATTTCACAGAGGACTTGAGCCTTGAGCTGAGCTCTGAAAGGTCAGTTGTGTTCTCTAGGCATTGGGGGCAGGAGGATGCTGCAAACAGCAGTATGAAACCTTTGTAAGCTAGACTATCAGCTTTATGAAGATGGCCCATATTTGTCTTGATCACCTCAGGATTGCCTGTGCTTATTAGCACAGCAGCTAATGTATGATTTATGTTCAGTAAATACTTGTAGAATGAGTATAATGGATTAATAAACTTTAAGCAGCTGGTGTTACTGGAAAGTGCAAGGTGGTGCATTGGGAAATAAGATTGGAAAAATGAACATGGACTGCATTAGGAAGAATCATACTAAAGAATTTAGACATTGTTTAAAAATAATGAATAGCCTGTGATATAGTTTAATCAAGGTAGTAATAGGTCACATTTGTCTTGATTCACTCTGATAGCAATACTGATGATGTATTTGATGGGTATGGATGGCAATAGGTGAATCAGAGATTTTAAGTAATGTAGTGAATTAGTCATCTTATAATAGTCCTAAGACTTTTATTGGGGAGAAAGAGTATAAATCCTCTCACAAATAACCATAGATTAAAAAGTCTACTTTCAGAGAGCTAATAAAGGAATAAAGATAGAAGATAGGACTCACCTGCAAATTTTAATGTCTATATTGTGTTAGAAGCAACTTTAAAAAACCTTAGATCCAAAGATTGAAAATATTCATCTTTTAAACAGTAAATTTTGATTTTCCCCCATTTATATATAAAGCAAGCTGAGTCCCCTTATTAAGGTTACATGATTTTTAAAAGTTGTGTAACTTAAAGATAATTCGACCGTAAGAAAATATAACAATTAATTTGTGTAGTGTAATGAAAATGAACAGTAGATAGGTAAAATGGAACATTTTAGAGAGAGAGGCAGAAAGGGACAAATCCAAGAGACATTTACTGGGAAGACAGAAGACTTAGCAATGTATTGGGCTTAGAAAGAAGATGGTTTTAAGTTGCAGATAATGTTTCTTTCCATTCCCTCCCAACACACCACACACACACACACATACACTGCCTTCCTTCTATCAGTTCTCAGTAAATGCCTATGGAATGAATGGATAGATGGACAAAGGACAGTGGAGAAATATATTCATGTTTTGAAAGAAACTTTGCAATAAATTCTAGTTGTTGTCTTTTTAGATAGCTTTGGGAGTGTTTAGCCTCTGGTCTGCATAGTTTTAACTTTCTCTTTGTAACTGGAAATTTGGTGAAGGAGAGATTTGTAATATAGTTTATTTGGTCACAATTTATGCATCTTCTTTAAAACTTCTCCTTTCACAATTATTAAACTAGTTCAATAAATCTTACAAGAATTAATTTGCCTTCATGGGTGGTACATGAACTTCTTTGTGATATGAGAATGCTATTTAGTGCACAGGAACATGAGTTTTCACAATAATGGTCACTGTTTTTCTAATACACTGAGTGTAGTCTGGATACTGTAGCAGAGGTTCCATGTAGCTTGTCTTTTTCATGAGAACACTTTTCAGGTCTGACACCGTAATGTGCAACCCAATTACTTCTAATAAAGATGCTCAGAGAGACATGGATTTTGGATGCCAGGGGATCTGCAGTGGAATCATGGCACCTCCACCAAATGGCTGCTATTTTGAGCAAAATGATTTAATCTATTGCCCTCAAATTCCTCATCGTTAAAATAGAAATGATAATAATTCTGTGGTGAGTTTATATAAGAAAATATAAGTGAGGGCCCTATCATGGGAATGGGGAGGGGTACTGAAGAGTCACTTTTTATCCTAGGTATTCAGGCCCTCAAATTTAATATCTTGATATTACCTCCAAATGATGTTATACATCTAATCATAGTGATACTTCGACAGGATCAAGAGGTAACCTTCATCATCTACTTTTAAACTTATGTTCCAGACATCACTCCCTATAGTACTCTAGAAATATTTTCTTTTATAAATCCTGTAAAATGTATTGTGAGCTATGCTTTTTTATGATAGTAAATCTACTTTTGTGGGATGTGTGCTAATTTATTTATTCAAGGAAAACAGTTAAAATATACTACAGTTTTAATAACTTTGTTTTGTCATTTCTTTACTGTTGTACAGGAAATTTCCAAGCCAGCATGTGAAAGGCTCTGCGTCACTATTGGCCCTGACAAAGTAATACTTGCTTAGGAAAATAAACACTAATTTCTTTCTCCTCCACTTATTTCATGATAGTAGCATTTCATTAGCTACTGTTATCAGAGAATAGGAAATTTTATATTTTTTTCAGCTAGCCTGTTTGTCAGTCTTTAGGGACTAACATTTTAAAATCATTTTTATGGGAAATACTTGTAAAATATATTAAATAGTCCCTTCCCTCAGGGGTGGCACCTGTAATCTCTTGTTGGTGACTCAAAGGGTCATGTGTGTGTACATTAGCTTATGTGCTGTAATATTCTTAGAGGCTTCATTCCTTAACTTTACACCACATCATGCAGAATCTTTTCCCTTTTGAATATTTGGGGCTGCTTTTTCCGTGTGGCTAGATCCCAAGCCTGTCACTTTTCTGTGCAGTTAACATGCCTGCTTCTAATATCCATGGGCTGGGGAACTAGATAGAAAGTTTTGTTAGTAATATGTTCTGAGTGAGGAATTGAGAGTCTTTCCATTAGTTTATACTTTAAAATGTGTAAATTTTAGACATGGCGACATCTCTAACAGCCACTCAGAGGACTTATTTAAGTATGAGTTTTCTGCTATGTTCGGCATAGCTGAAATTCCTAGAAAAGGAAGTTCCTTTCAATTAGCTATCACTGAATTTGGAATATGGCCATTTACCATAAACAATCGGCTACTTTAAGCCATCTCATCTCCAAAAAAATTCAAATTTCACAGAATTATCTATTAGTAATACTTTTTTGTTATTGCCAACACTTACAGTAACTTTGAGATTAACATTACTGGGAGGCCAATTAATATTAGATAAATATGATAGGCACTCTCTCAAGTGTCATTTTAACCTTAAGTTTAAACTATTTTGTGATGTTAACAACAAGTAGGAAAATATATTTGTGTTTTCCTGCTTTTCCTTTTCTTCTCAGAGAGATGCTGGTAAGAATTGAGTATAAGTAACCTATAAAATGCACAGTGATTTTCTGTATAATTGAGTTTATTGTAAGCTTTTCTATATTTCCACACAGTGCTTGATTCAACTTACTCATAACAATGTTCCTGAAAATACCGCTTTTCTCAACAGATATCCTCCATGCATGTTTTTCTTTTTGTACCTGGCTTTCTTTCTCTTTCTGTCTTTCTCTATCTCCTGCTCTTGGTTTGGAGCCAGTCTCTCTGTTTAATTGTCATAATTAAAGCTCAAGCAATCTCTTACACATTCAAGTGGGACTTATGAGTTTAAATTCATTCCTCTTTTCCCCATTCTCGTTATTTTCGGTGTGTATTTTACTTAGAGGAAACATTTCAATCTTTTTTTCAAAGAACAAAAAATTTTGTTTTATGTTTTTTGAGTTTTTTTTAATTCTTAAGAAGTAAATGGCCCATAATTAAAGAGTCCCAGGAAATTGGGCTAAACGTTAGAGTCAAAATTCATCTTGAAAGAATGTACCAGAGCAGGTGACTCCAAAAGACAGTTTGGCAATTTTCCCAACTTAACTGAAAATTTTAAAGCTCCTTTTAACTTCGTAGGATAAGCCATTGTAGTGATTTGTTGAACAGGCCAATAAAGTTAATTCTTAAATGATGTAGTTTTTAAAAATGTCCTTGTTGGTGTTTTAAAGCAGTATCTTGATTCAGATACTGATCTGTCAACCTGTGATAGTTGCCTGATAATGAGAGCTTGTAATTATCACTCAGTGCTCCTTACCAATTCACATTAAGCACCTCTCTTCTATGGCAATTATACACTGTACACTAGTGGGAGAGGAATTCTCCCTTATTGTGGTCGGAAGTTTTATAAGTATAAAGTAATATGAGCTGCAGCCCATTGTTTTATTTAGAGAGAAATATCAGCAGCTACTTTTATGTTACTTTTTTCTTTTTAATGGCAAAATTCCTACTTTCTAAGCAACATTATATTTTAAGAGAAAGAGAAAATAAAAATTTTCTAAATATTAGCTTTATCTCTGAATATTAGCTGTTTCACATGTTAGTATACTATGCATAAACAGCAATGCAGGTGAAAGGGAACTAACTGTAAATCCTGAGGCCTGCGTACTTGTCGTTGCAATTGTAGTAATTAAAGAGTTAAATGAAACCTAAATTTACTATTTCTGATCTGGAAATCAAATATTGATTTTTGTGACAGGATATCAATAATGCTAAAATGATATATATAGAATTTTCATCATTGGTTACTGAATTCACCTAATTCTGTCTGTTTGGATTTGTATATTCTGGACCATGGGATAGGAAAAATAGTGAAACAGAACCAGTGGTACTCTAAGCAAGTAAGTTTTGTTCCCAGCTCTAACTGATTCTAAGAGAAAGAAAGACGTGGGGATGGGGAGAGACATTGACTTACTCTTATATTAAACGTCTTACAGTACTAGAAACCCAAAGCTCTACTGCTAGATTTATTCATTTATTTATTATTTAATACATTATTTGACCATGATTTACACTCTTAATTTGGAAAGGAAAATTTTCTGCTTAAAGAGATAGCATACAGTAGATGAGTTGACATTTACACAGATTTTGGAGTACTTTAGCTGCCCATTAGAATTGCCTGGGGAGCTTTTGCAAAGTGGAGCGCCTAGGCTGCACCCTGGACCAGTTAACATTAGAATCTCTTGTTAACGAGGCCCCACACAGTGTTTTATAAAGTTTATTCTCATATGCAGTAAAGAGGAGAACCATTGTTAGAGAAAGTGGTGAACTTCATTAGAGGCTCCATCTTGAGTAGTGTTGAGAGACTTTACGTAGGCTTTTTGCACTGTTTTAAGGCTTTTGTGAAATTTTCAGCTTAGGAGCATAATTACTATTTACATTTGTTTTTGTGAGTACATACGATTCTCATAAAAAAGAAATGTATTGTAGTTGCCTTTTAGTAAGCTTCTTTAAACATTGCCTATTAAAGCATTAATATTAACCTTTATTTGTTGACTTAAAAATCACTGGAACTAGTTTATTTGTAAATCCACTTTATGGCATTTATACATTTTTAGGATTTTAAAAGGTAATTTCTTATAACATACATCTTATTATGTAATATAGGAGAAAAAGCTGCTTAGGAATTTCTAAAATGGGTCCATAATTTGGAATGTTATAAATGACACCGTATCTTCTGGGCAATCAAAGTGATCAGTTAACATCATAGTGTTTTAAAATGCTATGAAATAGTTTTTTTGATTCTGTAAATTATGTTTTTATGGGACTTAGAAGCTATATGTTGGGAAATCTGGGCGTATAAATTCTTACTACTTCATAATGAGAATATCTAATTATAAACATACAGTATTTTGGACCTTCAACTGTGTTTGCCAATCACTTATCTGAAAGACTCAGTCAAGCATTTGAACATCCTGGAGCTACCATATTATAACTGGATATCGTGGTAACTATTGCCATTTCTTTTACTATCCTCAGATTGGATCAAATGAAGCAGAACTACCCTCATGTTCTCAGTCTACCCTGAGAGTTGTATTAGAATATGATGAACCAGTGATTCTGTAATAGTGATTATTTCTAGACGTGCTTTTGTCAGGTGTATCTCTGAATTACATATTACATTTCAAGAGTCATAATGGTTCTCCCAGAAACAATTATCCATGTTTTAATATCTCACATTTATTAACATTCAACTAATCAGAAAAATCATGGTTGTTCACTTTTTTAAATATGTAGAATATAGTCATGTAAGTGAAGATTTATGCTTTGTTACATTGGAGTAGAAAATTTAAGGTGAAACCAGATGTTTCTTTTTGATCACATTATTTTGGTAGGACCAGATGGATCATACTTCTTCAGGTCATCATCCAAACAAAAAAAGAAAGGTAGCAAAGACTGAATTTTGTAGTGTGTCTGTTTTTATTAAGTAATTTTAATGCTGCAAAAGCAAAAATAGAACATATTGGAATATCAGAGTGATATTGATATAAGGAATATGGAAATTTTCATCTAAATTTTTTAAGTAAATATAAATGAAAAGTGACTTTCATATGTATTTTGAAAGAAAGATTCATTGAAGTTTTGAAAAGATCCGTGTTAACATTCTGACTATGCATATATGCTCTTTATATTTTCATACTTTGCTTTTATGTTTAGTAGATCTTTTCAACTTCTGCTGTTGTAGGAGTACCTAAGAGTTTCTGTATTAACTGAAAGAAACATGTTTACATTTAGAAAAAAATTGGTTGTTAAGAAAGTTAAGTTACATATATATATGAATATATCAGAATTTTAATGAGTTAGGGTATTTAGATTTAACCCTTTTATTTTACAATAAAAGTGCTGTGGCCCAAGGCATTAGGTGTTTTGCCCAAATTTAGTTTCCTACTTAATGACAGAGCCAAAGGTAGAATCAAAAATCTACTGGTCCCCTCTCTTAGAGTTCTTTTGCATCATAGCATTCTGTTTTAGAAGAAATAGGGCAACTCCGAATTTATAAGTAAGCAAGTTGTTTGATTAAAAAGTAACAAATAGAGCTCACTTTGGCAGTACACATACTAAAATTGGAACAATACAGAAAAGATTAGCATGGTGCCTGTGCAAGGATAACACGCAAATTTGTAAAATGTTCCATATTTATGGCCGGGCTCGGTGGCTCTCGCCTGTAATCCTAGCACTCTGGGAGGCCGAGGCGGGTGGATCGCTCGAGGTCAGGAGTTCGAGACCAGTCTGAGCAAGAGCGAGACCCCGTCTCTACCAAGAAATAGAAAGAAAT
>NW_012153951.1:4937241-4939502 GCF_000956105.1 Propithecus coquereli
ATTATGCACGCGACAGTGTGAGCAGTGTGTCAGATATATCCCAGTACCGTGTTGAAGTAAGATGCTTTGGTGTTTGATAATATTTAGATTGAACCTTGAGGGACATAAAATTGGAAGTAAAGTCAGAATTATGTTTTATTTTATTCCTATAATGTATTTTAAGTTGTGTTGACTTGTAAAAATTTTTATGAAACTGAAATATTACATATAAAAGTATCTTGTTAGTCTGTGGTCTATTTTTACAAAGAGTACATATTGATAAGAATCATAATTACTACTCATTTATTATTGCCAGCCTTATTTTGGTTAAAACAGGGCAAAGTCTTCTATTTTCTACTGTAGAATCTTCTTGAAACTAAGCCTTGACAGTTTCAGTGAGTGGTTTTATTATTATTTTTATCTAAAATCATTACTAGTTTCATTTAAACAATGGTTTCTTTTTTAGTTTTTGCCCTATTGTTATCTTTTAAGATAGTTGATCTTGGAATTTATCTAGGTGACCTTTGCTTATAATAGAAAATATTTCAGGGAGGTAATTTTAAATTGCTCTTATTTTCAGTTTTCTACCTATCTCAAATATGCTTAATTAAATTTAAACAGTTTTGTTTCATTAAGTGGTTTCAGTAGATCGAATAGTTTGACAGCTGTTACAGCCTGTAATTGAGCCATTGCTACTTTGCAGTATCAGTGTCCATAATTTCAAAGCTGCCATATAGATAGCCTGCTATTTTTCAGCATTTAGATAACCATAATAGAATAAAATGGGGGAAAAGTTTATTTTAAAGGAATATTATTTAAGCTGTTAAGAATTTGTCTTTATGCCATGTTTATGTAGTTCAACATGGCTCGGTATGAAACATATTTAGATAACTTATGAGTCAAGTCATCATTTCCTCCATTCAACAAAAACCTGCTTGACTTCATTCTCTCAATAAGATAATCATAAAGTTTTAGAGTACTTTGTGTTTGTCCCTCATTTCTCTGCTAGTGACCTCAATTAGATTAATTCTACTTTCTTTTGGAAAATGTGTACTAAGAGATTGTGTATGTGTTTATGCGTATTATAAATCTTTTTTTTTAAATTTTTTGCCAATCATAAGCACTTGACTACCTTTGTTCTGGATCGGAAAGATGCTATGATAACTGTCGATGATGGAATAAGGAAGCTGAAATTGCTTGATGCCAAGGGCAAAGTGTGGACTCAGGATATGATTCTTCAAGTGGATGACAGAGCTGTGAGCCTGATTGATTTGGAATCAAAGGCAAGTTTGTAAAATCTATATTTTTTTCCAAGAAGCTACAGAAATATTAATGTTTACAATTAGGTCAAATTGTTTGAAAATGAGTAAAAGCTTCACAAAATAAAATATTTACTGTATTTTTAGAATGAACTGGAGAATTTTCCTTTAAACACAATCCAGCACTGCCAAGCTGTGATGCATTCATGCAGCTATGATTCAATTCTTGCCCTAGTGTGCAAAGAGCCAACCCAGAACAAGCCAGATCTTCATCTGTTCCAGTGTGATGAGATTAAGGTAAAAGAATGGTGACCTTTTCTTCCCCTTTAAGCAGATGTTCTGGCAGCATTACCTATTTTGATCATTGTGGCTAGCTATTAGGTACTAGATGTTTAGTTTCTCTGAGAACTTTGTAGGGAAAATAAATACTTTAGTATCTTACTTAGGGTTTCCATGCCAAATAAATAAAGGGGAAATTGGAATGATATTAAAAAATCAGATGTTATTTTTTTAAAAAGGGTAGATAATATATTAAATTCTCATCAAATGCCTTGGACTTATAATTAAAAATTGATTCTTCTGAAATCATGCTTTGTGGACAGTAAATAATCATGCAATCTTAATTTATTCTGCACTGATCACATAGCATGGATTATTGCAATGACGTACTTAGACGTTTCCCACGATATTGATTTAAAGTTAACCATTTAATTATGTGACTTGAATAATTGCTCAAGCTTTGTGATGCCCAAGTAATATGAGAAAATAGTTGAGCCAGTAATAACAGGCTATATCCTGAAAGTTTCTATTTCCAAATACAGTATAATTTGAAATGATTATAATTTGTGATGCTTTATTGGACCTTAGAAGTTATCTCCAACCTTGAATGCCTTTATTTCCTGAGTTGATTTCTCTAAAAGAGAAATCATTCTGTGTTAATTGGTACTTTGCCAAAGCAGTAATTTATCATTTTGATTATAGATTATGAAATATCCATGTAACTTTTATCTTTATAAAGAAATT
>NW_012153951.1:4941279-4942200 GCF_000956105.1 Propithecus coquereli
ACACTAAGGAGGAGTTTATTGTGTTTTCTACTTTTTGTGTACTTATGATATTTTTGTTGTTTTGGGACAAGGGAATTTTTTCTTTTTTTTTTTTTGAGAGTGGTCAAAACAGTCTTCCTTGAATTGGAGGAAGGATAAGACAATTTAAGTTTACAGACATTATGAACAAACTTGTAAAAACATATGCTAAACCTAATGCAATTTACAACAAAGAGAGAATTTATCCCCAGGGGTTTCTTACCTCTCATTAGATTTTTTCTGAAACACTCTCTGCCTTGTCCTTTGTTTATATTACAGTGAGATAAGGTTCTCAAAACTTCTAATTCACCACTAGGCCAAACAGAACACACTTATCACATCAGGTTCTGTCTGGATCCTGGCTAGTTTTTAGTTGGAAAGTCCCCCAAAAGAAGTATCTTAATGGTCCCTCTGAAGGCTCTGGTAGATGCAGGCTAAACAGCTCCTTCTTTGAATCCCTGGAGTATATTTACCCTTGACTTCCAAAACTGATCTCTGTAGAATTGTGGCAGTGGCACTAGGTTCCTAGCAGTGTCTCAGACTTGACAAAATACTAGAAATACCATATCTCCTCCTCACTTTGCCATCTAAATGATATTTTGGGGGTTGACACTCTTTTCCAGCTAATTTTCATATTTTAATTACCCATTTTGGTGATATTTAAGCAAAAGTTTGAAAGACTTATGATTCTCCTTTCTCTAGTTGAGAAACCAAGGCAGTATCATGAGCAGGAAGAAACACCCGAGATGATGGCAGCCCGAATTGACAGAGATGTGGTAAGTACAACAGTCATCTTTAGATCATTGGCTTTTTTTTAAGAGGAAAAAATATTCACAAGGAAATGAAGTTGATTTAAATGAAGATGTTTTGTTAAAATTTTTTTTTCAATGCCCTTTGAGTTGT
>NW_012153951.1:4942250-4959049 GCF_000956105.1 Propithecus coquereli
TCTGTATTTTTTGACATTAAAATATAGAATAAATTAAGATTGACTAAATATGTATTTTATAATTTTCTTCTAATTTCAATTTATGTCATAGATGACTTTCTAACAATCTTATTTGAAAACAACTGGCATTTAGGTAATTTGTATATGTGATAGTCATCAGATTTTTATATAGTGCCTTTTGAAAGTATATTAAGAATTTTGTAAGGTTAAATCAATAAATATTGAATAAATCAATAAAATAAATCAATAAATATTGAAGGGAATATTTTTCTCTGATAATATAGTAAAATTTAATTCAAACATTTTAAAAACAGAGGACTAAGTTAAAAAACATTTCAAATTTGATATTTGTATCTGTACTCTAAAAGTCCTTCTGGGAGCTAAGAGTTACTATTCTGAGTAGAATTTCTAGATTTCAATTTTGAGAACAAAGAGCTTGCTTTATTTGATATGGGAGGGTGATAGTGATGGGTTCAAGATGGATTTACTGAATACTGTGACTCTGCTGGGACTTGGGTTTGTTTCAGTGGGTCAGTGAGTGTCCGGTGGATGTTGAGGATGAGAAAGGGCAGGAACTGTACTCTCCATGCACTTGCTTCTTCTGACTCCTTCATTTCTTCTCAGGTGGAGATATATACCCAGTCTCATGTTTAGCATGTACTTATACTTTCAGCATATGCACATCCTTTTTATGTTTGCTTTGTTCAAGAATGGATTTTTTCCTAACAGAATCAGAATTAGATAATCTTTAAAAACTCCTTCAGCTTTTACATCCTGTCCTCATATAGTTGACAAGTAAAAACTTCAAGAGTCATGTTTTAAAAGCAGACTTTAAAAAAGACTTTTTGCATCAAGATACTTATTGGTTAAGACAAGGAACATAATCCCTTTTTCTGTTTTAACCTGCATATCAAGATTCAGAAAAATCTATAACCTTCCAGGTAACTCGTGTCTCATTGCAGGCAAACCTAATTAGTGAAGATATTGAAAGTGCAATCAGTGACAGTAAAGGAGGGAAACAGAAGAGGCGGCCTGATGCCCTGAGGTAAAAACATTAAAAGAAATTAAGGAATAGAATTGATTTGTTTTTAAATCTTTTTTTTACCCTAAAGGTTTAGAAAAATTATTTTCAGTGGAGGTATATATTATTATATTTTACTGATTACAATCTGTAGTCTCAACATATTTGCTCTCCCAAGTTTGTCAGTATATGTTTGCTCCTTTTCTCTCCATGTTTCTGATCTTTCTCTGATACGGTTTTTCTTACTGGTGTTGGAAGTCACAGTCATGAAAAGATAAGTGGCGGCCGAGCGCGGTGGCTCACGCCTGTAATCCTAGCACTCTGGGAGGCCGAAGCGGGCAGATTGTTTGAGCTCAGGAGTTCGAAATCAGCCTGAGCAAGAGCGAGACCCTGTCTCTACTAAAAATAGAAAGAAATTAATCAGACAACTAAAAATATAGAAAAAATTAGCCGGGCATGGTGGCGCATGCCTGTAGTCCCAGCTACTTGGGAGGCTGAGGCAGAAGGATCGCTTGAGCCCAGGAGTTTGAGGTTGCTGTGAGCTAGGCTGACGCCACGGCACTCACTCTAGCCCAACAAACAAAAACCGACTCACAAAAAAAAAAAAAATAAGTGGCATTTTAAGAGAAGTTAGCCTAGGGAAGTACAAACTAGACATTAGACGTTAGGGCTGTAATTGGTCCACAACCCTTACAAATCACATGAGACCCAGAAAAAAATTCAACCTAGTTTTCAGCTGAATTTTAATTGTTTTATATTCCATGTGCATTTATAAATATATATAATATGGAATGGTTAGGAGCTCTTTATTGCCCTTTTACATACTTCTTTTCAAAGGTTGAATAACTGATATCATAAATTGAGAGAACTGATGTGTTATAGAACTAGAGATGGTAAAAATTCAGTTTTTTTTCATCTTTTTTAGGATGATTTCCAAGGCAGACCCTGGTATACCACCTCCACCAAGAGCTCCTGCCCCTGCGCCCCCTGGGACTGTTACCCAGGTGGATGTTAGAAGTCGAGTGGCAGCCTGGTCTGCGTGGGCAGCTGACCAAGGGGACTGTGAGTATTTCTAGAATTAACACTTATTGAATACTTTCCTGTGGGTTGTGACATAGTTCTTGCTTTCAAATTCTGATGCTGATTTCTGAGCTGAAGCCTGAGGTTAGTTTTAAAAAATTAAGTCTTAGATAAAGGAAGGTTAAGCATTGAATCCTGTTTAAGATTACTATGCATGAGCGTTCAGACCAGCCATTTAATAAATATGATATTAGGATCAGAGTCTTTTTTTTTAATGCCAAGAAAGGAAGTTTCACTTGAGTGAGAAAAAGATGGTAATAGAATATATACCAAATAAGAGAATCTTTTTTTTTTTTTTTAGATTATACTTCACATTATTTCCATTTATTATTATTAACTACTGTCTCTT
Source organism: Propithecus coquereli (assembly GCF_000956105.1). NCBI lineage: Eukaryota > Metazoa > Chordata > Mammalia > Primates > Indriidae > Propithecus > Propithecus coquereli. Next base: position 4,944,701 of record NW_012153951.1, read on the forward strand.
TTGGGACAGATTTGTTGTGGTAATGGAAAGGATGCAGGACAGTGGTAGGGTATTGGCAGTGGAGGGGGGAAAGGCATTCATCATCTAGCTAAACTTGTTAAAAGGGCGCTATGCATGTAGTGTATTTTTTACCTTGGCATTCTTTTTAAAAACAATTATAGCATAGAACTTAGTGTAACTTTTAATATGTCAGAACATTTTACTAGAATCTGAAATTTTTATAACCAGAAAATGGCTTAAAATATGTTTGGTCCAGTCTCTTCATTTTGAGGATGAGTAAATTGTGATTCAGCAAATTCGAATTTGATGAACTCTAGAGCCTCATTCTTTTGCCTCCTACTCCAGTGGGACTTCTTAAATCACTTATTCTTTATCCAGTAAAGTATTATTCATACAGGATATATGGCAATGTAGTTAAACAATGTAACTTATTTACCAAATGAGTGACATTGGACTGTACTTTGAATGTGGTGTGTCAAAAGCTGGGCTCTGAAGCAAGAACTGGATCTCTCTACCTGTGTGATCTTGGAAAGTTCTCTGTACTTCACTCTCATGTGTAAAATGGAGATAATAATTCATAGGTTGCTGTGAATCTGAAAGCAAATAATGCCTATAACAGTACCTAGCGCAGAATAGGAAGCATAATTTGTCGTTGTTCTCATTTCAAGTTCATTTTTTTTCTGAATTTTTTTCCATTATATTTTGGTTTCTTGTATTCTTAAAGGTATTTTCAGAGGGTTACTTGTAAGCATAGCTACCAAAGAGCTGAAAGAAAGAAATCTTTGAAGCATCTATTTTCAAAAATAAAGTAACAGTTATTATTTATTTTAATTTTATAAGTGTTTCTGTTTTCAGGAATTATATAAGTTTCTATTCATCCACTTTATATTTAAAATGTGTTTCAAACACTAAGGAGGAGTTTATTGTGTTTTCTACTTTTTGTGTACTTATGATATTTTTGTTGTTTTGGGACAGGGGATTTTTTCTTTTTTTTTTTTTTGAGAGTGGTCAAAACAGTCTTCCTTGAATTGGAGGAAGGATAAGACAATTTAAGTTTACAGACATTATGAACAAACTTGTAAAAACATATGCTAAACCTAATACAATTTACAACAAAGAGAGAATTTATCCCCAGGGGTTTCTTACCTCTCATTAGATTTTTTCTGAAACACTCTCTGCCTTGTCCTTTGTTTATATTACAGTGAGATAAGGTTCTCAAAACTTCTAATCCACCACTAGGCCAAACAGAACACACTTATCACATCAGGTTCTGTCTGGATCCTGGCTAGTTTTTAGTTGGAAAGTCCCCCAAAAGAAATATCTTAATGGTCCCTCTGAAGGCTCTGGTAGATGCAGGCTAAACAGCTCCTTCTTTGAATCCCTGGAATATATTTACCCTTGACTTCCAAAACTGATCTCTGTAGAATTGTGGCAGTGGCACTAGGTTCCTAGCAGTGTCTCAGACTTGACAAAATACTAGAAATACCATATCTCCTCCTCACTTTGCCATCTAAATGATATTTTGGGGGTTGACACTCTTTTCCAGCTAATTTTCATATTTTAATTACCCATTTTGGTGATATTTAAGCAAAAGTTTGAAAGACTTATGATTCTCCTTTCTCTAGTTGAGAAACCAAGGCAGTATCATGAGCAGGAAGAAACACCCGAGATGATGGCAGCCCGAATTGACAGAGATGTGGTAAGTACAACAGTCATCTTTAGATCATTGGCTTTTTTTTAAGAGGAAAAAATATTCACAAGGAAATGAAGTTGATTTAAATGAAGATGTTTTGTTAAAATTTTTTTTTCAATGCCCTTTGAGTTGTATTTTTTCCATGACTATTTTTGCCTTTCTGCTAATATTTAGTTAGTAGACTTGGGCTGTGATAGAAGAACTAGCGTATTAACTGGTTTGCAAAGGAATTTAAGCTGCATTGTCAGATTTGAGGGATAGTCCAGTTTTTCTTTTCTCATAATTTTTAATTCATAATTGAAATTTTTTTAATGTCTTGGATTATCAAGAATATATTTTAGAATAACTAGAAGATAAAAGTTAAGTGGCATTTTTAAAGAATAGGTATGTAAATTTTAATGCTTTATAAAAGATAATGCCATATTTATTTTTATTTCTCTGTAGCAATTTTTTATAGAATGACAATGCCCTGTGATATAATAATAGAATGTGATGTTAATATAATTAACTTTTTACACTGTACACATGTAATAGGCTTATTTGGAAACAAATACTTAAAGGAATCTGAAATTTGACATTTAATTTTTACTTCACACTCTTACACATTACTTAAAAGTTTATTTAACCCCAGTTTCTATTCTTTAATTGGAAGAATGTCAGGTTTAACACATAATGGAGAAAGTCAGCTAAGACTATAGTACATGAGACAATCAAAACCATTTCAGTGATCTCTGAAAGCATAATACATCATTCTATTTTGTCATGTAGAAACTCTGATTAATGCCTTTTATTGTAGATTAGCTATATTTATTAGTTTATCACAACATTCTATATACCTTTAATTCTGTAAAATAACACTGTCAGTGTTTTATTTAGACATTTATTAGGAAAACAAAAACTCTCTGTGCTGTTCTAACAAAATGTTTCTTAGAATTCTTTTCCCCTAACTTTGTGTGGGAGAACACTATGAGAAAATTAGAGTAATTGAAAATAATAATCTAAGTAGATATTGTGAATGTTCTCTTGATGACATTGAAAATAGAGTGAAATTAAGCTAAAGAAAAATGTCAATGTCACTTTGGCCACAGATATATTTGGTTTGATTCTATTTCTTAGAATTAGTGATAAACTTGAAATTTACATGTGGGATTGTTTCTTTCTTTCATTTTTTTTCACCTTTCTGTTCTTTACTGACTAACAGTATACAGCTAAGATAAAAAATATTTTTGTTTTGTTTTATATTCTATAATTTCTAATTTCAGCAAATCTTAAACCACATTTTGGATGACATTGAATTTTTTATCACAAAACTGCAAAAAGCAGCTGAAGCATTTTCCGAGCTTTCTAAAAGGAAGAAAACTAAGAAAGGTAAAAGGAAAGGACCAGGAGGTAAGTGAAATTTTCTTAATCTTCTAAAGATTATTCAGAACTCCAGTGCTAAACAGAGCTTCTGCCCTTGTGAACTGCTCAGCAAAACTCCATCGACCATGGACTAAGTCCCTTTTCTAGTTTTGGAATAGCCCCAGAGATTTAGGCAAAGAATAAGGAGAGTCCAGGTAAGAGTCCATTTTGGTTCTGAGTTGGCTATAATGAAGAAAGACCCTAGGATGCCTTACCTGAGTTACAGAAACTCTGAGATTCAGGTAGTGACCATCTGTCTGTAGTTTTCATGAGCAATTATAAAATTAGTGTCTGTTAAAGTCATAGCTCTATTCTTCTCTTATTTGGATTTATTTTATTGTAAACATAGGACCTCATTATTTTGGTAAATATGAAGTTTGACTTGTTCATTAAAATATTTTAAAATGTCAGTGGATTTGAATTTTTTATCACAAAACTCCAAACAGAACATTCAGGTCACATACAAAATCGCATACAAGCAATTTTGAAGTATGCTGTAGTTCAGCTATTTAAGAGGGCTTTAAAATGTATAAAATTAAAATCATAGAAGTAATGTTTATACTTCCTCTGTCAAAATGGTATAGATTGAAATATATGAAAGAATAGTAAATAAAAATCCCTTCCATTACAGATGAATTCCAAATCTTACTCTTACACATATCTATATAATAAACATATGACCTTTAGCTTTATCTTCTAGATGTGTATAGCTGGAAATACCTTACCCCCACATATTCTGAAATTGAGTATTATTGCCTCTTAGTGCCTCAAACCTCTTATTTCTTCCGTGTTCTTTATGAAGGGTCTATTATCTTCTTGGTCACTCAGATCCAAATCCACAGATTCTTCTTTGACTTCATTCTCTAGCTTACAGCCAACATCAATTTTATTTTCTCAATGTCTCCTATATCCAGTTTTTCTCCCTTTTCATTTGCAAAACCAGCATCCATTTCAAGCTGTCATCATTTTTTACCCAGCTTTGTAAGCAGTCTTCAAGCCTCTACTCTTTCTTCCGTGAGAACTTTCTTAAAGCTCTTAAGTCAGTCACTTCATTCTTCTGCTATAAAGCATGTTAGTTCCATGTTCTATTGGTTTCAGTCCACCTCCTCACCCTGACAGTCAAGGGTGTCCACAATCTAACCTTGATCTACCCTTCCATTCTCATGTTTCTCTGCTTTCATGTTTTGTGTTTGTTGTTTCGTATGCATTTAGTCTCCTTTTTCCTTGTTTTTGCTTATGCTGTTTTTATCCAACTGTGCTATTTTTCCCACAACATTACCCTTGAATAAACCTTTAAAATCCTATCTTAAAGCTACTTTCTCCGTGAAACATCTTTTAGGTATACATTTCCTTATCTCCCAACCAGATACAATCTCTTTTCAGAACAGTTGGTACATCTCTGTTATTTAGATTCATGTCTTCTATTAGACGTGAAGGCTCTTAAGAGCAGGGCTTTAAACGTACTCATTTTTGTAGTCTTCACAATGTTAAGCATAATAACTGGTATATAGAAGAACTACAATATATATTTCTGGAATTGAATGAGTAATTGGTAGTGCCTAAGGGTAGAGAAGTTTTTTACTAACTTTAGATTTCAGTTTGTTACAGTCAGACTATGAGATATGGTGGAGTAACAAGGGAGAATGTCTAAAATTATTATTAAACTTTACAGACATAAATATTGTTTTTGTTTTCTCGTTTAATTTTCTTGGAACTTTGCTCTCACGTATCCTTCTTCTCACTTATTTCATTAGAGGGTGTTTTAACTCTACGTGCAAAACCCCCTCCTCCGGATGAATTTGTTGACTGTCTCCAAAAGTTTAAACATGGATTCAACCTTCTGGTAAGTGAAATTTATTTATATAGAATTAGAAGAAGTAATTTAAAAAGATCAAAGTCTAGTCAGGATGTTCCTGATTAAGAGATAAAATTGTGTTTTTCTAGATTTTTTGGTATGTACGTTTTGATTTGCTTTTAATGAAAACACAATGTGAAACAGGTATATCAAAGAGACTTGGTTGTAAGGTACTCTTAATTTTTTAAAAAAACTAACAACTTTTAATCTCATTCTGCTCATGCTGATGAATATACTAAAAGTGAAACCAGTTGTAAAGAGCTCTTACTCTGAGTCTATGCCAGACTTTTCTGAGTGTCTGTCTTTTGTTCAATTTTATCTTAGTAACATATTTTTCTGTTTTCTTGATGTTACAGGCCAAATTGAAGTCTCATATTCAGAACCCCAGTGCTGCAGATTTGGTTCACTTTTTATTTACTCCATTAAATATGGTGAGATTTTATTAATTTAAGAAAGTAGTATGTTTTTTAACCCCAAGTGTCTGTCTGGATTATCTAAACAGTTTTTCTTCATTACTTTCATGGGTACTATTTCTCTTGACATCTGTGTTAACATTAAGAATATGAAACTTGGGAGTTTAAAAGAACCTGGTGAATTATATAGTTCAAACACCTTACTTTATGAATGAAGAAACTGGCATCTCTGACAGAGCCAGGGAAGTTAAAAGAAATAAAGATTTATTGGATACTAGTGTTTCAGTGTACTCTAGTATATAACATACAGGGGCTTGAATAATGAAGATGTTTTTCTCATTCTCTCAAAATAGGCTAGTCGTGAGAATTCTAGTGCTGGATAGATGGCTTTGCTACGTGAAATCATTCAAAGACCCATATTCTTTTCATTGAGGTGTTCTTCTATCTCCTGAGTTGTCTCTGATTTAATTGTTTGTTCATTTATCTATTTATTCAACAAATAGTAATTGAGAGCTTCCCATGTACTTGGTTCATCAGAAACAAAACAGACAAAAATTCTTACCCTTTTGGAACTTACATTAGTGTAGAGGGTCAACCAGTAACCTAAATAAATGCTTAAATAATACCGTTCTCTAAAGATCAAATGCTATACAGAAAGATAGAGCAGGGGAGGAGAGCAGGGAGCACCACAGGTGAGTGCATGCACGTGTGTGCTTGCTGCGGAGTGTCATGCTTTTTGAATAGAATTGGTTAAGGGAAGCTGAGAAGGTATAAACCTTTAAAATCTAGAAGATGTCACTGAAGTAGAGGAAATAAGGAATAAGTCATGCGGATTTATGAAGGAAGAGAATTCCAAACAGAGAACAGCTAATGTAAATGTTCTGAAGTGGGAACCTGCAAAGAATATTCTTGGAATAAGTAGATTTTGTGACTTGAACAGAATCAGGGAAGAATAGATTAGAAGGAGATGAGATCAGTGAGTTAGTAGGAGGACATATCTTGCTGGTCCTTATAGGGGACTGTGACACCTTTGACAGTTGGAGAGTTTTCAGCAGAAAAGGATTGCTCTGGCTTTAATGTTTAGAAATTTGGAGGAGGGATGGGGCTAGGGTAGCTATTAAAATACTCCAAATGGGTAATTATGGTGCTTGGACCAGGTAGCACTAGAGTTAGTCAGAAATCTTATCTGGTTGCAATTTGCTGATAGTTTGGATATGGTGTGCAAGAGCCAAGGGCATCTCCAAGGAATTTGGGCCCAAGACTGGTAGGATGGAGTGGTGGTTAACTAAGATGGGGAAAACCACAGGTAGAGCAGTTTTTTGGAGGAAGATGAGGAATTTGGTTTTAGATTTGTCAGAATTGAGTCATATCCAGATGGGGAAATTTGAATTGGTTGTTGAGTGTAAGAACTTGGAGTTCAATGGAGAAATCAGACATAGAGATATACATTTAAGAATCATCTGTATTTAAAAGGCATTTAATACCATGAAATCAAATGATGTCACTAAGGGAGTGATTGTAAATAAAGAAAAGTAAGAAGGCCAGGCATGGTGGCTCATTCCTGTAATCCCAGCACTTTGGGAGGCTGAGGCAGGAGGATCACTTGAGGCCAGGATTTCAAGACTAGCCTGAGTAACATAGTGAGACCCTATCTCTACAAAAAATAGAAAAATTGCCAAGAGTGGTGGCATACATCTGTAGTCCCAGCTTCTTGGGAGGCTGAGGCAAGAGGATCGCTTGAGCCCAGGAATTTGAGGTTGCAGTGAGCTGTGATGTTGCCACCGAACTCTAGCCTGAGTGACAGAGCTAGACCCTGTCTCAACAAAAAAAAAAAAAAGAAAGAAAGAAAGAGGAAGAAGAACTGGTTGAGCCCTGGGCATTTTCAGTGTTAGGAAATTAAGAAGAAGCAGCAAAGAAGATTGTGAAGAGGCAGTAAGGGAGGATGAATCTAATTCTCTTTCCCCAGGGATAACTAGACAACACCTGAAGTAGAATATGAAATGAGTATTGCTTTAAAATGTGGAAAAGTAAGTAACATTATCAGCATGAATGTCAAAAGCTGAGCAATAAGAGATTAGGAGATGAACATCTAAGACTTCATCAATAATTTATGAATGTTTCCATATGTTGTTGCTATAAAGAGATCATCAGATTTCTACTTGTCTTGTCATTGTTGAATAATTCTTGCTATATAAGCTTTTTTAAAAAATTAGATCAAGGCTAAGACCATACACATGCAAAGAAACTGATACTAGCTCATTAATAAAATTCGTATTCTTTATTGTTTAACGCCTTTGATACTATCTTAGTTTGAGTATTCGGAAGTGTTTTTTACAAAGCAGTTTTTGCTGCCTGCTCTTATTCTTTTCATACTTGTTCACAGATCATAAGTAGATATCTAGACATTACACAGAGTAGAGCTATGAAATAGTGGGACTGATTTCCCTAACATATACAACTTAGTCTTTGTGATCAGGTATGTATCTAAAAACATTGATTTCTTTTATCTTTACCTTTCTTAAAAATGTCACCTTATTAGTGGTTTTCCCAATCATAATACCTCTGTTGGGCCATTTAATGTTCTCCCTAAGGGCCCCAGACATTTTACTTGGACAAGGGAGATGAGGAGGAACATTTTTATACAGGGCCTAGTACCAGCCAGGCAAAATGTAGTGGCTTTAAACCATGTGAATAGCTCCCCTCTACCCTCAGCATGCACATGGACACACAAGCATCCCACAGCACTCATGTGTGGCACACGCCTACTCACGTTCTTGAGAGGGAACTATGGCCCAGAGTCTTCTATTTACCTTTCACTTCCTTGTCCCTCTGTTAAACCAGAGATTTTAATATTCCTCTTCTCCTTTACTTTAGTCTCTTACTTTTCCCTCTTAGTCATCCCTGCATATTTCTTGGAAATGCTTATAGAGCTTGGAAGATAAAAATTACTGTGCCAAGTAGTTAGAATAGGTTTTGTTCTCAAATAAGAGTCAGCCTATCTCCTTTATCTGCTATATTTTTCTTCCTTTATTTTCATTTATTCCATTAATGAATTGTCTTCCACAATTAAAAGTCAAAAATAAGTCTTAGTCCATGTCCTCAAGGAAGGGAAACTGAAAAATAAGCCATAAATTATACTGTAATGTGTTACTAACATGCATAAACTATATTGAGGATGCTGGGTGCAAGGTGGGGAGTGGTGTATCAGAGTGACACTGTTGGGTGGGTTAAGTCTTCCCACAGGAGGTGGTACCTGAGTAGAGTTCTGAATGATGGAGGAAACTGGGGAACTGGGCTTAGCATTTGCAAATACACAGAGGTATAAAACAGCATAGTGTGCTCAGAGCACCTGGGTAACTGGAGCCATTCAAAACATCTCCTTTTTTCTTGTGCCACATCTCTGAGAAGGTGAGATTTTTATAAAAGAGTCTGGTTTCTGTTCTAGGAGATAACTACCATTTTTTAGCCAGAAAATAGCTCCTGAGAAGTAAGTTTAGGACAGTGTTTGGACATCCACTTATCATCATTTTGCTTATCAAAGAGTTGCACCTGTGTATTTGTTTCTGCTAGTCATTAAATTATCCATATTAAACCAGGGATATTTTCTAGAAATAAATTCTGGCAAAAGATGCCATAGATTGAGGTACCAGTTTTTATTCATATCTTTCTCTCTGGATACTTTTATTTTTGTATGTCTGTGTAAGCATAGCCATAGGCTGTTAACATGAGCCTTGTTTTTCTTGATAGTATTCATTTCTGGAACCATATTTTTCAAATTTGGCGTAGTAGATTTGCCAGTAGAGGTACATATATTTTAAACAACAACAACAACAAAAACCCAGAGATAGCAAAATCACCTGACTTAGAATTCTCTGTGTAGCCATTAATATTTTCTAGAAAAAGCACAGTCATATGCAGTTCATAGGCAAATGCTGTGAAAAAACTGTTAACTTTCATTTTAGATTTTAAGGCACAGTTGGGCTAGACAGGTTGCTTTGGCAAGGTCTTTTTGATTCAGTAGTGCATTGTACGACATCAAAATTTAATTTGAGTGTAAAAAGCAGGGCTTGTTTTTGGCATGGATTTTTGTCTACACATTTTGAAAATACACAAATAATAGTCATCTTGCTGAAAAATGGTTTATTATTTTAGGTGGTGCAGGCAACAGGAGGGCCCGAGCTGGCCAGTTCAGTACTCAGTCCCCTATTGACTAAGGACACAATTGATTTCTTAAATTATACTGTGAATATGGATGAACGGCAGCTGTGGATTTCATTGGGAGAAACTTGGATGAAAGCCAGGTAAGCAATATATGAGTTCAGCATTTAATACTTGTAATTCATTAAGCATTATTCTTTGTTTATTATGTGGATCTAATGAGACATTTATTTAACTTCCTATTTATGAAGGACTAGGTGTTATAGGATGAAAAAGCCTAAACACTTAAAAAGCTAGAAGTCTAATAGGGGAGATAGAAGTGTATGGAACATAAGGCATGATAAATGTCAGGAGCGAGTCATAAAGAAAACGCTGTTGGTTGGCAAGGGGGAGCACTCGGGAAGAGGGTTTAGAGAGAACAGTTAGCTTTCAAAGAAGAGCTGGCATTTAAAATAGACAGATGCATATAGATAAAGTTTACACACAACACACACACAGAAACATACACATACAGTGCTTGCTATGTATTCTTCCATGTACTTTACATAGCTACTGTTATTATCCCTATTTTACAGAGGAGGAACGTGAGGCACAGGGAAATTAAGTAATTTGCCCAAGGTCACACAACTTGTAAGTGACAGAGCAGGAATATGAACCCATACCTTCTGGCTCTGGAATTGATGTTCATACTTACTCTGCTACACTGCCTTTCAGCAAGATGAGTAGGATTTCCAGTAGTACACAACAGGGAAATAGCCTTCCCAGTAGAGTGAGAAGAAGAAGTGAAGGAATGAAGTAGGAAAGTCAAGAGAATGGTGTAAAAGAATGGGTTTAGCTGGAATATAACCTTGGCTAGTGGGTAATTGTGGAGAAGGGAGGCAGGAAGAATGGTATTAAATGAAGCATATAGTGATGAGCAGGGCTGGGCTATGCAGGCTTCCAATGCCATGCTAAGGAATTGGAACATGGTTCTGTAGGCCGTGGAGAACCACCAACTTTGTGAATAGGACTATGACATAATCGCATCTATGTTTTAGAAAGATCAGTCTGGTAGTTGAGTCTAGCATGGATGAGTCTAGCATGGACAAGGACAAAAGTAACTGGAGACAGAGAGGCCTTGTGAGATGTTAATGCTATAGTAGAGGCTCCTTATAAATGACATTCTCCAGGACTAGAGCAGTCACAGTTCGATTGGAAAGGAAGAGTGGAAAATTTTAGGAATTGTGTATTTGTCAGTAATGTGATTGTGGAAGACCAATTAATAATTTCAGTGCTAATGTTTGCTGAGCAAAGCAAGTTATAAAAATATTTCTAATTTTGTTGTATGTGAATAAATAATTTTTGCTTTGCTCATTTATCTAAATCTTTTTATTTCTGTCATCACTTAGAGTAAATCATTCAGTATGGCCCCTGAGATGTTTGTCTTTCTAATGCTTTTGAATGGGCTAGAATAAAAGTCATGGACCAATTCATAATTTTTTTTCTCCTTTTTTTCCCCTATTGAAACACATACAAACTATTCCCACTTATTTTTTGGGCCTTGGCAAAGGCCCAAAAAGGCCTGCTTGCGTTGGAATATAGTTTTTACTTTGAATTGCTTAGCAACCAGAAATTCTTTAAAAGTGTTGCAGTTGCCTGGGCACAGTGGCTCATGCCTACATCCTAGCACTTTGGGAGGCCAAGGCTGGGGGATTGCTTAAAGCCAGGAGTTTGAGACCAGCCAACATTGTGAGACATGGAGATAGAAAAATTAACTGGATGTGGTGGCATGCCCCTGTAGATCCAGCTACTCAGGAGGCCAAGGCAGGAGGATCGCTCGAACCCAGGAACTTGTGGTTGCAGTGAGCTATGATGATGCTACTGCACTCTAGCCCCAGCAACAGAGTGAGACCCTTGAGACCCTGTCTCAAAAAAAGGCATTGCAATTGTTTATATATTGAAAATACCATTTAAATGTATTTATTTATATATAAAGATACCATACTACACACTGTATCATACTATTTTTATGTCATACTGTGTAAAAATGGTTAAATAGATTTCTTTTTAAATTTATTTAATTTTTTTTAAATTTGAAAATCTTACTGGGGTACAAATGTTTTGGTTACATGGATTGCTTTTATAATGCTTGAAGTCAGAGCTATAAGTGTGCCCATCACCCAGATAGTGTTCATTGTACCCATTAGGTAGGTTTTTGCCCATCCCCTCCTCCCTCCTCACCCCTGATTGATTTCCATTGAGTTTTACTTCCCTCTGTGCACATGTGTGCTCATCAGTTAGTTCTAATTTAATAGAGAAACATTAAATTAGACATTTGGTGTTTACTTTTCCATTCTTTAGATACTTCACTTAGGGTAATAGTCTCCAGTTCCATCCAAATTGTTGCAAAAGGCATTAATTCATCTTTTTTGTGGCTGAGCAGTATTCCGTGGTTTACATATTCCACATTTTGTTAATCCACTCACGAATTGCCAGGCACTTAGGTTGATTCCACATCTTTGCAATTGTGAATTGTGCTGCAATGAAAGATATGTATGGCAAACCCACAGCCAACATCATACTAAATGGGGAAAAGTTGAAAGCATTCCCAGTAAGAACTGGAACAAAGCAAGGGTGCCCACTGTCACCACTTCTATTCAACATAGTGCTGGAAGTCCTAGCCAGAGCAGTCAGGCAGGAGAAAGAAAGAAAGGATATCTAAATCAGGAAAGAGGAGGTCAAACTGCCACTTTTTGCCGATGATAATGATCTTATATCTAGAAAACCCCAAAGACTCCACCAAGAGACTCCTGGAATTGAGAAATAAATTCAAAAGCCTCAGGTTACAAAATCAGTGTATACAAATCAGTAGCATTCCTATACACCAATAACAGTCAAGCTGAGAATCAAATCAAGGACTCAATACCATTCACAATAGCTACAAGGAAAATAAAATACCTAGGAATATACTTAACCAAGGAGGTGAAAGATCTCTACAAAGAGAACTACAAAAGACTGAGGAAAGAAATCACAGATGACACAAACAAATGGAAAAACAAATCATCCTCATGGATTGGTAGAATCAACATTGTTAAAATGTCCATACTACCCAAAGTGATTTACAGGTTCAGTGCAATCCCCATCAAAATATCAACATCATATTTCACAGGTCTAGAAAAAATTCTGTGCTTCGTTTGGACCCAGATAAGAGCCCGAATAGTCAAAGCAACCTTAAGCAAAAAGAAGAAATATGGTGGCATCACATTACCAGACTTCAAACTATACTACAAGGTGATAGTAACCAAAATGGCATGGTATTGGCACAAAAACAGAGACATAGACCAATGGGACAGAATACAAAACCCGGATATAAAACCATCCACATACAGCCAACTGATCTTTGACAAAGCAGACAATATTCACTGGGGAAAAGAAGCCCCATTCAATAAATGGTGCTGGAAAAATTGAATAGCCATACGCAGGAGAATGAAACAGGATCCATATCTCTCATCACTCACAACAGTTAATTCAAGATGGATAAAAGACTTAAATGTAAGGCATGAAACCATAAATATATTTATTTTTATAATTTTTTATTGATACGTATTAGGTATACATATTTTGGGCATACATGTGATAGTTTGATACAGTCATGTAATATATAAAGATCACATCAGGGTGATTGGGATATCCAACACTTTAAATATCTATCTCTTTATGCTAGGAACATTCGAATTATTCTCTTTTAGCTATTTTGAAATGTTATAATAGATTAACATTAACTGTAGTTACCCTAGTGATCTATTAAACACCAGGTATTATTTCTTCTATGTAGTTGTGTATTTGTTCCCACTAATCAACCTCTCTTTATGCCCCTGCCCTCCCCTCTATCCTTCCTGGCCTCTGGTAACCGCCAGTCTACTCTCGATCTTCATGAGATCCATTTTTTTTGAAGCATCCACATATGAATAAGAACATGTGATATTTGTCTTTCTGTGCTTGGCTTATTTCATTTAACATAATGACCTCCAGTTCCATCCATGTGCTGCAAATGACAGGATTTCATTCTTTTATATATCCGAATAATATTACATTGTAAATAGATTTTTAAAATCTATTAGATTTATGTAGGTTATGATTTTATCATAAGCCTAGATGGGATCCTTTATTTTTTTTCTCCTGAGGTTAATTAAATTTATCACCTCTCTTAGTACAAAAATAGCTCAGGCTATTTAGTTACTTTGTTTTGGGTCCTACCTCAAAATGAGAAAATTAATGACCATCAAAAGGAAATGTATTAGCTCTTAACATGAGAAAAAGGTCCTTGTTAAAAGTATTAGGAAATAAATGTACTAACTGATTTAAAATCTCATAAAAGTGAAAAGAATCATGAAGGTACATAATCTGGATAAAATGGCTGATTTCATCCTAGTAGAAATGGGTACAATGAGCACTATGTGGGCACACTTATAGCCCTGGCTCAAGCATTACAAAAGCGATCCATGTAACCAAAAACATTTGTACCCTCGTAATATTTTGAAATATAAAAAAAACAAAAAGAAAGAAAGAAGGCCAGGTGAGGTGGCTTGCGTCTCTAATTCTAGCACTCTGGGAGGCCAAGGTGGGAGGATCACTTGAGCTCATTAAGAGTTCAAGACCAGCCTGAGCAAAAGCAAGAGTCTGTCTCTACTAAAAATAGAAAAATTAGCTGGATGTTATAGCACATGCCTATAGTCCCAGCTACTCGGGAGGCTAAGGCAGGAGGATCACTTGAGCCCAGGAGTTTGAGGTTACTGTGAGCTATGATGATACCACTGCACTCTACTCAGGGCAACAGAGCTAGACTCTGT
>NW_012153951.1:4959099-4967189 GCF_000956105.1 Propithecus coquereli
TATGCCTTGAGATTTTGTCAGAAAATAGGCCAAGTAATGGTGATTTAAAATGCATAAAAAATGTAATCATTCCTAGAAGAGATTTTATTGTACCTTATTGCTACTATAATAAATACATTTACAACAAGACGAGTAATTCAGGGTCTGGTGGTTTTGTTCAGAAGCGAAAGGCATAATATATATATATCATGAAGAATTAAATCAAACATGAAAGATAAAGCAACATAATCTAGGAAAAATGAAGCCATAATTTTTGTCCTAGTTATTTTGGTGGTTCATGAGTGATTAGGAGCTTGTAAAAATAAGTCTTACTCAGAGTCATTAAATGATGAATGGGTAATGATTGTGATTACCAATTGCTGATTAAAACCAAGCTGATACATTTGATTTGTAAAATTGGTTATCTGCTTCATAATTTAAAAAATTATAAACCTTAAGAACATGCTAGGCTATTTCTTTTTTGAAAGATACATCTATAATATCCAGAGGTTTCCTAATGATGGTAGGAAGGTGAGCAAAAAATGAGAATCGGAAACTGCTTTGGATAGCAGAGAAGTTTACGTTCCACATACTTATCATGCTTCCAGCTTCACACTCTCTTCCCACACAAAGTTTAAGAAACCCATACCCATGTTAAATAGTTGAGTTTAATGGAGAACTGAGGCAATGTAGTGAAAACAGATCATGCAGCAGAATTTAATCTTCTTACATTGTATTGGCATTAAATACTAGCATAAATATGTTTGCTTTCCCTTTTTAAAAAGGGTAGATGGAGGGTAGATTATGTATGTGTTCTTTCTGTTTTTTGTTATTTGGTTTTTTTGTGTGCGTGGCTTTCCTTAGTGAAGGTAATTGTGAGCATGGATACATTAAAAAATTTATTGTTCATATGTCTTAATGTCCTCCTACAGAGCAGAGTGGCCAAAAGAACAGTTTATTGCACCATATGTTCCACGGTTCCGCAACGGCTGGGAGCCCCCAATGCTGAACTTCATGGGAGCACCAATGGAGCAAGAGCTTTATCAGTTGGCTGAGTCTGTGGCAAATGTAGCAGAACATCAGCGCAAACAAGAAATAAAAAGATTATCCACAGAGGTAAAGTTTTTTAGCATCACCTTTTGTAGATAGCACAATAATCTGTGCATTCTCTTGTAATTATAATTGTGAGTTTTCATTTTTATTAATCTGAAGATTGATTGTTCTAGAATCAAAGACTGAATGTTACCTTCTCATGAGTGCCCCCTCTCTCTCACCTCTGTCATTTTTGTGACAGTTGCTCTGTTCCTGTGTAAAGCCCAACCCCAGCCCATGTTCTCCTCAGTCTGTTGGCCCTCACTCCTACCCCTGCTGCCACTGCTCTCCTGGGCCTGGGGCCCTAAGCCTTTTTGAGAAGGTACTCTCGCTCTTTGTCAGGGACTTCCCCTATTGCCTCTTGGCTTATTTCTTTCTATTTTCCTCTCCCATTGTCAGACCTTCAAGACAATTCCCTGAATCTTGATCCTCTAAGGCTGTCCCAAGCAGCAATCCCTCCCTCGTTCTTCTTTTTCTATCTCTTTCTGTCTCTCTCTCTACCTTTCTCCCTTTCCCTCTCCCTCTTCCCCCCTCTCTCTTTCCCTTTCTCTGTTTTACCTAGTTCTCTCTAGGATCCTCACAGCCTGGCTAGAGAACCTAAGCTTTTTGTGGACTTCAGTTCTCAGGCTCAAATGATGTATAACACCATAACATCTTTAGGAGGTCATAAAATTTATTTGATTTTTAAGTACTTAGTAAGCTTTAGAGTATAACCTATTTGGGGAGCAAATCGAGAGAATGAAATTGGGTATCCTATATTGTCACATTCCTTAAAAATGATTGTTCTATGACTCTTCTTGTTCTGTTGGAAAAGAGCATTGAGTATTGATTAAACAAATACAAATTGGATGATCAGAACTTGAGGATGAATGAAATCTAGTTTGAAGAAGAAACAGTAAATGATGACTAGATCCTTCTGCAGTCCTGTTCATTTTCTTTATTTCATTCCTTAGATTAATTTTCTCGGGCTATCATAGGTATTTATAATGCAGAAACATGATAGGAAGGAATGAATTAGCAAACTACAATAGATTACATCTTGTGACCACTTTTAAGGGGAAACATTTATCTAAATTAAATTTTTAAAAATCATTCCCCTGGGGGACTGTTCTTTGGACAATAACAATAATATTATAGATTGGTTAAATTCCTGAAACTTTAAAAACAAAGCAAATATACTGCTTTGAAATTCATTTTTTTTTATGTGATTTTTTCCCTCTGGTATATAAGGAAAGAGTTGGATTCCATACCTGTCCTTCCCTCTAAATGAGTAATTAAGAAGATGAGCTCACTGCTCTGAGCATTGGTTGACACGCATATGTTCCTGCCTGTATTTTATAGTTTAGGCTTCATTACTATGAATTTTCTTTCCATTTGGAGGGCAACATTTTTAGAGGAAAAAAATATACTCAAACCTGATATTTTGATATACTTGCTGTTGCTGTAGTTATAGTCCAGCTGTTTTCAAATAAAATTTCCAGCTTATAGTCTTCATATCTTAAATAAGAAAATATCCTCATTTCATAATGTATGCCTCAGAAATTCACTTTTGTGAGTTATTTTTCAATTTGTGTATTTAAGGAGAGAGTAATGTGTTCTGGGCTTCCAGGATATAAGTTTGTCTACTCTTACTGAATAAGTAATTTTAAAAGAGCAATTATTGAGAATCCTTACTTGTAATGAGTTATCATTTTCCTGTTGTAAACTGTATTTTATAGCTTAAGTAGTTATTCAGAGGTTTAAAAAAATGAAATGAAAAAAACATGCTAGCAGTTCTAGGGGATTTTATGCCTTGAGATTTTGTCAGAAAATAGGCCAAGTAATGGTGATTTAAAATGCATAAAAAATGTAATCATTCCTAGAAGAGATTTTATTGTACCTCATTGCTACTATAATAAATACATTTACAACAAGACGAGTAATTCAGGGTCTGGTGGTTTTGTTCAGAAGCGAAAGGCATAGGTGATGCGGAGCGGCAAATATGGGCGGCAGTACTCAGCGTCTGTACTTCCTCTGACCCAGCAGCAGCCCTGCGCAAGGTTGAATAGTCATCAAAGTTAGTCATTTGTCGTCATCTGTCTCCTCCCGTCTAGCATTCCCAGTCAGTCTCAGGACCCAGTGATTTCATACTGGCTTACCTCACTCTATTATGTTCAGAGCTGGGCAAAAGGTGTGGGTGATTCTAACAGTTTTCTACACTCCCTCTTTAGAACAACCTTTAATAAAAAATTACCTAATCAAATTTAGTGCCTCTTCTCTCTGCTAGGGAAGTGATAAACTGAATTAATTGAGCTCAGGTATTTAAATGGCTGAAAATTTGTATTTGTGTGTTAAATGCAGTATCCTGATATATAATTCAGAGGAATCATGTAATGTAGGTATTTTGACATCAGCACTGATCCACTGGGGACACATTACCTACTCTGTCAATGGATAAATTCAGCCCTCCTTCTGCCAACTTTATCATTAGAATTAACCATAGTAACCACATGTCCAAAACTTTTCTGAAGCATTCCAGGTTTCAAATATTTTGCCCCAATGAATCCATAAACAACTGAAATACCCGCAGAATTCCAATGCTTCAGTATGAATCATGCTTCTCCCATACTTCACTTTTATATAAAGAAACAATATAAAACCTTCAGGTAATGTTTTTTGTTTGTTTTCTCCCAATCTGAACATGTAGCTTCTATAGCTTTAAAACCATGGTGCTCAATGGGACTTCTTGGTAGCACCCAGGAGGTTCATGTCTGAATTATGTTGGCTGCAAAAAAGAAATGATTCCAGCATTGTCTTATCCGGGACTCTTGACTATCAAGATCAATGTATTTGTGTCTTTCTATGTTTTCCTTGACAATAAATCTGATAATAGTACTGCTGTTGTTTAAAATTTGAAAATACTATAGTGTTTTGTGTATAATTTTTAAAATGAGAAAAATGAGAGGGTTGTATAATTTTAATGCACAGAGTTGAGTTTCTTGTGACAATAATTTACTTTGCTAGAGTGGTGGAGTTTTTTTAAAAACAGAGAGCAAGATTTAGCCTTTGCATTAATGACTTTTCTTATTATGTCTTTGACATAAATGTATCACTCCCATTTCATAATTTATTAATATAATGGTCAATCACTTGAAAGTGAAAACTGATCTCAATATAGTGGAGGGTTCTTGTTGACTTATATGAGTGTTCAAATCATATTTGGTGATTCTTTCATCTGTCTTTCAGCATTCCAGTGTATCTGAGTATCCTCCACCCGATGGATATGCATTCAATAACAACATGTACACAAGAGGGCCCCATCTGGACCAAGGGGAAGCCGCTGTTGCTTTTAAGCCAACTCCTAATCGCCATGTAGATAGGTAACACTTAATGGGCACCAATTAGAGAGCTGTGAATAACTGTCTCTGGTTTAGTGCTAAGAGGTGGCAGTGTCTATATTGTCTACTACTTCTTTAAACTTTCCATCTGTTAATTATTTGATAAAGGTTCAGTTCATTTATAGAACTGGCTTTAATGAGCAAAAGATGTCTGGACCTCCAATCTGTAATTCTCATTTAATGCGAATGCCTTTGGATGACTTTCCCTTTTTTAAAAGATACTTCTGACAAAATGTGTGCATTAAGAAGAAAGAAGAATTGTCTTGAAACTCTCCATTAGTTTGTACCCGATAGTCTCTAAGGATCTTTCCAGCTCTGTAACTTTCAAAGGAAAAAATTTTCACCCTTCTCTTCACCTAATAAAAACAAATACACCTTCCTTTAGATAGAAATATTTAAACTAAATAGAAGCTAAATATTAAAATGGAGTTAATTCCTTATCTTTCATGCCATTTCATCTTATTATATTTTATCTTGATGTTCCAGTTTTACATTTCATTTGTTTTTCTATATTTTCACTCTTAAAGAATTTAATAAAGGCGGGAATAGAGAATTGGGATGGAGAAGAAATAAAGGAACTGGAATAGGTTCACTTTGTTTTCATTCTTGTTTTCAGGCAAGTGAGGTTTACATAGCGCCAACTCACATACAAAAGGGAAAGAAAAGGAAGTGCAATATTGGTAACGAGGCTGTAAGAGGATGATCATACAGATAAAGTGGGTCAGAGAACCCGTCCTAGTACTTGCCTGTCAAAGCCCCTCTTACCATGAGAGTTACATGCCCTTTATTTCTTTTCAGTATCCTCCTTTCTTATGGAATCTGAGGAAGGTAGTATTTAAAATTTTGTTCTTTGTCAGGGATGGTGACAGGTAATGCTTAAGTAATTGCCATGGAAATTATACAGGTATTGCTCTAAGGGCACCAGTAACATATTAAATTGAGTACAAGGAAAAGTCAGCAATGAATAATATATTTTGAAAATGCCAACATATGAAAATAAGTTTTAATTATAGAATTATTTTTAGTAGATACAGGTGGAAATTAGTTTGACAGCTTAAACATTATTTCTTTGAAATTCTTCTTGACTAACTCACTACTCATCTCAATATTTTTTTCTTTCCTTCTGTCTTAAATGTCAACATTCTAGAAATTATTTCAGATTAGCGGTTATTTTTTTATTTATTTCTATCACTCCGGTCAGTTGGATGGTTTTCCATAGCTAAGTGACTGGAAAACCATTTGAGTACATTTCTCATATGTATAATACATATTGATACTAGAAAACTTTTATCATGTTCCATTTTAAGACCACATCTAGCACAATGTGGTCACTCAGTTGTGACTTATTTGATTTATTGATTGAATGACTAAATAAATACATGATAGTGTATTCAACATTTCAGAGTCAATCCCTCCCTGTCCTTCAGCTGCATATCTATAAAGGATAGTAGTACTTACGGAGTAACCGCTGCCATTTATTTTGGGCAGCTTACCACAAAGTCTTTTAATTAAAGTTTACCTTGATCTTTATGACCTTCATAGAATATCAGGAGAGTATGCCTTTGATTTATTGATTTAGATATATCTTTGTACCTCATTTACTTCCTGAATGGGTTCAGGCACTTAAATTATATACAGCTAAAGTGATGTTATTAAAAATTAAATAATGAAATAAAATAGAAAATTAAGAGGGAGAATAAGAATGAAAATTTATGAAGTATAAGAATTGACACTGAAATTGAATTTCGAATTTGTCTTTGAGATTTCTGTCAGAGCAAAAAGAAAAACAACCATTTATTGTCATTAGGAAGAAGAAATATGTATTAGTTCATTTGAATAAATAATGCTTTTCCTGCTACTAAATTCTCAAAAATGTCTGTCTCATGGAACTTTATATAGGATACTATAGGTGATGTAAAGGACACTCATTTTTAACAATATTTTTTCCTCATTTAGAGAAGGCTGTGGTGAATTTCATAAGGTTTCTTTTGGTAACCTCTGATAAATAGAAAATTTAAATGGAATATAGTAAAGGAAATTCCATGAAGGGATGGTAGCCTTAGAGTGGTCGAAATTTAGCCAGAGAAAGATTTTTTTTTAAATACATTGAATGATGGGTTGATTTTATATCTCAGTTCTTATGGGTCCCATTTCTCATCTGGACTTAATAGGAGCTGGGATAGTTGATAGATACCAAGATAATGGATGTTCTTTGTTGCTAAGAAAATTTGTCATCATTATTGCAAAAACTATCTGAAAATTGTAGTCTGAAAAAAATATTGAGAGGTGTGGAATTTGCTTTTATAATTATTGTTATTGACCTTTATTGCATGCGAGGGAAGCAGTAGATATCATATGAAGTATATTCACTGTTAAACAAAATACCTGTTTGTTGAATTTAAAGCCTGTACCTTTGAGTTTTATAGTTCACTGCTATTCAGATACAATTAGTATTTTAGAGTTCTCAGATTATTGCTATCTCTACATTTGCTCTATATCAAGCGGCACATCTATTATTCCAAATCAGAAACAGACCATACATTTTGATGCATTCTCTCTCCCTTAAGAAACTTTGTTATATCTGAAAAGTTATAAATTATGATTTTCCAATTGATAACTATGGTCAGTGTCATGTCCAGGTTTAATATATAGAGGGGGAAAACTGTAAAACATACAGATTCATAAATTCTAAAGCATTTAATTATATAAGTGCATGCTGGATAAACACTTCTGAGACATGAAGATAGCAAAAACTTTAAAGACAACCACAGCAAACTTTTCTTTTTAACTCACTGATTCGGTTACTTAGTGGTGGAGTTATTCTACTTTTTGTTATAGTATACTTAATTCTCCATTATTAATAGCTATCATTTTCTACATCATAGGATAGAGGAACATGGGGGAAGAGAGAAAGATAAAAAAACTGAAATTACTGTTTTCCTTACTTCTGGGGTGATTGAATCTCTTTTATCTTCTACATGAAATTTTAATAGATTAAATATGTGCATTTAAAGTAGATTTCCCACCCCTGTTCTAGTAGGGATAGAGGTGAAATCCATGAAACACAGTTTAAAAATTATTATTATTAATAATATAATGATTATTTGACCATAATTTCACTTGGTCCACCATTCTTTTTTTTTTTGTTTTTTAACCATACTAACATAGCCAATAAGCTATGCTTATATATAAGCTGTGTGACCTGTGTACAGGTCATCTTTTTTCATTGTCCCTGCCCTCCTTCTCCAATGGAGTGACTACCTAAGAGGTAGCAAATATCTATGATGACAGGATATGTTATGTCTGCAGCGGTCCTGCAGGCCCCATATCACTCAGCATTCCAGCATTCCAGAGAACTTGGTACGCAGCACAAAGAATGGCCACTTGACAGGGGCAGGATGACCAAACATCTATCTGCTTTTTCCCTTGTAGAGCTGGGTGAGGAAATGTGGGAATGTAAGTGGAGAGGACTAGGGAGTAAAATTAATGAAGAAGAGTTAAACTTACGACTTTATTAGTGAAATATATGAAGAAAATATGCATTTTTAATACATTAAATTTTATTGTGTTATATATAAAGATAGTTTTTAATTATGTTAGATCTATTAGTGCTCATTTAATAATTAGAAGAAGTATTTGATT
>NW_012153951.1:4968024-4970602 GCF_000956105.1 Propithecus coquereli
TTCCTCAAAGAAATAACAAGGTCAAGAAAGTATTCTTCAGTATAATATTACTAAAGATACAGTATATTAGAGATACCTGTGTCTATTTAGAAGTGGTAGATATATACCCCTTCTACAGAGGTGGCTTTAAATTACCCTTTTATCTGTTTCCTGAGAGGGAGGGGATATGGGAGGGTGTGAGTTACTTAGCTTACTTTGTTCTCTTCCTTCCCTTTTTTCTTCTTCTGAGATTTATACATTTTGGAATCAGGCCAGTTATCAATTCAGATATAGATGCATATAATAAAAATTTTGATAAGAGAAAACATTTTCTCTTATCCTAGTGTCCTTACACAAATATACCCAGCTGTCCATGAACTAATGTTAGGGATAGTCTACCATGACACCCAAATCTCCTTGTTAGGTTATAATTGAGCATTCATCTTCTTGAATGTAGAAGGTGAATGATATGTACAATAAATTTTGTAAAAAAAAATATATGGTTTTTATACTTTTTTTTCCCTATCCCCAAGATGGAGACAATAGGACTTTCTAAGAGAATCATCTTAGTGCTCTATAAGTACTTCAAATAATGCAGATACAATGTTAGGAGATAATACGGACCTGGGTAGATTCACCATAGTGTGATACCTTATCTATTCTATACTAGTAAATGTAACTTTTATTGTAATTCTGAGAATCATACAATTAACAATATGTTGATGCTGAGTCAATTTATCGGAAGTGAAAAAATGTTCTTGGTTGAAGTCTAGGAATAAAAATTGACTTCCTTCATGTGTTGACTCTTATATGGAAATTATACTTTTATTTTTATGCATGATGACAGATACTTGATGATAGGAAGCAGTGGTGGAAAGTTCGAAATGCAAGTGGAGACTCTGGATTTGTGCCAAATAACATTTTGGATATTGTGAGACCTCCAGAATCTGGATTGGGGCGTGCCGATCCACCTTATACACATACCATACAGGTAATTTTGATTTCTTAGCAGAGCTTAATATTACAAATTTATAAATGTATCACTCTCTGACAGGATTTAAGTACCTTTTGTGTATTAATCATTTTGAAATTTAATTGGATGTACATTTTTTTCTAAAGTAATTGGGAGGCAATGATGATAGACACAGGGAAGAATTACACGTATGTTTTCTGACTTACTTCTTCAGGAAATTGTTCAAAATGTTTAGCAGTAAGTGACCGTTTCTCTGAATGCTTTTTTTTCCCCCAGTCTATAATGTTTCTGACATTCAGAGAAATAGTACTTCTATCTTTTCACCCACAGCACTCCTATCGACCAGTGGCTTCCTCTTGTTAGAGGATGGCACTGAGACAGTGGCTGGAGTGTCCAGCAGTTCATCTTAACAGGCCTTTGCCTACAGAATCTCTTAAATGTGCTGCCATTGACCAGCCTTGAACTTGTATTCATCTCACCTTACACTACTACATGAGTACCTGTTCAGTTAGATCATAATATTTTTTCCTCTCTTGATTTTAAGATTAAAATATACTTCTGATATAGATTAGATAGGTCAGGTTCTCTCTTCTTGCTCGTTGAATAATTCTTGAGGCCCATTGCCACATTTTAGAATGTCAGTGTCTCTGGTCATCTCATTCACCCTGACATCTGGATTCACTTGTTGTTAAACTCTTGGGATTTTTAGACCCATGACAGGCTCTCTAGAGTTAGGTTTGCCAACAGAGACAGAATGGATGGCCTCATGTACAGCCTCTGAACCCAGGGTGGCTTCTTTCTTATTCACCCAGGAAGATTTCTTCTAATTTCAGGCTCTTGAGAAAAAGATAAAATCTGATTCCATAATAATGTCATCAATTTGAGTAGAAGCTACATAGACTATGCAGTAAAATAGGTAATTTTTATGCCAGGTCCAAGCTTAATAAAATTCAGACTGTCTAAACCTAGAATTGCGGTCATACGCCTGCTGCCATAACCATTCATTTAAGTACTTATGGCTCCTCATGACATTCAAGCCATTATAGGCCCTGTACTTATCTAGAGGGACTTGGCCTTATTAGAATCCATGCATTAAGCAACATTTAAAATGAAGAATTAGTGTATAGTTTCTGTATGTCAATAACTTAAAGTGACGGCAATGGAAATTGTTTGCTGTGCTTGTTTTGGCTGGCCTGGTGTGCATATGTATTATGTACTTATTTTATGTTCATCATTTGTCATTAGCTGTTGATGCCAAAGAAGGAGTTTGAGTTATTCAAGGTATGGTCTCTTCCATTTCCCATGGATTTTTGAAGTGAATTTTCTAACTTAATTTTTATACCTTTTTCTTTCTTTAGTTTCTACTTTTCTGAGTTTGAGGTGTTACCTAACATAATATAGGCTTCTGTCTAGTTTATGGATGCCAGTTCTTCATTTTCTTTCCTATAGAGGTATAGAGTGTTGTGCTTGAAACATATGACTAAAACTGTGCTAGAGTATATGCTCTTTGAGCTGTATCAACTATTTTTAATATTCAACTCACGATAATCTATGAGAAGTACTATTCACAGAGGATATCCCTAATTCCCGTATGTGAACAGAAGCCAAGAGTTTATATTTTATGTG
>NW_012153951.1:4974293-4979420 GCF_000956105.1 Propithecus coquereli
TTCTGTTTAGACTGCTTACAAGTTTAAAGCTCACTAAAATCACACCATGATGCATGCAGTATTTCCTTTTGCAAAATCAGCTATTAAATAAGAATTAATCTTACATTTAATGTACTCTAATTGTATTCTGTATAAGATATAAGAATAAAATGAAGCTATATCTTAATAAACATAATACTTTAATACACAAAGTTACTTTTCAAATACTCTATACCATTTATACTGTATTTTAATCTATATTAGTTTTACATGGCTAGATAAAAATGATGGAAATTAATTGTATATTTACAAACTCCTTCACTGGTTGATTTGTGGGCACGTAATTTTACTATCAAAAGCCAATTTGCTTACATTTCCTGATATTTATTGTGAATTATAATTGATATTATTTTAATTCCATCTTTTGTCTTAATTTTCTCATCTGATGTGATTTGCTCCATTTTCCTAATAGCAATTACTTGGCGAGCTGTCAGAGGTAACCCACATTCTTTCCCTCATGACACTTCTTTTCTAATATAATTTTTTTAATTCAGTCTCTGGACTTAACACTCTCCAAATGTTCCAGCTGTGCTTAGTTTTCACTGCAGAGTTCCAAAGAGACTAAATTTAGAAGAAAAATGTGTAATTCAGAGTAGGTTAAATTTTTAAGAACAGTTCAATTTTAATGGCTTTGTCGGGCTTACTTGCATAATTTCCCCTCTGAAGCAGTATTTTGCATGAATCAGGAGCTTATCTCTCAATAACATTCTTTAATCCTTGAGAATTTCTACTCAGCTTTGGTTGCTAAAGAAAAGTGACTCATTCCAACTTAATTATCAATAGGAAAGTAAATTTCCTATGAGGTCTAGTAATTTTGTCTTTCAGAGAAAGATAAAAAGAGAGATTTTGTTTTAAATAGAACTTTATATGTGTGGAATCACAGGCAAGAGTTAGGAAGTGACAATTACAGTACAAGAGTAGGTCCACACCGGGTTCACCAACCATCCCAGTTTGCCCCCAACTGAGGGTTTTACGGGGATGTGGGACTTTTCGTTGCTAATTACTGGTAAAGTCCTGGGAAAACTGAGAAGAATTGGTCAAAATTTCATTTTTGGATTTGGAGCTTCAGTTCCGTTGGTTTAGGAGCAAAAAGTCAGAGTGCGATTCTGTCTTCCAAGACTTTCCATAAGTTGAACGTACACTGGAATCATCAATTCTATAGCTTCAACCAGTAATAACCAAGAGACAGAAATAATAAAGGGAAGAGCATAGCTGGGTGGCAGGTAAAGAGGAGTGGAGCGGCTAGGGAGGGACACAGAAAAGCGACTTCAGGAGTCAATGCTGATTCTGTTTCTTTCACACCAAGAATTACAAACCAGTTTCCATGGAAAAGCTGTCTTGGTTGCCATTCAGAACAGGTTGTAATGATTCAAGGAAAGTCTTTTTTCCTCTTTTTCACATCAGAGGTTGGAAACATGAAGCAGGAGGAGAGGACTAAGAAAAGAGGAAAATGTGCAAGTAAATATAATTTGTGGCATAAATCATAAAAAATCTTCATATGGGTTTTCTTGACTTTAATCAAATATACATATTTTTAAGCCTATTATGTTAGGTCATACTGATAAAGTTGCATTATGTAGTAATGACAGATGAATGAAATGAGGCACAGAACATTTGGTGAGCTTGTCTTCAGGCTTGATTGTGACAATAACACACAGTGTATTCAGTTTTTCGCAGTATTATTTGATGGATAGCAAAACACTTGCTCTTGTTTTTATGAAAGCAGAAAATATGAATCATATCATGAAATGCAGAGCTCATGGCATTTTTTTGTTTAAGTGTTAAAAGCAATGATTTAAACTCTGACACTTTTGAAATACTAATGTGAGAATTCATAGCTCCTCATGAAATTACATGCAAAGGACAGTCTTGTCGACGGAACATTGTACATTAATCAAATGACTTTGGTGTGTGCTGAGTATTACACTTTGGTGATGTTTGCTGTATTTTGATTGCTTTAAATATTTTATTGGCCCAAATATAGGAAGATTATTTTGTGGAGTATAATTATAATAATGATACACTCTAATATATGACTGAATACATTAGTATTCAGTTTCTAGACCTTGAATGTGGGGATTAGCAATCTCTTTCTATTCCATCTAACTCCATGGCTTGCTCGGAGAATCTTATGCCTCTATTCCTTCCCTTCCTCCTTCCCTGCCTCTCTCCTTCTTGCCCTCTTTCTCCACCAAATATCTACCAGCATTATAAACACCTCTTTCAGTTCTAACTCCGTCCTTGCATAATACCCTTCCCACTTTCTCCACCACACCGGTTGGTGAGTGGCAGCTTTTAAAGAGGCAGCAGAAAAGAATGAGGACTCCTTCCCACTCAGGTTTCCACAGATGTTAATTATTTGCCATGAAGGCGACTGTGGTGAAGATTGATATGTTGTTTTTTGAGTAATGATTTAATTAAAAATGATGTGTGTGTGTGGTGTGCATTTTTGTTTTAGATCTCTGTGGAAATTGGGGAGGACTCTTAAAATCAATGCCACCTTATATTTGGGCCAATTTAGAACCTAAAAGTAAATACTATTCTAATCAAAGGACCAGATTACCAAAAGGTTTTTTGCATTTTACGTACTAATCCTAAATTTTAGAATAATTAAAATTGTGTTAGTGCATTATCTAAACTTTACCTCAATTACAAGTCATGGCTGTGCATCTTCAATTCTACAAAGAAAATATGCCTTTTGAGAATTTGGAGCCTCTTACAATGCAGTTTATCTATTAAAATTATCTTGTTTAGATTTATAAGTCTTAACTATTATGTGTATTTAAATATGAAATATATACAAATGCTGTTTTATAATGGCATAACCATCATGATTTAAAAAATATTGAAAAGCATTTTATTACATGTACCTTTTTCAATACAGATTTCCACATACCTTTTTTCTAGTATATGCTTGTGAGTTGCTGCCAATTAAAGACCATACCACTACCCTCACAACCATCTATCCCACAACATTCCCATTTTAACAGGCAAAATTTCTAATTTTAATAAATTTACATGAAGATGATGGCAGAAAGGATTATGCCTTGAAAAAATTAATATCAACATTTTAAAATTATTTGCTGGAAAGAACAGAATTAAAAATCTTTGAATATATAGTATACTTACAGAAAATAAGGAGTAAGTGATGCCTATGCTATTGACATTTATAGATTTCCAGTGAAATTAGAAATTATTATTAGTACAAATTATAAAATAATCAGAAATCTTTTAATCTACCCTGGTCTTGTGTGATTCCAAGTCCAAATTCAGTTTTCTTGACATTTATTACTATAGTACTACTGTTTGCTATTGGCTTATCCTTGTGACTTTTTAACTTACATTTTGACTTTGAACAAATATGTAAAATGTTTAAAAGATAATTTTTAATGATCATTATACCTATATCTAATAACACAGGATTAGAGATGAATTTGTTATTGGTTTACAAATAAATAGCCAACAATATCCTATCAAAGTATAATTTGTTTTCCTAGCCTAGATTTATATTTTTAAAATTTTCAAGTTAATTATTTGTCTTTTCATAGAAACAAAGGATGGAGTATGGTCCAAGAGCAGCCGATACGCCCTCGGCTCCATCACCTCCTCCAACACCAGCTCCTGTTCCTGTCCCCCTTCCACCTTCTGCTCCAGCACCTGTTCCTGTGTCAAAGGTCCCGGCAAATGTAATCCGTCAGAACAGCAGCTCCAGTGACAGTGGTGGCAGTATTGTGCGAGATAGCCAGAGACACAAACAACTTCCAGTGGACCGTAAGTTACCCATGGAGGCAAAAAAAGTTTCTTCTGTGAATTAGAAACACTACTAAGTAAAATACTGTTTGTTATTGGTTCTACTGATATTAAATATTATTAAATATAAATAATAGTCCTTTACACTTGCATGGTACTTCATAGATTGCAAAGATTTTCACCTAGTTTCCCATCTTTTAAATAATTTGGAGAAACAGGAAATTCTCTCCACTCTCTAACATATGTATTTCTACTCATATTCCAATATATTATGATGATTAAATGCAGACTCTGGAGCCAGATATACTGGAATTTGTATAGTCAAACAGCACTTAACCAGCCATGTGACCTTCAGCAATTCAGTAATCCTCTCTATACTTCAATATCTGAAAAGTGGAGAAAAAATAATAGTGTCTGATTCCCAAGATAAGTGTGAGGATTTAATGAGATAATGCATATAAAATATTTAGTTTAGTGGTTTTCAGCCAGGGGTGATTTTGCACCCTCCTTCTTCCTCTGGGGACATTTAGGGTTTTTTTGTTTGTTTGTTTATTTGTTTTAGAGGTACATTTAGTTTTGTCTGGAGACATTGCTTGTCATACCTGGGGGGATGCTACTGGCATCTAATGGGCAGAGGCCAGGGATGTTTAACAACATGTTAAAATGCACAGGACAGCCCCCCACAACGGAATTATCTGGCCCACAATGTCAGTGTTGCCAAGGCTGAAAAACCCTGGTTGATTTTGACCAATGTGTGACACATGATAAGCAGTCAGTAATATTTACTGCCGTTATCATCATCATCATCATCATCATCACTTCCCTGCTTTTCTTCCTCATATTCGCTATTCTCAAATATATGCACAATCACACTAGTTTAATGTAATCACCTGCCAATAGCAGTCTCAGATTTACCCTCCAAATTCAGATTTCGTGTGATTTAGAGTTCATATTTTCATAAATTTAAATTTGATTTTTCATAAAATAGTTTCTATGAAAACTATGTTTAAATAAACTAAAAGAAAAGATACTATGGCCAACTTTAGATTATTCTAGTTTGTATTGGTGAGCAGCTGTATAGATATATTTGGAAAACTGAAGGTAATTATAAAATAATTTTTATGTTGTTTTACCTCATATTAATAGTATATGGCATGTCTATTTAATCTCCAAATTATGTTTTCTTAAAGTATTATAAAATTACCTTGCTTTACCTATACTTGATATATAAAAACTCTTGGAAAACTATAGGCTGTCTATTCACTCTAATGATAGTTTCCTTAGCAGTGCAGAAGCTTTTTAATTTGATTAGATCCCACTTATTTATTTTTGTTGCTG
>NW_012153951.1:4979470-4982451 GCF_000956105.1 Propithecus coquereli
CAGTTTATTTCAGAATGACAATAAAGATACTACCGTATTTGTGTAGATTCCAGTGATCCTAACACCCTAACCTTATAAAACTTGACTGGATTACAAATATATGTCTTACTCATCATTTTTATTCTTTCATTCCTCAAATATTTGTTGAGTGCCAGTGTCTTGCACTTGATAAAAAGAACGATAGAAAGCTCAGCTCTAAGCAAATCCTTTGTCAAAGCCTGCTGTGTGGCAATGAGTTCCCAGGTCATCTGCCGTGGCTTCACGCTTTCCTATGTTCTTGCTGTATCAAGAGCAGCGACCCTTCTCTCCTCCTCAGATACAGCCCACGCACTTTTTTCCCCTTCCATCCAATGATATCAAAAGTCTGAAGAAATGTAAAGAAACTTCCTCTGACAAAAATGTTTTAGATCCCTGTACCGTGCTGCAGAAATACAACTAATGATTTATTGCTTAAGCTTGCTTCACATTCATAGATAGCAATGATAATATACTCCAAAGTAGATAACGCCAGTAGTCAGTGCTCTTGTTGTGCCAGGCATTGTTTTAGCACTTCACAAATACTAATTCCTTTAATTCCCACAACAACCTTGTGAAGTAGGCACATTTTACATAGGGTACTAAGGTACAGGAGAGATCACTTGCCCACATTTACACGCTCTGGATGCCAGGATTGGGACACAGCACTCTGGCAGAGTTCATGCTCCGATGCACTCTGCTGTTCTAGGGAACAGTGAGTACAAAAGGTTGTCATCTCTTTTTGTATAAACATGTAGTTTTTCACTACATGAATGCTTAAAGTGATGTTTTTAAAAAGTAGCTTTACCGTGATAAAAGCTGATCTGAACAGTCACAATCCTTGGAATTGGATTTTCACTTTATGTATCCATTTCCTGGATTTCATTGATTCTTTCATTTTTTTATCATTTAAGGCTAATAACCCAAATTATATGATTTACTTAAAAACAACATTTTATAAATGATGGAAATAAAGGAATTGTGTATAAACTATTTTCATGCAACATCTCTAAGTCATCAAATATTTTTTAAATGGACACAGTTGCGACTCCTATTTTTATGCCCTTATGTTTCCTGTAAAGAAGTGTATATTAATAATGGCAGTTTCTGGGTGAAGGGCACAAGTACAGCCCTTGCCTATTGTTCACACACTTTTGTCAGAGATCCTGTTCTGATGACAGGGGTGATCATACCTGGCACCAATAGTGAATAGGTGTTGAATTGCCACCTGGTGTCCCTGAGAGGCCAGGCTATTTAATATCCTCACATTTGATGTGATTTTTAACAGCTCTCTAAAGACAACCATTCCCACCTAATGTGTTTCCCCCATGGCTTCAGCAAAGTTTTAAAAATAAAAGAGAGGATAACAAAGAATTTTCAAAAGATACCAAACATAAGAAGAGATCGAATGAAACCCCAGGGAAAAGAAAGAATGCTTATGAGAGATTATGGAGAAATGACATGTCTTCTCATAAGACTTTTGTTGTAGAGCATTCCAGGGCTTTGCCTGTTTTAGCTGGGCAACAGATGGCCATCCAGGCTGCTTTTTCCCCACCTGGAATCTACTTGCCACATAAAGTTTCCTGATCTTTCTTTTGACTTGATTCCCAGACCTCTAGCACTGTGACTGTTCATCTACTAAAATTACCCTTTTACCCATTTAGATTCTCATGCTATGTGCCAGGAGCAGACGCCAACCCCTCTGCTGTTATTTCTAACATACCCAATGGCCTGAATAAAGAAGTCTTTTGTTTATTTTTAAGTCTATGTGTTTATTATTATTACAGATATTCTTAATCCACCAAGATAACAAATAATTATGAATGTCCTGTCTTTATGGTCTTGTGAATTCAGCAAAAAGTTTCCTGTCTTTTCTATTTCCTAGTAAAAGATATTATGATACTGTGGGAGAAGTCCCAGTCTAGGTATTGGTAGATGAGGGTTCTGGTCCTGGTTCTGCCACTAACCAGCTCTGTGACCGACCTTAAAGAGAGCATTTCATTTTTCTGTGCTCCAACTTACTTGGCCGTGAAATAGAGGGGGTCAGTTGTGTGGTCTCTACAGTTCTAGCTAGATAAGATTCTCTTAGTCTTTATATAGATGTTTAAGTAGCCCTGTATTAAAACTGGAAATATTTTCTACAGGTGACTACTAAACAAGTAACCCTACTAATTTCAGCCCATGTTATGAATGCTCTGTTTTTAAGCTCAAACCAGACATTCAAATACTGCTGGACAGAGAGTGATTACTTTATTAGAGATGCCTTCATTGTCTTCCAGCCAGGCCAATTTCCTTATAATATTCTGTTCTGTAAAATTTGTTTTTTAAAAATTAATCTCAGAAGACTCTGCTCATTAATTAGAGGCAAGTTTTTAGATAAGGATGTTTACTTTTTATTCTGCCTCATGTATTGACATTTTCTCCGATATTTCTTGTGATAATTTGAATGGTTTCTAATAATAAGAAAACTTTGATAAAATAAGATACTTACACTTGCAAATAATATAAATTATAAGTATTTTCTCCCATCTGAGATTTCCTAAGGAATGTAGTAATGCCTTTTGTAATGTCTTTCATCTTTTCCTGTTTACTGTTCATTCTTGTCTTTTTCTTCAATTCTGATTCCTGGCTTGAGCCATAAGTTGACTTTCTGTTTAAAGGTTCTGTCTAAAATTGAACTAAAACTATTAATACATATCATAGGTAGGGAGAGTACTTTTGGAGAACATAAATATATTTCCCTTTTCTTGAACAGAACCTCGTGTTTTATTTTTGTCAACTTTGGCACAACCAATAAATTTTTTAAGTGTTCACAAGTTTCATGAGTTTATTTTGCTTCTCTATGTAAATAGAAACTTGTGGTCCTTGTGGGGATTGCCTATTTTGGCTATTTCCTTTTAAACTTTTCAACACTATGTAACTGTCTTTTGAAAATTTCTGAATGCAAATATAAATGTAGTGGTGCA
>NW_012153951.1:4989121-4995685 GCF_000956105.1 Propithecus coquereli
AAAAACGGGATCCATTTGTACTCACCATCAAATTGGTACCAATTGATCAACACTAGGTTGATCACATGGCAGAAATACTCTCTAGGGATTAGGGGGATGGGGGGGCAAATCTACAACTAAAGGACACGGGGAGCACTAAAGGGAGGGAAGGGCATGCCTTTAACCCTCATTTGGATGAGGTAAAGACATAAAGTGTAACTATAATGTTTGTACCCTCACAAAACCCTGGAATAATAAAAAAAAAAAAACTCTTAGAAAACTAGAGCCAGGAAGATATTTCCTATTTTCTCTATATGATAAAAGTATGTAAAGGGTATGTGAGAGAGAGAGAGAGACGGCCATCTGTCAGTCCCTCACTGTGGGCCTCTCCTGGGCTCTGCATTCTTTTCTCCATATAAACATATTTTTGCTGTAAATGATCAATCTGTTTCCATTTCTTTCAATACTGTGTATCGTGTTGAAAAAGGAATAATTCCAAAATTAGTCTGCAAACCAAATCTTATCTCTGACATCCAGATACATGTATTAAAATATTAACTTTGTAGCTGGGATTGGATGTTTGAGATTCATGTTCAAAAATTATTGAATCTTTCACACTTGCATTTTTTTTCATCTCAGTAAGTCATACATAACATCTATTCAGTTGTGGTCATTCTTGATAAATTAAAAAAATTTTTAAATGAAGACATTAAAACTATTACTATTTAACTATTCTAGAAACTCTAGTTAAATGCAATAAGCACAAGCCTACTTTTACACCTTGCTTTCTGTCCCAAGGTGTAGCCTAGTTAAATAACCTTATCTATATCTTGACATTACCAGAAAACTAAAGGAAAAATGAAGTTTTGGAAAAGTGGTTAACGCTTTTTGTGCAGCAAAAATAACCATGTGTGTATGAGCATGAAAGTGTATATAACTATAATATAATATGCTACTAAATTTTTAAAATGTGTGGATTTTTTTAAAAGATGCTTTTATTTTTTTTCAAAGACACTAAAGACATAGTTTTAAGATGAGAACATTCTATAAATATTTTTATTGATTTCCCTAAGGACAAATTAATTCCCTCTTAAAAATGACTGTTCCTTTCTTTATTCTTACCACAAGTTTACAACATTTCCCTCC
Organism: Propithecus coquereli; assembly: GCF_000956105.1. Classification (NCBI taxonomy): domain Eukaryota; kingdom Metazoa; phylum Chordata; class Mammalia; order Primates; family Indriidae; genus Propithecus; species Propithecus coquereli. The sequence continues at coordinate 4,990,247 of NW_012153951.1, forward strand.
TTTGATACGTCAGCACAGTAATCTTTGACACCGTGATAATCTTTTTTCCAGGCCTAGGATCAGAGTTGATAGACATCCAGTCCCCATTGGGAACAGTGTGTGGGTTGGGACAGTTTGTTCTTTGTCCACTCCAAGAAACCAAGAATAACCTAATGGGAAAGAGGCATAGTTTGAACACTTGTAAAGATAGAGAATTCTCCTGATAATTGTGACTCACCATTTTCAAATCTTTTTTTCATAAATAGAAGGGTGACACTGGAATATAAAATATAAACATCTCTCCCAAAATTAACACATGTACTTGTTTCCTTAAAATAAAATCTTGCAATTACTTATGTAAAGTTCCTTTTTAAGATATCTCAAAAGTATAGTTTGACATTAAATAAATATATTTCTTTTTATAAAACAAATATTTCTTGATAGCATTTTGTAGAACAGTTTTTTTTCTGAATCAATGTTCGGGCTTCTCAACAGTCTTTTGGAACCTGATAGACATGTTTAAGTATATATTTATTGATAGCCAGATTTCTCTAAAAATAGGGCTATTCATGCTACCTACATTTTCTGCTTACTGCCTAAACTTCTGGTAAAAATAAAATGAAAGGAACTAGAGAGTGAATACTCATAAAAATGTTATCAAATAGCCATGAACAAGGCAAAAAAAAACCCAACATGCCTGTTTAAAAAAGTGTAGCAAGTGGCAAGAGTGAGCTCCTTTTTGCTGAAGTGTAACTGTGTGTTGTGTATTCAAAATAGCTGCTTGGAACTGTGTGTCATATAAGCTATTCAAATTGGTTTATTGCAAGATCCCAAAAGGTTCTCCTCTTATCACTTGGGAAGATACCAACACTTCAGTTGCTTTGTATTTCTTCCATTTCCTTTGAAATGCTAGTCCTTTTATTTGAGTTTAATCTTTTGTAATCAGAAGTGTTATTTTAGAAAGAGGTGTAAAGTTAGTCTGGTTTGTTGTTGTGTGCTAGAACATTGAAAGTGGAAACCAAAAGCCAGGCACAGTGGCTCATGCCCGTAATTCCAGCACTTTGGGAAGCCAAAGTGGGAGAATCACTTGAGCCCAGGAGTTCGAGACTAAGCTGGGCAACATAACGAGATCTCACCTCTACAAAAATTTTTTTTTTTAAGTTAGCCAGGTACGGTGGCATGCGCCTCTGTAGTCCCAGCTTCTCAGGAGGCTGAGGTGGGAGGATCACTTGAGACCAGGAGTTCGCAGCTGCACTGATCTTCAGAGTGCTACTGTACTCCAGCCTGTGGCACAGAGTGAGACCCTGTCTCAAAAGAAAAAAAAAAAAGGAGTACATTAAAAGATCAGAAGGAGATTTTTTTGTACTCCCTGGAAGAAGACTATGTTTTGAACTGGCGATGATTGATGTAGTAGCTAAGTCAGTGGATAAGAAAATAAATCTTTTGGTGTGGTGATACTTTTTTTTTTGTCCCTTTGATATGTACTCATATGCTATATGGCAGTGTGATGTAGTGATTTTAAATAGTTAACAAATGGAAGGGAAAAAATGGTGGATTAGTGGTGGCCTCCTGGCTCACTGCTCCCAGCGAAGGAGGTGAAGAACTCGTATGGCTACACATGAGTGGATCACTCCCCCCACCCCAGAACAGCGTTGTGAATCTGCAGAGAAACGGCGTGGGACACGCAGGGCAGGAAAAATGGCGAAAGGGAGATACATTCGCCAAGACTGGAGAGTGCGAGAAATACAACAGAGAATAGAGAGCAGCGCGAGAGGGCCACCCACCCAGCCAGCCGGCACAGTGCGAGCTGACCCGCAGGAGGACACCCGGCTCCCGCACAGACTCCACAGCCTCTCAGACAGGGACGCGCCTGAAATCGGTGCAAAGTCGTGGCACAGGACGGCAGGCTCTGTGGAGAGGAGACGATGTGGGAACCATTCTGAACGCTCGGGTGCTCTGTGCTGGGACCACACGGGGCAGGCGGGACCAAAAGAGCAGGACCCTGTGCGAGGCAGAAGTGAGACTGCAGGACTGTGATGCCGAAGGAACAGCTGGCAGCTTGTTGGTGCAGCCTGCCGGACAGGCTTCCGCAGACTCTTGAGTCGTTGCCCCCAGCGCCAGCTCTCCAGGGGCGGCGGCCACATCTTTGGCGTCCCCGGCCTGGAGACTCTGCAGCAGCCGCGATTTCAGGCACCACTCCGCCCCCACCCAGGGACTTTCCTACAGGGCACGGTGGACTCCGCCCTTGGGGATGGGGAGAAGTGAGAACAGCCTCTTTCTCTGCGTGGCTGGCGTGAATCTGTGGGACTTTGGTGCTGAAAAATAGTGGCCTGTTGATTGGGTTTGCCAAACCGGCTTCTGCCAACTCTTGAGTGCTGGCCCCTAATGCTAGTTCTCCATGGGCGGGTGGCCGCCATCTTTGGGGTCCCCAGCCCAGAGATGCTGCTGCGCACTGCAGTTTCGGGCATCAACCCTCCCCCAGCCTAGGGACTTTCCTGCCCGGAGTGGTGGACCCTGCCTTTGAAGGTGGGGTGGAGTAAGGAAAACCGCTTTCTCTGCGTGGGAGGTATGACTCTGCAGGACCTTGGAGCGGAAGAAATAGTCAGCAGCCTGTTGATTTGGCCTGCCAGACCAGCTTAGGCCATCTAATAAGAACATAACTCCAGGGATTGGTCTCCGGGGTTTGGACAGCCGCCAGCATTGAAATTCGTGGACAGGGAAGGAAAAACCTGGCCACCTCACCAGTTGACTCCTCCCATCAGGAGCAGCCCTCCAAGTGTGGTGGAAGAGCCCTGAATAGCATATTAGCATCTTCCCCTAGCGGCAGGTCAAGCAACCATAGAAGCACACACACCCAGGCTTGCACACACCAGCTGCCATCTGTCTTGCTCTTACTCCCACCTTAAGGGGGAACAGGGTGCAAGTAACCCTCAGGAGTGGCAAAGCCCCTCCCAAAGATTGGGGCATTCATATACCCCATCCGGGGACCAGAGCGTACCACAGAGACATCAGATTACCTCAATAACTGGCTCCTCCACACAAACTACAATCAATGACAGAGAGTGTAACCCCATAGCTTACCACAGTGCTTCCATCTCAAGCTGTTAGAGAGCAGTGGAGTCATACACACAGGTGCAATCCACCACCTTGAAGCTTAAGCTGGGGGACCAAACTCACTAGTTTCCATTGGCAAGAGGTGAAGACAGCAGGTCAGAGGTAACATAACTTGCTAGAATACCCCTAAGGCAATACTGGACCAGCACGCCTCTCCCCAACACTATCAAGGAACAACCCTTGGGGATTTGAGATAGGGCCATAAACCAGTCCTAGCACCCCCAGTTCTCGGCCAAGAAGCCTGATGAGAAAGAATCAGTGAAAGAACACAGGAAACATGAAAGATCAGAGCAAAAGTCACCCCCAAAAGAAATCATTAGATCCTCAACAACAGATACGATCTTAAACAAAATGATTAAAATGACAGAGGAAGAATTCCAAATATGATTTGTAAGAAAACTGAATGGAACTGAAGAGAAAATAGAGTGCCAACACAAAGAAGCCAAAAGAATACAGGAAAAATTCTCTAAAGAAATTAAAGTATTACCAAAGAACCAAACAAATACTGGAAATGAAAGAGGCATTCAAGGAACTACAAAACACAGTGGAAAGCCTTAAGAATAGGTTGGATCATGCAGAAGAAAGAATCTCAGAGCTTGAAGATAACACCTATGTGCTAAAGATATCAGATGAGGAAAAAGAACACACAAGCAAGAGACATGAACAAAACATACAAGAAATGTGGGATTATGTAAAGAAACCAAACATAAGAATTATAGGCATCCCTGAGAGAAAAGAAGACAATACACAAGGGCTGGAAAGTCTATTTCTTGAAATAAACGGAGGAAAGCTTGCCTGGCCAGAAATCTAGATATCCAGGTATAAGAAGCACACAGAACTCTTGGGAGACTCAATGTGAAAAGACAGTCACCATGTCACATAGTTATTAGACTGGCCAAAGTAAACATGAAAGAGGCAATCCTTCTAGCAGTAAGATGAAAACAGCAGATAACCTACAAAGGAAAACCTATCAGACCAACTGCAGACCTCTCAAGTGAAACCTTTCAATCCAGAAGGAACTGGGGACCCATCTTTAGTCTTCTAAAACAGAATAATGGCCAACCTAGAATTCTTTATCCAGCAAAACTAAGCTTCTTACGTGAGAGAGAAATAAAGATTTTCCCAGACAAGCAATCACTGAAGGAGTTTGTGAAGACCAGGCCTGCCCGGCAGGAAGTACTCAGACCTGCATCACACACTGAACAGCGCAGTAAAACTCTGTAAAAGAACAGAACACTCTGTAAAAATCACTCAAGAGTTAAAGTCCAGAACGCTGACTCCACAGTGGCTTGAGAGGTAAAACAAAACAATAAGAATATATCCAACAGTATGAAGAGAAATCTACCTCAAATATCAATTCTCTCAATAAATGTGAATGGCTTGAATTGTCCACTGAAGAGACATAGACTGTCTGAGTGCAAAAAAAAAATCACAAGCCAAGTATCTGCTGTCTCCAGGAAACACATCTTACCCACAAAGATGCTTTCAGACTCAAGGTGAAAGGTTGGGAAACAAACTTCCAGGCAAATGGAAACCAAAAGAAAGCTGGAGTAGCTATTCTTATATCAGATAACATAAACTTTAAAACAGCAAAAGTAAACAAAGACAAAGATGGTCACTATATAGTGGTGAAGAGAAAAATCCAATAAGAAGACTTAACAATTCTTAATATTTATGCACCCAACACAGGAGTTCCCAGATATATAAAGCAAGCTCTGATGTAAATAGCATGATAAACAGTAATGCCATAGTAGCTGGGGATTTCAACACCCCACTGACGCAACTGGACAGATCCTCCAAGCAGAAAATAAGCAAAGAAACAATGGACTTAAACAGAGCTCTAGAACAAATGGGTCTAACCGACATCTACAGAACATTCCACCCAAATAAAACCAAATATACATTCTTCTCGTCAGCTCATGGAACTTTCTCTAAAATCTATCATATCGTAGGCCACAAATCAGATCTCAACAAATTTGAAAAAACAAATTATACCGTGTATATTCTCAGACCCCAATGGAATAAAACTAGAGATCAATTCCAACAGGAACACTCAATTCTACACAAAGTCATGGAAATTAAACAATCTATTGCTGAATGACTGTTGGGTCAAGGAGGAGATTCAGATAGAAATCAAAATATTCTTCAAACTATCACATGCGTAGAGAGAAAATATTTTTTCCCATTCTGTGGGCTGTCTATTCACTCTAATGATAGTTTCCTTGGCAGTGCAGAAGCCTTTTAATTTGATTAGAACCCACTTATTTATTTTTTGTTGCTGCGACGATTGCTTTGGGGTTCTTCTTCAAGAATTCCTTGCCTAGGCCAATGTCTGAAAGGGTCTTC
>NW_012153951.1:4996675-5001512 GCF_000956105.1 Propithecus coquereli
GATTGGGGGGAGGGGTAAATCTGCAACTAAAGGACATGGGGAGCACTGTAGGGGGGAAGGGCATGCCTTTAACCTGCACTTGGGTGAGGTAAAGACATAAAGTGTAACCAGAATGTTTGTACCCTCATAATACCCTGAAATAAAAAAAAAAAAATTCTTCGAACTAAATGATAACAGAAACACAAGTTATCAAAATCTGTGAGATACAGCAAAAGCATTCCTGAGAGGAAAACTAATAGCATTAAATGCCCACATCCAAAAGATAAAAAAGTCACAAATCAACAAACTAATAGACTGTATCAAGGAACTGGAAAAGGAAGAGCAAATCAATCCTAAACCCAGCAGAAGAAATCAAATAACTAAGATCAGAGCAGAACTAAATGAAATCAAGAACAAAAGAACTATACAGAAGATTAATAAAACCAAAAGTTGGTTTTTCAAAAAGATAAACCAAATTAACACCTCTCTTGCTAGGTTGACCAGAAGCAGAAAGGAAAGGACTCTAATAAGCTCAGAAATGAAAAAAGAGAGGTCACTATAAACATCACAGAAATACTTGTCTTTGAATACTATAAAAACCCATACATCCAAAAACTACAAAATGTGGAGGAAATGGAGAAATTCTTAGAAACACACAACCTCCCTAGGCTCACCTAGGAGGAGATAAGAATTCCTGAACAGACCAATATCAAACACAGAAATTGAAGCAACAATTAAAAAATATTTCAACAAAAAAAAGTCCCGGACCAGATGGATTCACACCTGAATTTTACCAAACTTACAAAGAAGAACCCATCTCTATACTGCAGAAATTATTCCACGACGTTGAGAAGGATGGTATCCTCCCCAACTCATTCTATGAAGCCAATATCACCTTGATACCAAAGGCAGGAATGGAAACAACAGAAAAAGAAAACTACAGACCAATATCCCTCATGAATATAGATGCAAAAATCCTCAACAAAATCTAAGCAAATCTAATTCAACAGCACATCAAAAAATAATTCATCATGACCAGGTGGGCTTTATCCCAGAGATGGAAGGATGGTTCAACATACATAAATCTATAAATGCAATTTACCACATAACTAAATAATAGCAAGAACCAAGACCATATGATCCTCTCAATAAAAAGTTAATTAATGAAATGTATGTGATGTATTACTTAAATTCAATGATCAGTAATATTCTGTCTCATTTTCTCTAGCCCCCCCCTTCCTTCCTTCAACCCTTCCCTTTTCCCCTTCGACTTTTTTTGCAAGAGATTTCCTAAATACTTGAGGCATTAAAAAATATTAGACTGAAGTAACTCTATCTGGTTGTTTCACACCTTATCTTACCTCCCAGAGGCACCAAACACTTATTAAAACACTTTTCCTGGGGTGGGATCATAGAACAGTGATCACAAAAGACTCCCTTAGGGACCATGTCATTGCCATGTGCCAGGTTCACTAGTTAATTGGATTACTATATCAGTTCTTTGTTCTTAATTCTTGAAAGTGACATACAGATAACGTAATTTACCTATGTATGTATACACAAGTATTTCTGAAATACATAAACACATTGTTCCCCTTCCCATACTTTTATTTCTTTCCCATTTTTCTCGTAACAGTATGTTCATATACGTATCTTTCTCATTAGCATAAAATTGCCAGGATAGTTAGGTAAGTTAATCAAAGGTAATTCCAATGGCTTTGGCTATAAAACAGCCCTGAGCTGAAAATTAGAAGATCTAGTTCTAGCAAACTTCTTCTACTAATTAAAATGTGACTTTGACAGATCATTTCTCTGCTTTCAGCCTCCATTTTCTTATCTGGTTATTAAGGAGTTTGTACATGATTTTCAAGGTCTCTCTCAGTGAAAAAGTCAGCAGAATTCATTTATTCAGTAAGCATTTATTCCAAGTGCTGAGGATATAGAAGCAATCAAAACAGGGAAAAATCCTTTTTCTCCTCAGGCTTATATTTGAATGAAAGGAGATAGGTAAATAAATAATTGAGTTGATAGAGAATATCAAAAAGTGGTAAGTGGTTTGGTGTATAATAAAGCTATGTGGATAGAGAGGACTGTTGGGAGGGGGTTGCTATTTTAGATAGGTCAAGGGAGCTCTAAAGGAGGGGACAGGTGAGCCTGTGGATATGTGGGGAACAGCAAAGAGCACCAGGGAGGCCTCTGGGAGGCAGAGTGGAGGGGTCCTGGGGGAGAGTCTGGAGGGGCCTTGGAGAGGTGCAGGTCAGTCCAGCCTTTTGCTGGGAGTAATTAGGATCACTTGGGAATATTTTGAGCAGAAACACTACAACATCTGACTCACATTTTAAAGGATCATTTTAGTTGTTATATTGAGAAGAGAATGAAGAGAGAAGAGTGGGGTGGTAGATAGTGGAAGCAAAGAGACCTGTTAGTAGGCTGGTGGCTCAGAACAAGCTGGTCACAGAAAAAAATGGAGTGAAGTAGTTGGATTTTGAGGTGGGACTAACAGGATTTAATGATAGATTGCGTGTAGTACAGGACAAAGGGGAATCAAGTGTAGTTCCATGGTATTCTGCCAGAGGAACTGAAAAGACAAAATTGCCATTAACTGAGTTGGGAAATCTAAAAGCAAGTCTGAAAATGTCATAAAAGCAAGCTTCAGAAAGAAAATCAGGAATTCAGGTTTGGACGTGTTATATTTGAGATGTAACTGAAATAGCTAATAGACATCCAAATGAATATATCAAGTAGTCAATTAGCATATGTGGACCTAGAGTTCTGGGTCACAGGAGTGGAGGAATAATTTGGTAGTCATCAGATGCTTTTAAATGGCCATGAGACCTAGGCACAGTGGTCGTTGATGGAGGTATTGCAGGCAGAGAAGAGGTCCAAGGGTTGTGTCCTGGAGAGATGAGAAGATTTAGAAAAGGATACTGAGAAGGAATGGCCAGTGATATGGGAGGAAAGCCAGGAGAGTGTGGTATCCAGGGGCCACAAGAAAAGTGTTTCAAGGAGGAATCACCTGCTTCACATGTTGCTGATGGGTTAAATGAGATAATGGCTGGGAAGGGATTGGCTGGAGTGTAACAGAGAGATTGGGGCAAAAGCAATGAATTAAATTGCAATGAATTTATAAGAAAATAGGAGAATGGGAATTGGAGTCAGCTAGTACAGACAACTTTTCATGGAGCTTTACTTAAAATGAGCAAAGACATGGGCAGTAGCTGGGAGGGAACATGGTCAAAAGGGCTTATTTAAAGGTGACAGAAATAATAACAAAATGATAGCATGTTTGTATGCCAATGAAATGATTCAATAAAGAAGGAAAATTGATAACATAGGATAAGTAGGGGAGAATGACTGTCAAAGTATTTGAATAGACAGAGAACTTGCGGTCTAGTGCATACATAGGCTTGGCCTTAGGAGCATGGAGGCAGTTCATCTATGACACATTAGAAAGGGAGGCAGAGTATGGGGAAAGGGCTGGGAGAAAGAAGGGCCACTAGGAGAACTTAAGGAGGTTCTATTCTAACTCCTTTATTCAGAAACGAGGAAGTGGGATCATCAGTCCAAGGTGAGGACTGGGGAATAGGGTTAGAGATTTGCAGAAAAAGTAGGAGATATTAAATACTTGTCTAAGACAGTGGGCAATTATATGGTCCAAGGCAGGACCAGAGACCTCTTGACATTTGAGGCTGGATTATTCTCTGCAATAGGAAGGTATAGAGCAGGTACACTGTGGAATGCTTGTGCCTCCCAGGCCTCACCCACTGCATGACAGCAGCAGCCTTCCCTCTTTTCCTCCCTCAGTGGAGACAACCAAAACTGTCTCCAGACATTGCCAAATTTCCCTGGGGCCAAAATTGTCCCCAGGTGAGCACCATTGGTCTAAAGAGGTGTCGTATGATTGCTAGGAAGCATTAACAGCCAGGTTGAGGTTCATAATCATGAATTTAACATGAGATCATTCAGCATTGTTGTGTTACATTCACCTGTGCAGGTGTAGGCATAGAATAAGGAGAAAGTTAGATTTAACCAGGTTTGGGGTTTTGCCAATTGAGTACAATGAAGAAAGAAGAGAAGAGCCAAGGAATTATTTTAAAATCGATCATGGAATTTACCTGGGTGAGAATAGAAGTGAGGAAAGATGCTAGGAACATTAGATTGTAAATCCTACTTGGGTCAAAGAATTATTGGGATTGGGGTTCTAGAGAGTGATGCAATGTTAGGGATTTTCAAAAATAACCTGCCCTCTGTTGGTGTCTAGGAAGGAAATCTCAGATGGAGGAAGTGCAGGACGAACTCATCCACAGACTGACCATTGGTCGCGGTGCCGCTCAGAAGAAGTTCCATGTGCCACGGCAGAACGTGCCAGTTATCAACATCACTTACGACTCCACACCGGAGGATGTGAAGACATGGTTACAGTCAAAGGGATTCAACCCTGTGTAAGTCTCTCTCTGAATACTTTCCAATTCTTTATGTAAAACATTGTTTTCAATTTTGGTTACTTAGATGTCACAAACGACTCTTAAAAAAAAAAGAGCACAGACTGCATACTTTGTTCCATACTCAGGAGATGACTATTCATAGCTAAAAAAGAGCTGAACGAAGAAGAAATAACCATCATTTGATACCACCCCATTTTCTAGTTGGTAGTATCTGTTCATCACTGGTTCTTTAAGCAAACTGTCAGCAGCTTTGAGGCCTGGTAGCTTTCTTTCTCGCTCATCAGGTTGCACAGGATAGGGCCATGGTCTTAGCTAGACTTCCCAGACCATGTAGGACATACAGCATAAGCTTTCCTCCTGCTGTAGGATATAGCATCTCAGAGAAATATCAATAAAAAATAGATAACGGCCAG
>NW_012153951.1:5001942-5002779 GCF_000956105.1 Propithecus coquereli
TAAATATTTTATGTGTATTGGGTACAATGAATTATTTGAATAATACGTATTGAAGGGACCTTGAGCTATCAACAATTGAAAAATGAAGTATAATAGTTAATCAATTGCCAGATTACTAGAAAATTATCTGTTCCTTCTATGAAACACCAAATTTCAAGGAGTTGGTATTAAAGAATGATACTAAACTAAATTGATTACTTTTTGAAACTTCATAATCAGTCATTTTGTGTAGCCTCAGGGCCATCACCATGATAGAACCTTGTCATTGCCCTAAGCACTGTAGTGCCATTAAGTAAGAGTTCCAGCATATGGAACACTTAGAGAGGTTACTAGCAAGAACAGAAAATTTTCCCTCTTTTGTTTTTTTCTAGGCAATATTTTAATGCTTTGTTCTTTCTTGTTTTTTCAGGACTGTCAATAGTCTCGGAGTATTAAACGGTGCACAACTTTTCTCTCTTAATAAAGATGAACTGAGGACAGTCTGTCCTGAAGGGGCCAGAGTCTTTAGCCAAATCACTGTACAAAAAGCTGCATTAGAGGTACGACTTGTCGATGTGACGTGGTGTTTTTTCCTGCATTTTTCAAGAGTGTGGACTGTAGATCTAAGCTTTGGAAACAACCATTTATGTCCCTATTGGCAAATTTCCCTTTCTTACAGAGCTGAATTAAATTTGACTCAGCTTTTATAAATTTGTTACTGAAGACCATCAGTGACCATTTGTAAAGAGATTAATTTGTTATAAATGAAGCTTGAGCATTTACTTCTTGACACTTAACAAAAAACATAATGTTCTCATTTTATATGCATTAACTACTTCTATAGGAATTTTAATTTTA
>NW_012153951.1:5004759-5007439 GCF_000956105.1 Propithecus coquereli
AATATTATGTCTGTCATTCAGAGTGTAGCTCACTTTAGGCTAGCCTCTGCTTATTGAGGTTTCTTCTCTGTCATATTCAATGATATAATATTTAGATTTGTTTAAAGTTCTTAATGCCAATAGTTAAAAAATTGAAACATTTGAATGAACTATAAAGCGTAGCCAGGCCTTGGACATGCTGATACCAACCTATGGAGCATCCCCAAGACATTTGTATGGCTCTGTTGATCGCAATTCCTTGTATAGCTTGTATTTTGATTTAGTTTATATTCTGCTTATGATGTATACCGTGTTCTTGTATATGAGAAAGCACAAGTGGGAAAGAGGTCGTGTATGCTCGAAATCTATCAGAGGAAGTAGCCTGCATTGGTGTGCATTACAGTATTTTGCTTAATGAAGGCCTCAGTTCTGAATATTGATATAAGTAGTTAAAAGGAAATTGGGGCCATTTTATGTGTTTATCTGTGTCAAGTCTTTCTGGTAATAAGAAACGCTTAATTTACGCATATTTTAATCCTGTGAAAGATTCTAGATAGAGAAAAGAAAGATACCTAACCTTCAACAAATGTTATTTTTGGAAACACGATTTTTGTCATTAAATGTTATATTATTTCACATATATAAAACAGATGTTATGTAAGAATGTTGTATATTTTAACATAAATCCATTTAGAGAGATTATCTAGATTCATTACTTTTCATAGTGCCTTTTTCACATGAGTCAGCTGGAAAGTCCGCAATAAACAGTATTTGCTGTATGTTAACAAATGACTTCTGTCTCACTGGCAAAAAGGATCTTTGCTACGTAGAGTGGGGATTACAGCTGAATGGAATGGGAAAAAATAGAGGTCCACTTTTTTTAAAAAAAACGATGTATCATTCTATTTGTGAGTGGGTAGAAACCACTCTGGAGTGCTTTCTTCAGTAATTTCTCTTCTTTCCGCCTCTCTTACCTCATCATCTTTTCCATCTACTACTTAGTCACAGTTGGTAACAGCAGTGAAAATTTATTTATACCGTACTTACAATTGCTAAATGCTTCCACATAAATACTTTATGGATATCTACAATAACTCTATGAATTGTATTTTTATAAATGAGGACATTTAGCTTCTTAGTGGCTAATTTTCACCAGCTTGTAAAGGATATAGGAGTCTCTCGTCCTCCATCTCTCTCCATAACACTGCCCCTTAGATAAAGCGGTACAAACGTTAGAATGATAAAGAAGAATTAGTTTAGATCTTTCACATTTCATAAGCACTGACACATATTTATAACTTAGCCTTTATTAAAGATCTCTGAAAATATAGGGATAAGACAAAATAAGATTAAAGAGTTAAGGTAACCTATGTGTAAAGTAGCATATCTGATATTAAAAGAATTTATGTAATTTGTCTTTATGCTATAAAACACCAAAGGAAAATACCACAAAGGTGGTAATTGTGGGAAGCAATTACCTCACTGTGGCTGTGGGGGCAAAGAAAAAAGATTCATGGAATTTAGACGCTTGAAGGGGAGGCACTACAGAGTGTGGATCCAGACATCTGAGGTCACTGGTACCTGAGAGTTTGTGGGAAAAGACCTCACGCAAGTCTGACAAACCAGTCTCTGAGAAGGGGGCCCAGCCTAACTGGTGCTATTGCTTCAGGAATTCAGAAAAGAATTCAGGAATTGAAAAAGTAGTTCAGAAAATCATGGAGCCGGGCCTTGGACCTTGGAGGAGAGCATGCCAGACAGCTGATGCTTGAATCTCTAAGAGGACACAATGAGGCTGCCTCTGGGAGCATGGGGAAAAGCAAATGGTAACTTGAACCAACTACTTCTCCTGGGAATCATTTGCTATTTGGAGAGTGAAGAATCATTATTAGGATGATGTTGGTAGGAACAGGAACTAAAACAGGAGGGAGAAGTGCCCTGTTGCCTCTCTAGCCTTCTGTCTCCCTGTGGCATATGCTTTGGGCAGAGCCTATCAGGCACCCACCAGGCAAAGCCCCATATCACAAAGATGAGAATAAAGGCACATACTTGAAGCTGAGGGAATAACATGTAACCCATTCCAGCCTCTAACTACTTAGCCTCTACTCTTGCTCTTCTATACGTAATTGAAATTCCATACGACAGTAATTTTTAAAAGTTTATGATTTTACCTAATAAGATGCAATCATCCTTTTCTGTTAAACAATATTCAATGTAGAGTTTTAATGTAAAGAATTGACTAAACAGGCAAAAAGAACACTGAGGCATCACAGAGATGGTGATAATAGAAAGCAGCTCCCACCCCTAGGGTTAGAGAGCAAAGGGAAGGAGTTGGGTTTATCAGCATTTAGAAGCCTGGAAGGAGGGCCCTAGAAAGCCTGGTCTTGGACCCATAAAGAGGAAGCACTGTCTGATGTCGGTGCTGGTGCTTCAGGGTCACAGAGGACAGCCTCCCTGTGGAGGTGGGGCAGAGACGCGTGAGGAGGGGATTCTGCCCAGTTCATGCTGGTACCTCTGAGGGAGTGCAAGGATGTTGGTCCTGAAAAAGTAGGAGTAAAAACTGGAAACTGGAATCATCTGCTACTGGAATCAACTGTTGGTGCCATAGTGAAGATCTGTTCACTGGTTTACAGCCATTTGATTTTCATGTACCTTTGTGTAGTTTTCTTCTAGTTTTTTTGTTCTTGGTTTTCATTGAGCTTCT
>NW_012153951.1:5007489-5008598 GCF_000956105.1 Propithecus coquereli
GATTACTTTCTATATGTTGACTGAATAAGGATTATATCTTTTCTCGAGCAGTTTTGTTACCATTATATATTCTAATTTTGTTGAGAGTATATAAATGACATCTTAAAGGTATATTAGAAAATTCCATATTCCTAAAATTTATGAAGTCCTTCATTCCAGAACTTCCTATCGTTGTCATTTGCCCTCACTGCCCACTTGATCCTGGTCTCTTGCTGCCTGTTCCTCTGGATGTAAATTGAGGCAGAGGCTACTTACTACCTGAGGTTCTTCATGTTTCTCGGCCACCTTGCCACCTCACCCTTCTCTGGGATCTAGTTCATCTTTTAAATTACTCCCTTGTGTAGCCAGAGACTTCAGTGGATGAAAGCGTAATAAAGGGAGGGGACACAGGGATTGTAATAGGGCTAGGAAAGGAGAACAGTGGCACGATCAGATGATCGAACTATATGGAGGGAAACCGGGTGAATTCTGAGCCTACTCTTTGGCCTGAGTTAAATTACCTAAAGGCAGATCGTTATCTTACTTGACCCAGAAAGATTTCTTTGATAATTTACCATATCATTTTGCTTATTATATACACATCCTCTTTCTCCCAGGAAATCTAGAGTATTCCATATGCATTATTGATTTATCTTTATCATGTTCATATGAAAGGTATAGTGAGTGAATTGCCTTAAGATACTTTATAAAATGAAAAATGATTAATGGTGATACGTTAGTGAAGTCCAGAAGCTTCACTTATATGAGGGACAATCCCAAAGAGATACTAGAAGAAGATCACAACGGACCTTTACCCCGAACCATTTCAGTACATGACCTGCAGCCTATGCAAGTTAGTAACCATCTTGTCTGAACCATGTTTATTTTTCAGGATAACAATGGCAGCTCTGAATTGCAAGAAATCATGCGAAGACGACAGGAAAAAATCAGTGCTGCTGCTAGTGATTCAGGAGTGGAATCTTTTGATGAAGGAAGCAGTCATTAATTTGTTTGTTTGTTTTTAAACTCCATTATTCTTGGCATTATTCCAACATGCTTTGTTTTAAGAAGCCTTAAAGGGAATGTCAGATTCATTTTTCTTGGGATAATTTATCACCATAAAAAACCAA
>NW_012153951.1:5021853-5022956 GCF_000956105.1 Propithecus coquereli
CAAAGGAGGTGAAAAATCTCTACAAAGAGAACTACGAAACACTGAGGAAAGAAATTGCAGATGACACAAGCAAATGGAAAAACAAATCATGCTCATGGATTGGTAGAATCAACATTGTTAAAATGTCCATACCACCCAAAGTGATTTACAGATTCAGTGAGATCCCCATCAAAATACCAATGTCATATTTCACAGATCCAGAAAAAAAATTCTATGTTTCATTTGGACCCAAAAAACAACCCGAATAATCAAAACAACCCTAAGCAGAAAGAACAAATCTGTAGGCATCACATTACCAGACTTCAAACTATACTACAAGGCTATAGTAACCAAAACAGCATGGAATTGGCACAAAAATAGAGACATAAACCAATGGAGCAGAATAGAGAATCCATATATAAAACTATCCACATACAGCCAACTGATCTTTGACAAAGCAGACAACAATATACACTGGGGAAAAGAAACCCTATTCACTAAGCGGTGCTGGGAAAATTGGATAGCCACATGCAGAAGAATGAAACAGGATCCATATCTCTCACCACTCAAAAACATTAATTCAAGATGGATAAAAGACTTAAATGTAAGGCATGAGACCATAAGAATTCTAGAAGAAAATGTTGGAAAAACTCTTCTAGATATCAGCCTAGGCAAAGAATTTATGAAGAAGATCCCAAGGGTAATCACATCAACAATGAAAATAAATAAATGGGACTTGATTCCATTAAAAAGCTTCTGCACAGCAAAAGAAATAATCAACAGAGCAAATAGACTACAGAATGGCAGAAAATATTCATAAGCTATACTTCTGATAAAGTGCTAATACCCATAATCTACAAAGAACTCAAGCAACTAAACAAGAAAAAAATAAACAACCTCATTGAAAAGTGGATGAAAGACATGAACAGAAGCTTCTCAAAAGAAGATAGATAGATGACCAACAAACATATGAAAAAAAGCTCACCATCACAAATGAGCAGGAAAATGCAAATTAAAACCACAATGAAATATCATCTTATCCCAGTTAGAATGGCTTTTATTAAAAAGTCCAAAAACAATAGATGCTGGTATGGATGCAGAGAGAAAGGAATGCTTATTCATTG
>NW_012153951.1:5023006-5024562 GCF_000956105.1 Propithecus coquereli
AAACATACAAATATCAACATTCCAACATCTGGAAACTTAACAGACTCCAAATAGGATGAACTCAAAGAGTCACCACTGAGAATATATTATAATCAATGTATCAAAAGCCAAAGACAGAATCTTGAAAGCAGCAAGAGAAAAGTAATTCATCATATACAAGGGATTCTCAATAAGATTATCAGCAGATTTCTCATCAGAAACTTTGAAGACCAGAGGCGGTGAACTGCTATATTTAAAGGGCTAAAAGAGGGGAAAACCCCAAAACTTTAAACCAACAACACTATATTTGGCAAAACTGTCCTTCAAGAGGGAAGGAGAAATTATAAAATTCACAGAAAAACGAAAGCCAAGGGAGTTTATTACCAATAGACTTGCCCAGCAAGAAATGCTGAAGGAAGTCCTACAGGTTGAAATGAAAGAACATTAGACAGTAACTCGAAGCTGTATGAAGAAATAAAGATCTCAGTAGAGACAGGTAAATACATGGGCAATTATAAAAGGTAGTATTATTGTAACAATTGATGCTAATTGTACTTTTTGCTTTCTATATGATTTGAGAGACCAATACATTTTAAAAACAATTATTAATCTAAAAGCTAGTGTTATGATAACTTTAGTTTGTAACTCCATATTCTCTTTAAAAGCATTATTATTTTATGTTTTTGGGTACACAATGTATAAAAATGTAATTGTGTGATATCAACAACTGAAGGGAGTGGGGACAGAGCTGTTAAAGGAACAGAATTTGTTAAAGTTAAGCTGGTATAGCTTGTTATAACTTTAGGATGTCAAATATAATTACCATGGTAATCACAAGCAAAAGAGCTTAAGAATATACACAAAAGTAAAAAAATTAAGAAAATTCCATTTGCAGTAGCACCAAAAAGAATAAAATTCTTAGAAATTATCCAAGGTGGTGAAAAACTCGTACAATGAAAACTACAAAATATTAGATCTAAGCAAAGAGATAAACAGCAGCATTGTAGTTGCCGGGGACTTCAACACCCCATTGGCAGAACTGGACAGATCATCCAAGCACAAAACATAGAAACATTGTACGTAAATGGGACTCTATAATAAATGGGCCTGATAGATATTTACAGAAAGTTTTACCCCAAAACTAATGAATATATGTTCTTTGCATCAGCATATGGAATATTGTCCAAGATTGTCATATCTTAGGCCACAAAACATGTCTCAACAAATTTAAATAAATAGAAATCATACCATGTATCTTCCTAGATAATGGTGGAATAAAACTAGAAATCAACTCCAAGAGAAACATTCAATTCTACATAAAGTCATGGAAATTAAACAACCTGCCACTGAATGATTATTTGGTCAGTAATGAAATTAAGATGGAAATCAAGATTCCTTGAACTGAATGACAAAGGAGATGCAAACAATCAAAATATATGGGATTCAGCAAAAGCAATCATAAGGGAAAAATTCATAGTCTTAAATGCCTACATCAAAAAGACAGAAAGATCACAAATCAACAATGTAATGACACATCTCAAGAAAAGCAAACCAAACCCAAAGCCAGCAGAAGAAAA
>NW_012153951.1:5027565-5050837 GCF_000956105.1 Propithecus coquereli
AATCTCAAGGGACTCTAAGTAGCAAAAAAGAAAAAAAATAGAATTCAGAAATAAACTGTTGCATAAATGATCAAATGATTTTTGGCAAAGATGCCAAGACCATTCTAAGGGGGACAATAACTCTTTTCAACAAACAGTGCTGGGAACACTGGATATCTGCATGTGAAAGAATGAAGTTGGGCCCTTAACCAACAAAAATAAACTCAGATAGATTCATGACTTAAATGTAAGGCCTAAAACTATAAAACTCTTAGAAGACAACACAGGACAAAACCTTCACAACATTGAATTTGGCAATGATTTCTTGGATATGACACCAAAGGCACAAGCAAACAAAGAAAAAACAAAAATTGGATCATGAAAAAAGTTTTTTAATTGTACATCAAAATATACTATCAACAGAGTAAAAGGCAACCCACAGAACGGGAGAAAATATTTGCAAATCCCATTTCTGATAAGGGATTAACATCCAGAGTTATTGTTTGATGGGTATAGAGCTTCAATTTTACAAGATCTGGAAATGGATTGTGATGATGGTTGAATAATATTATGAATGTATTTAATACTACTGAATTGTACACTTAATAATGTTCAAGATGGTAAATTTTGAACATGTTTTCCCAAATTTAAAAAAAATAATAAAAAATCTGTCTTAATGTCCTTGTTTGTTAATTCTATCATGTTTGTAACTTCTAAGTTGGTTTTTTTTTTTCTTTCATTATGGGTCTTATTTCCTTTCTTCTTTGTATGCCTCATAATTTTTTAATTTGATGGCAGACATTGTGAATTTTACCTTTTCATATGCTGCATACTTCTGTATTTCTATAAAATATTATTGAACTTTGTTTTGGGATGCTGTTAAGTTACTTGGAAATAGTTTGATGCTTTCTGATCTTGCTTTTAAGCTTTGTTAGTTGGAACTGAAGCAGCATGTACACTAGAGCTAATTTTATCCCACTATTGAGTCAAATCTCTTCTGAATACTCAACCTATTGTTCCATGATTATAATGTTTTCCACTTTTGCTGGTGGGAATAAGGGTTATTTCTGGCCCTGTGTGAGCTCTGAGAATTGTTCCCTCTAATCCTTTTAGGTGGTTCTTTTATAGCCTTGGGCAGTTTTCTCATGTGCATACAATTATCAATACTCAGTTGAGGACTCATGGGGCCCTGTGCAGATCTCTGGCGCTCTCTCTTTGTGCAGCTCTCTCTTCTCCACTACTCTGTCCTGTGAACTTCAGTTCCCTTGTCCTTCTCACACTATGAGCTTTGTCTTCTCAACTCAAGGGGTTCTCCCTCCCTACACTGCGTCTTAGAAAGAATCTTTAGACAGAAAGCTGGATCACTTATAGGGCTTTCCTCAGTCATTTTCTGTCTTTCAGGAATCACTGCAATTCATTGCCTAATGTCCAATATTTTGAAAACTGTCTTTTCATATATTTTGTTTGTTTTTCAATTGTTTCAAGGTGGAGGGTAAATCTAGTCTCCATGACTACCCCCAAAACTGGAAGTAGTTTCACCTTGATTTTTAAAGAAAGCATACTTTCACTGTATATAAAATTCTAGGTTACCATATTTAATTTTAGTACTTTAAAAATGCCATTTCATTGATTTTTGGCTTTCATTGTTCCTTATGACGAAACAGCCATCATTCATGTTTTTCCCATTGGCTGCTTTCAAGATCCTTTTCTCCATCTTTCCTTTTTAGCAGCTTGATTATAAAGTTGATAGGTGTGATTTTCTTGATATTTAGCCTATTTGGGGTTCAACGAGTTTCTGGATATATGTCAGTGGTTTCCCATCATTAAAAGGCCTTATTCTTTCCAATCTTTTTTTCTGCTCCTTTCTCTCTCTTTTTCTCTCCTCAGCCTCCTCTTATATGCATATTAGGCCGTATGATATCATCCACAACATCCCTGAATCTGTTACTTTTTAAAATATATTTTTCCCCTATTCTTCAGATTGTAAAATTCCTATTGATTTTCTTTTTTTTTTCCCCTATGGTGTTCTGCTTTTCAATTCTCTGTTAAGCCAATCAAGAGAATTTTTATTTCAATTATTAGTCCTAGAATTGAAATGTAGTTCTTTTATATAGCTTCCATTTTTCTGCTGAAACCTTCTAGCTGTTCACTCAAAATAATATTTTCCTTTAATTCTTTGAACATTCTTTTATTTCTATATGGTGTATGTATACCACGGAGTTCTACTCAGCCACAAAAAACAGTGGTGATCTAGCACCTCTTGTATTAACCTGGATAGAGCTGGAGCCCATGATACTAAGTGAAGTATCCCAAGAATGGAAAAACAAGCACCATATGTACTCACCATCAAGTTGGTATTAATTGTCAACACTTATGTGCACATATAGTAATAACATCCATCGGGTGTCGGGTAGGTGGGAGCGGGGAGGAGAGGATGGGTATATTCACACCTAATATGCGCACCGTCTAGGGGATGGACACGCTTGAAGCTCTGACTCGGGTGGGGCAAGGGCAATATACGTAACCTAAACATTTATACCCCCGTATTATGCTGAAATAAAAAAAATATGGGCTGATCATTTTAAATTGTACAGGCTTGGCTTAATGCTTTGTTAGAATGGATCATGGAAAGCTCAATGTGTTTTTTCAAGATCTTCTTACTTGATGGGACTCAATTTACAAACTTTCTTCTGCAAGTCTTGTCAGGGCTTGGTTTTAGGCATTGTTTTTACCTGTCAAGAGTAGTTTTTATTCTAGTGTGGGATCCTTAGTCCTAAGTTCTTTTTTGTGTTTTGGATAAATGCCAAAAGCATTTGGATATTTATAATCTCTGCTGGATTCCTAGGTTGTTTAAAGGTGCCAAACGAGCTTCCTCACTTTTGCTGGGCCGGACCTCCAGTGTCCCCAGTATAGCTACCCCTGGTAGCTCTGTTCCGCCATCAGCCTTGTAGCAGCCAATGCTGGTAAGCCTTGGGCCGATGTTGCCCCATGCCAGGGATCTGTGGTAGACTTGCAGAGTTCTGTGGATACTCTATGCACAAATCCCTCCACTTCGGTGCCCCTTTTTAGAAGTTTTAGCCTCTTTTGGTGTCCTGAATTCTGATCTTTGCCTCCTCAGTTCAGTGGGACTCACTTGCTCTGCTTGGATCCTAGCATGCTGCACTGAAGTTGGAAAATTGTCCCCAGTCAGAAAGCCAGTGAGTTTTCCTTATCCCAAAGATTGCAGTCTTGCACTGCTTGTACAAGGGGACCAATGGACTTTATCTTGTTCCCTCTCCTTAATAGGCATCGGATCAAAGGAAGCTAATGTGCAAGGTACTCTGATCACTTAAAACGCTTTGTTTCATACTTTTTCTCTAAGAAAATTTATAGAAAAATGTGACATTCACTTGCTTTCTAAAATGTATAGAGGCTGCACTGGGTGTTGGGTAGACATCTCACCAGGGCTGGGTCTTCTCACTTTCTTCTCAATGCCTCCGTAAGGAAGGTGGAACAATATTAGAAAGTTGTAGAGAGTCAATAAAGGAGCTTGTATTAAGACTGGTTGTTTCTGAGTAGCAGAAGAAAATGTTCATTCAGTAAACACCTAGTGAGTGCCTACTTTACGAATTGGGTATTCAAAGAGAAAGCTAGATAGGATTTCAGCAGTCAAGAAACATGCATTCTAAGGTGTTGTTCTGTACTTGGCCTTATCTATCCCAGGAGCTAGTCTGATTGATCTCCTAGCACAAAATTTTGTCCTAATACCAGCAGTGGTGATTCCCCAGGACAGTCAGATTATGCTGCGACATTTAGTTTTTCCCAAACAGCATGCCTTTAAGTTAGTAGCTAGTATGAGAGATCATCACAAGGTTGTACAAAGGTCTCTTAGGAATGAATTGGGAAGGGAAGACATTTATCATTCTACCACCTTTCTTTTGGATCATTTCTCCTAGTGTAAAATAAAACCAAAACAAAACATAAAATATACATAAGCCGTGGTTGCTGTAGGTGACTCCCAGAGAAGGGCCGTTGCATTCCCAGCCATTCTGGGTCCTGTACAGGAATTTCCATTTTTGCTCACGTCTCCTTTTCGTCATCCATTCTCTCCCCATCATCTTGGTTACCCAATCCCTTCTCTTCTCTTACATTTTCAAGACCTGCTCCCACACCATCTCACAGCCTCCTTTCCTTGTGTCTTTGTTCCTTTCTAGCCTCAGAGCAGACAACAGGAAAGAAGCCAGCCTTCCGAGCTCAGTTTTATGGGAAACGCTCAATATTTTTTTTGAGGGGCGATGCTTTGCAGAAAAAATGTCTTCGAATACCCAAATGCTTGGGTTCATCTCATCACATTTGTGAAAGAAAGATTAAAAGTTAAAAGTTAGTAAAATGTTGATAATATAAATAGAGTTACTAAAAACTATGTAATTAAACCCTAAACTGAATTGGAGAAAGATGCGACTATCAGGTACTCAGAGAACTAAGGTCCTGAATCTGGATTTCTGTGTGAATTGGGATATTTTAACAGCTTAGATGCCTCCTGAAGAGCCTGGGGCACGTTGCCTTTAGTTTGGCACTGGAAGGAGGTGGGCAGCGAGCCAGGACTTCTGCCAGGCCCAGATGGTCCTGGTCCAGCCTGCCCTCAGGGGCTCTTTCCTGCCTGACTGTGGGCTCAGGCAGTCGGCCCAATGCCTGCTCCTTGCCTGGGTTGCCCTGGGTGGGAAAGCCCTGAAATAATCTTTTCCCTCCAGTGAAACATAATTTCCCCAGCTTTAATCATTCCTGTTAACTCTGAAAATGAATATACAGGCTAATTTGGTCTATGGAAAAACTGGAAATAAAATACACAGACACACACACACATGCAAACTAGTGAGAAATTACAATCTGTATGTCTTTCACAGTGTGTCCTGTTTTACAGTTTCTTGCTCTGAGCTGCTATCACATGCTAAGGCCTTCTGCCTTCGTATCTATTCTAAGGAAAGGGAAACAGGAACTGAATTCATGCATGCTGAGAATTTTCACATGTGTCCCCTCTTTACAAATGAGGAAAGCGAAACTCAGATAAGTAGCTTGTGAAAGATCTCATGGTAAGTGGAACAGCTAAATTTGTATTCAACTCTCTTGGACCTCTATATATCATGCACATTTTCTTTTATTTCATATATCATAGGTCAATGTATAAAAAACTTAGCAGAAAAAGCACTTTAAAAAATGAAATTTTATGTAGTATACTGCTGTATAAAACAGGTACAGAACAGGTTTCCCCAGCTGAAGCTGCAGAGAGGAGGCTTGGAGCCTCGTTTGGGAATCACGGGTCCAGGTCCCCCAGCCCCCCTCCTCCACGCGGGCCCTTGCAGGTGAACGTGAAGGTAAACTGGGTGCTGATTATTCCACGGCGACAGTTAGACCAGGAAATACAGTTCTCAGTCTCCACTGTCATTTATAATATACCCGCGGGGAATTTGAGATGGCCCACCACTCCCTAGAAGCCCTATTTTATTTAGGTAGAAAAAAATCACCTTTGGACATCCTGTCAAAGTTCCACATTTATGCTTTGGAGTAGAAATTGTGTAAAATACGAATAAATCAAGGCAAAACTTAACAGATCCCAGCCTCTATCCGCCCGGTGATAGCCAGGCCAGAACCAGGAGTCAATGTGCTGTGAGTTAATCTGTAATGTGGTTTATCTGGTAAACAGGGCAGCTCCCTCTCCAGCTCCTAGGAGGCATGTGGTAAAAGGATGGATTTGCCTGTCACTAGTGACTGAACAAGAAGCAGCAGCGCTACGGGAGCACAGGCTAAGACAGTTGCTAGGGGCTGTTTTCTAGCCTATAAAACACAGCCTTTTGCAAAGTGAGGGGGCTGCGGGCATTGAAATCTTGTAGCAACCCAGTATCTTGCAGAGGATCAGTAAGGGCACATTTTACGTTAAGAGCACAGCAGAGGGAAGTTAGTTTATTGCCTCATCTCCAAAACCAATCTTACCACAGGGCAGAATTTAGAAGTTTGGGTAATTCGTTTCATTTGTCTTGCGGCAATATGGAAAAAAAAAAGAATGGGGAAATGACTATTGCTATTTTATGCCTTGGTGAAGAAGGCAGCACAGTGGATTTGCAGGATGCAAGTTAAAACAGATGCATGGAATTGCCTGGATGCTTCCAACTTCTTTCAGCGTTTGTCCCAGCGAGTTTCCCAGGCCCCCATGGGACATGTACGTGCAGACAAGGCCTCTGCCTCACACAGCACTGCTCACTCCAAGTTTGGCAGCACTCAGCAGGAAGGGTCGTCCCTGCTGCTCTGGGGAGCAGACCTAGGGGATGGATGGGCTCATGATGAGGGCGCCCCCAGGGGATGGAGGAATGAGAGGGGCTCACACTCTGCAGATGTCTTGGTGCTGGGATGAGTAGCAGGGTTGGGTGGTCTAAACGTGCTGAGAGAAAGAGATTCAGAGATTCGGAAAATCACACGGCATTTACTCCATGCCGACTGCCAGGCCCTCGTTAGCGCTTTACACAACCAGTTCTAAGTTCCACCGCAACTTCAAAAAATAGATATTACTTTTTTGTGGGGACATTTAGAGAGAGTAGGTGACACTCAAAGTCACACTGCTACTGAACATCACAGCACCGGGTTCTGTGACTCTAAAGACTTTTTTAAATTAAGCCACTTTGTAGCCCCAAACCACCAGGCACCACGCCAAGGGCTTCACGTTTAATCCTCCGCGCAGCCCTGTGGCGGAAGCTCCTATTATTGCCATTAACAAACAGGGAAACTAGTTCGCAGAGAGATTAAGTGGTATTCAAATGGCTCCTGCTCACTCCAAACCTCTATTTTTAACTTGACCCAGACATACCTACATGTTAAGGTTTGTACATATTGGCTTCTCTGTCTTAGAAGTAGTCAGCTTTTTAGCCACAGTTTTGGTGCGATGAATTTGCACAGATTGTACAACTGCACGTCTTCTCGGAATGTGAATCCGACCCCAGCATCGCTTTGCTGGGAAACCCTCCAGTGTGGGTTACATGCACTGGAGACATAAAACACACACCTCGCTGCTGAGTTTGGTGGTAGAAAATCGAAGCAAAAAGCCAGGCCTGGGTAGTCCAGAGCTCTCACCTGGAGAACAAGCTTCTGCTCTGGCGCCACACGCTGTGACACAAGGACCCAGGCTGGGTCTCAGACTGCACCCCTTTTATATTTCAAGGTCTGTGACTGTGAAGGTGTGTGTGAGGGGAAGGGGGTTCAGGCGTCTGGGAAACTGAGTCATCCCAGGTTAGGTACCAGCTTCAGGTGCTCTTAAAAAATCTATTAAAGAATTCCAGGTGACCTTTGGAAACTGGGAGGTTGGCCTCTCCTGGGAAGTCATGTCATGTAACAAGCTATTCCTGGTATCGTTTTCAGACCCCGGCATGTGTTATCTTCTGAAGCCCAAGGCAATGGACTGAATGTGTCCCCTCCAAAATTCATATGTTGAAATCCTGACCCCCAACTCCCACTGACTTTGGAAGGTGATTACGTCCTGAAGGTGGAACTCTAATGAATGGGACCAGTGCCCTATGAAAAGGACCCCAGAGAGCTCTCTTGCTTTCTTTCTGCCATGTGAGGACACAATGAGAAGTCAGCCATCTGCAACCCAGGAGAGGACCCTCACTAGACCTGGCCCCGCTGGCAAACTGATTTTGGGCTTCCAGCCTCCAGAGCTGTAAGACATAAATTTCTGTTGTTTATAAGCCACCCGGTCAGTGGCACTTTGTCACAACAGTCCAGGCTGACTACGACACCCTGTGGAAAAGGTACCATCACTATGTCATTTCACAGATTGGATAACTGAGTCACAGTTAGGAGCAGAGTTCTTGCCTAAGTCTCTTTCCTTGTTCTGCACCACTGTGCTACACCCTGTCCTGTGTTGCTCCCCAAGTTCACTGGTTAGGGGTCGATATCATCTAGTTTGGTTTTGGACGTGAAGGAGACCTTCTAAGACCATTCTGTTTTGTGTCTGTAAAGGAAGTAGTGGTTGCAATTAACTTTTCCTCGTTTAAACAATCCTTTGAACTTTTAGTGTTCTTAGAACTGAACAAAAAGATTTTGTCTCGGCTGGCTTTGAACTGCCCACGTCCCTGGAACTCACCAGGACACACACAAAGCAAAGGACTGGGTTGCCCGGTGTCTCTCCACATGCCAAGCCTCAGGGCCTCCTGGATGCTTGAGCTTCTACTGATGTGAAACCACTCTGGGGCGTATTGTTAATAGGAATCCAGGGGCAGTAGCCTAGCATAAGGCTGAAAAATTATAGTGGGCTTGCTAAGTAATGGTCTTATTATGGGGTTTGGAAAGCAGTAACAACAACAAAAAATTAGGAGAGCTCTAGCCTGGAGAAAAGCCACGTCTGGAGAAGAGTGCATATATTTCCATAAAAGAGTTTATTTATTTAAAGAACCGTCATTGCTTCTGTGACCTTTCCCTGAGCCCTTGTTTTGTGTTGTGGCTTAACTTTGCTCTGCTTCCTCTTTAACCTGTGTTCTGGGAATTGTAGTGGGCAGTCCACAGCCCTGCCCTGAAAAACTCGCACTGTAACTGAGATGGAGCATTGCTGTAAAGCTGATCCTCGTGCTGCCGAATCAGCTAAGGGCAGGTTGACTGCCATAACTGACAGCACCAAAATCTCAGTGACGGTGCAATAGAAATCTAGTCCTTGATTACATATGGGCCACATCTGCCAGGTGTCCTTCCTCCAAGTGGGGATTGAGGGACCCAGGCTCCTTCGTCTTTGGCACCACCACCTGTTTGGGGGTGGAGGCAGGGAGACAGAGAGAGATGTACGAGAGGTTGCTCCTGGGTAATTTTTATGGGCCGGGGCCAGAAAGCACACCTGCCATTGTCCGGAACTCAGTCACATGGCCCCACCCTAACTGCAAAGGGGCCAGAAGCTGTAGCCCCAATATGCTCTATTACGTTTGCAGTAACAGTAAATCCACTGGATTCTGTCGAGGGATACATGAGCTGGAGCTGCCTGTGGAGGTCTTAGGAGACATTGGCCCTTTGGTGTCTGCCAAGAAGAAAACATTCAGAAGGTAGGGCAGAGGATTGGTCACCCATACGGGCCCCAGTGACTGATGCACGGAGGGTGGGTGTGTTATACACAGGAATGAATATACACTGTTAGTATTGTTTAATGTGGCTCTGTAGTCATTAGTACTTTATGTGGCAGCATAGTCTTTCCTGACTCTTCCAGAAAAAAAATCACCTGTCCTTCCCTTGGACCTACATTGGATGCTTTACGGGTTTCTATCCTGGTGTCTGTAACCCTTTGGTGCCCTTATTTTCACTTCTGACTTCGCCTGCTAGAATGTACACTCCTTGAGGCAGGGACCTTGTCACATCCATCTTCATTGCCACAGCGCCTGGGATGAAAGGTCCAGCAAATAAATGATTTTATTAGAGGGTTAGAGACTCACCATTTCTCAGATTGAAAGCTTACCCTCTATATTAAACATATTGCCTGGAGATGAAGCTGTTAATTCCATTCTACTGTACTTGATCCATCAGTACAAATGAGAAGCAGCACGGCGTAGTGGGGGAAAGGTTTGGGGCTGGATAGGGGTGCGTCGCAATCCAGCTTCTGCCACTTTCAACCCAGGTCATTGCAATTTAACCTACACTGCCTCTTCATCTAACTGCTTCTCTCCTTTGTCACCTGGTAAGCGGGCATTCTTACATCACAATGACGTTTTGGAGTTAAGAGAATATGCATACAAGGGACTTGGCTTAGCGCATTGGGGAGAAAACCCCCTTATGGCCAAGAGCCAGGTGTAAGCGCTGCCCCCTTTGCTGCCTAAGAGAGAAGCCAGTCCTCTGTTCAGAGCAGCTGTGGGCAGTGGTGTGTACATGGCGCTTGCCCTTTTGCCAAGATGGGGACGTAGATTTGGGCTTCAGGCCTATGACCGTGAAAGGCATAGACTCATATGTTCTTAATGTTAGTAAGGTCTTTGGATGTGCAAAAAAGAAAAGAAGAAAATGCTTCCTGAAAAATGAAGGGCTGGGCTGCCTTGCGAAGCAGAGATTCCTCATGCTGGAAGTGTTCCGTGGAAAAGACTCAGCCATCTGCCAGGGATAGAGTTGAGAGTCCTGTTTTGAGTAGGAGAGCAGAACTAGCTTGGTGACTCTCATCAAGGAAGAGGAACCATGCCAGGGCCTCTGGTGGTTGATGAGTAACAAAAACAATAAATACCTGTCATTTCTGTTATATAAGACATTGGGGAAAGTGCTTAACATCATCACCTTGGCTGGTGGGTATGTCCGGAAAATATCTTGACAAAATTTTTGGAGATATAAGTAGAAAATGTTGAAAAAGACTTCACTCATGCTTTCTTAGACCTTCCAACAACAACAAAACTCTGATTATACAACGTATTTTAAAAAGATGCATAATGCACCATTTTGGTCAAGAAATTGTTCATTGATTGATTGACCGATTCCTTCAACATGATCAGATAAGCAAACATTTGTTGAATGAGTGATAGAATGAATGAGTAACTCTTCCTTTACCCCAGGTTTAATAGCCTCAGTTTTCCCAGGTTTTGTTACTATGATCTGTTCTTTTTCCACATGCCTAACAGTCCTGGTGACCCTGCCCTGGATGACTTTCAGTCTGTTAATGTCCCTCTTACAGTGCAGCTCTCAGACATGAACACTATACCTATACTCCATCCTTAGTCAAGTGGCCCCCCAGGAAAAGGCCTTGTGATAAGCAATCAGCTAAAACTAAAAACAAAAATCTTACTGTTCTGGAAGGCCAGGGGTCAGAGATGTCACGGTTGAAATTTCCTTCAAATGGATCCAAACGGGGCTGTTAAAAACCAGAGGTAGAAGTTTGCAGTTTTTGTATGTGATGTTTTTGTTGCTTTATAACCCCTCAGCCAAAGTGAATGTTATTAATATATTCAGTCCTGGGCATGGCTCCTGGCCTCTATCCCTGTGCCAAGTACCAGACCAGGGATCTGGGAACTAGGACACGAGCCAGCTATTTGAAGCACATTACATCAGACATTTCCTGAGGTGAAAAGGAAGGCCTCCTTGCTAGAAAGCAGGGAGAATTTTGGCTCTTAGAGGCTGGATTCAGTAACTTTAACTCCCTGGCTAAGGGCCAGGCCTCCAGCAAGCAGCTATCATGTGGCCTGCAAAAAATTCAGATCCAAAGCCTCTGGCTCCTGCTTTACGGGTGACACCATGGCCTCCTTTGAGAGATGTATCACCTTTTTAGGGACAGGGGAAGATTTTAGAAAAGGAGAGACATTATAAAACCTGGCATTAAAAAAAAGTCCTGATAACTTTTCTACTTTTCAATTTTGGCGTCAATGTTGTCTTTGTAGTGGGAAATTGCATACCCTGAATTAGAATGCTGTCCACAAAAATATGTCATCTATCACTCTTTCTTTTTGAGTTAAATAAAATCATAGATATATTGATGTTAACTATTAAATTTATAAATTAGACCCTAATATTAGTTTCTCAATTAACTTCATAAATTGTCTTTTGCAGCCAAGGAATTTGATCTCAGTATCACTCTAAGTTAACTATTTTGTAATTCTGAAGTCTTTAGCTCTCCCTATATACCAAACGGCTACTATGAATTGGACATACTAATGCCTTTGTGTTCATTGAGTACAAAGCGCTACTCAAATGATTTTTTTAAAAAAACCTTAATTAATGATACAGAGGCTCTGGAAGCCTCCCTTCTCAATGCTTAAAGTTGTGTCCTAGGGTGGAAACAGAGCTGGTTAGAGTAACCTTAGGGTACATGAGAGATCAAGATACAAAGCACCTTTGGGTGAGTTATCATATCTGATACTCCTCCTACCTACAAAATACGGAGTTATTATTAGATCATTCTATAGTTTATTAACTTAGGCTCAGCAGAGATAAGTTCTAAAGTCATTTTCAGGATCAATGCCCAAGTCTTTTGCTAGACCAATGCGTTTCCCACCATAAGCTCTACAACTGAGGGGCACCAGTGTTGCAATGAGCACTGATGACTGCGCAGACCCCTGAAGGAATGATCTGGTGAAGTACTTTGGTGTAACCTTTCTGTAGTCTCAATTCTTAGTCGTCAGTTTAAACTCTGGCTGGATACTTAATCTTTCCTTTTGGGAAAATTGATCTGGCACTATTTGATCCCTGCTTTGAAGGGGTGCTCACGAAAAACATGAAATATTTATGAAGTGCTTTGTTTCACGGGAAGTACTGTTCCAGGCTATGAAACTTTAGTGTGCTTCTGGGTGGCTGAGTTGGAAATGTATTTCAGCTTTTACCCATTGACTCTTCCGAGGTTGCACAAGGCACTCCTGACTGTCCATGTGTGAAAATCTAAGAATGTCATACATCCATTTGTCACCTTTTGTGAACCATGTTTGCTCCTGAGGAAGGCATGATGTATTACTCAAATGTCCAAGAAGGGAAATAAAGGAGTGAGTGTGAGAAGAGGAGGTGGCAGCCGGGATACAAGCAGTGGAGGCAGGGAGGTGAGTAAAAACTGACAACGCCTGAGGAGCCCAAGCTGTTAACCCTGCAGGGTGTCGACATCCTCTGCCATTCACCCTGCAAGGTGAAACAGAGACTTGCTGGCCAGATCTTGCAAAGGAACTTTGCCAAGGTCTGCTGTGGCCAGGCCTTCTCAGTGACAAGAGACAGTGGGGTGCGGAGCTGTTCATTTGGCATCCTTCACCATCACTAAGGTCACTGGTAAAATATCAAGCTGATCCTATATACATGGCTTCAGGAAGACTATCGGGATCGGAGGGAAGCCAGGGGAGGGGACAGCGATCAGGTGCACGGAGGAGCGAAGCCTTCTGGAAGCACACACAGGAAGGGTCACAATAGCCATGTTGCCACAGCGAAGCAGCCAGCTCGTGTTTACTTTCAAGTCCAAGTGTTTTCCTTTGTATAGCCATACCGTCACCTCTTATTTCTCAGGAAGTGACACAAAGTAACAGGCTTCACGATGCCATCAATGTCCATTTTGACAGCATTCATGTCACAATACACAAGCATGTACTGCAATTATACAAAATCCAAAGAATAAAATGTTACGCGTTACACTGGTTAAAATGAAACTGACAACCAAAAAGGAAACAAAACGAAAAGAAATCTCTGTCGGAATCCATAGAGAGGCTTGACAATATTACAAAAGAAAATGTAGCCGAATAATTGTTCTAGCATGCTGCAGTTCATTGCTATACCTTCATAAACTCCCAGCTCTTTAGGGGAAAGAAAGTGCGGTTTCACAGCCTGTAGTTCTCAAAGAAATAGCTCTCACATATATGCAGGTCAACAGAAAAAGGAATGCAAAGTCTAGGCACCAAGATTGCTCAGACAGCAACAGAGCTTAAAGAGTCAGACATGAAACTCTTCTGAAACATCTGGTTTCTTGAAAAAGAACATGGACAATGACATTAGTCCAAAAGGGCCAAGGAAGAAACACCCAACTGTTAATAAGGAAGAAAACCATCAAGAACTAGAACAATTAAGACAAATATTTTTTTCTACTCTACTTTGAAGTTGAATTACAGCTTTTCATATTTGGAATAAGAAAAGATACACAGTTGATCTATGGGTAGAACCCCTCTCTTCCCCATCCACACTCCCCATGCCTGATCCAACAATGTCGGAGTACAGGTACTGCTGGTTCAATTGAAGTAGAATTACCATTTCTTCATGTGCGGCCACGCCTCTTTTTAATAATGAGGTATAATCTGATGCTAACAATGCCTATTCCTTCCTGGGCTATGGGGTTGATCAACAGTGTGGACAGAAGACAATTCAACTTTCTGATAAAATCACACACATACAAAAATTATTGCACTTTAAAAAACTAAAAACAAAAAAACTCAGCCCAACGAGCAAAGGGCCAACTAAACTCTTCGGAAGTGCTGTACTTCCTGCCCTTTGCAGAGCGTCTTGACCTTTCTGGTGTTCTGTTGAATTTGGTCCATTATGAAATGTCCCGAAGTGAAAGAGTCCGAAAGACACTGTAGGCTCTTTAAGGCTAAGTCTTCCCAGTGCTTCTGTGAGATAAATTATCTCCTTGGCCACATACTACAAAGGAAGGGCTCTTTTTAGCAAAATGACTAGCAGGTCCCCCTCCCTCCAAAAATCTGGAAGCAAGGGAGGATGGGTGCACATCCTGTCCTCTCCTGTGAATGAGAGAGAGAAAGACAGTAAGCAGCCTGGGACATTGGCATCCTCCTGCCCGACCATGGCTCTCAGATACTCAGTCCCTTAGCCCATGTGGGTGTGGGTTTATCTGTGCATCATTCCCTCTGTGACTCCTCTTTTCTATGGGTCTGAAGGTCTTTTCCTTTCTGCAAATTTGTCTCTTTCTCTTTTTCTTTATTCTTTATCCTCCCTTACTCCTTGTACTGTCCATCTCTTTCTTGATGGATGTAGAGGTGCAATGCTAATCCCATCCTGCTACCCACTGGGCCAGATGCTTCCCAGACTTCCATATTTCTCCCATAATGCACCACTGTCCTCTCCCCACCTTGTCCATGACTCCCCTTCCCCTTCCCCAGTAGATTCACACACTCTACACTGAGCTAAATGGGCAGATTATTTATTACCTCTGCCAAAATTATTTTACACCTCCAAAATCTGATCTCCTGGTCAAAATTTGAGCACAAGGCATTGATTATATTACTAATGTTTTCCTGAAGCTCTCAAGTTAGTGCTCACGAAATGAGTGAGATCAAAGCATTTTCAGACTCTGCAATCCTGAGACTCTATTGTTAATACTGTTTTTCTTTTGGGGGTGTCCACTCCACCTCATGTCTTCTTTGTAACCCCTTGTAATCCATAAAATATTTGCAAAAAATATCTAAATAGATAGACTTGGATGGTAGTATTCTGATATTGCAGGCACAGATCTAATATCAGAATAATTTAAGGTTCTGGGTGGAGGGAATGGAGGTCAAATCATCATGAGTTGCAGAAGTTCCTGCTTGTTGCTACCACCAATCAACAAGCACTGAAGCTCAAAGATCTGCTGTGGTATTTGTTTTTCCCTGTGACCACTTCTGTGGGGCCAGGAGTTGGGCAGAAATACTCATGTGAAATCAGAGTCAATACAAATGGCTATTTCTGCCATCTGTCCTGTCCCATCATGACTCCTCCCATTGTTCTAAGACAGAGCACTCATGATGAGCTCTTCTCTACTTACTGTTCCAGATTTTGAACTAGGACTTGGTGACATTCTCATATATCACATCACTGATGCAGAACTGCTGCTTCTTCTTCATCCACATCAGTTGCACACACTGATGGATAAAAATGTACTGCTCCTGGCGCAAAAGACACAAATATATTTCATAGCAAGATATTTTTGTGCAGATATGTGCAAAGATGTAATGTTTTAATACTATGACAGTTTTAATAATCAATGTCTTGAATAAATGGAAATCATTTTCATTATTTACAGAGACATAATTTTATAACTAGAAAATCCAAGAAAATCAACTGTAAAAGTATTTTGATTAATAATAGATCTTAGAACATGGTGATTTTTTTTACAGTGGAATGTTTTTTCCTAGCTTTATTTAGGTATAATAAAAACTGTATATATTTAAGGCATACAATGTGATGATTTGATATACATATGCATTATGAAATGATTATCACAATCAAGCTAATTAACACATCTATCACCTCACTCAGTTACCATATTTTTTTGTGTGGTGAGAACACTTAAGATCTATCCTCTTAGCAAATTTCAAGTCTATAATATGGTATTATTAAGGATATTCACCATGCTGTGCATTATATCATACTACTTAATACTAAAAGCAATAAATATTCAATCAAATCATGGGACTATTTTGAAAAAAAAATAGTGTATCACTTCCTCATACACAGAGCTAAATTCCAGGAAGTTTAACAAATTAAGCCATTAAAAAATATAGAGGAAACTATAGGTTAATTCCTCTCTGATTACTTTAGGAAAGGAATTTCTAAAATTAACAGCCATGAAACAAATCACAAATAAAAAATTCAAACTACTGTGTGAAAAAAAGATAAAAAGAATAAAAGGAAGGGCAAATCAGAAACTAGGAGAGAAAAATATTTTCTAGAATCATAACAAAATATTGATACTTTTACTTTAGTTAGAAAGTCATCCAAGTCAGTAACATACAAATAGACAAATAGGCAAAGTATACCAACCACTAGACCAAATATCCCTGGAAGGCAGGGATATGCCTTTTTAGTCTTCATGCCTAGTATTTAGTCTGTGCATATTAAATGATTTTTGAGGGAAACTGAGGAAATATTAAAACGTGCAAAAGTGGCCAAGCAACAAAAATGTAAATTAAAACAATTATTTTTTATCTACGAAGTTAAAGGGAAAAAAATAACATTCACTGATGACTTGAGTTTGTTAAAGCAGTCATTTTCAGCTATTGTTAATGGAGGTAGAATTTATAAAGTGTTAATAAATGAAGTGGACACAGATAATAGTTACAAGAGAAAAAGAATCCAATTTATGTTCTATTAAAAAGCAGACTAATTTAGGAAATGATATATCTATAATGAAACATTAGTCAAGTATTTAAAATGAGTTTTATAGAATTTTAGGCAATCCGTGATACCACACAGGGTACATAGTAAAATGGTTAAGTGGAAATTAGGATGTAAAAAATATATATACATATATGCACACACACACACATATAGAGAGCACATGAGCATAATTATGTAAAAGTTATACTTGAATGAAAGCCAAGATGTCATCACCAAAATATGTCTTTGTGCCATGAAATAAAGATAATTTCATGGTCTTTCTTCTTTTTCTTTATTTCCCAGAATTTCTCTATAAGTAATACCATCAGAAATAACCTTTAAATAAAATCCAGTGAAGATATCCACAGGATTTTAAGAAACTTCTTGCATAACAACTTTATACAAAAAATAAAATGGTACTTCCAACCTGTATTTTTCAACACAGTTTGGAGAAAACATAGTCCCTTTTGTTGTGATAGTATCGCAGCAGTAACCCTTTCTGGTCATCACACATCAATCCATTGTTTCTGGTGTTATGTTAACACTGGGAATAGATAAGGCTGGACATTGTCTGGACTTTCAATCCACTCTACTCAGAGACCAAACTTTGCGCAAAAACAAAACAACAAAGAAAGAAAAGAAAAACGAAAGGACCACAGGAAAAGTAAATAAAAGACTATTTACATCCCTAAGAGGCCCTGAGAAATCTAAGCTGCCCATCAGGAAGACAGGCTGCTCAAAACAAAGCCCCAACTGACCTCCAGCAAAAGGCTATTAGAGGAAAACCAAACAAAATATTTAATAAAAATAGAAGAAAGCACAACAGAGATGAAATAAACTGAACCGCAGCACTTGACAGTCTCAAAGCACTTATCTAGATTATATTGTTTCATATAATGTCTAATTTACAACACTGTGTGAAAGTTGTCATTGACATTTTACGGACGAGAAATGGGAACTCTGAGAGGTGACATGATTCCTGCAGTGGTAAAGCTGAGACCCAGGCCTTCTCCCAGGATCTGGCGCTCTCCCTAACTATTCCTCTACTTGTGTGGAGAAGCCCATGGAGTGTGTCTGGCCAGGTGAGGAAGAGGAAGACAGGTCCCCATGCAGTCCAGCCAGCATGTTGCCAAGACCCTAAAATCTGCACCTGAAGACATCATTGATAATCAGTTACTTCTATTTTTGGGGGTCGGGTAAGAGTGATGAAATCAAGGCAATGTAGAGAAAATTGGAAAATTAAATACGAGCAATGGGAGGAAATGTGGTATATAATTCATGGGTTGATTATATACATAAAGACAGAACTCAATTGGAGAATCATTCTGCCTTCTTGCAAACCATTAATGTCAAAGGGGTACTCTGAGATGATAAATGTGAAAAGAATCGTTTTATTTTACTTCGTTCTTTGCTTAGTAACTTTAGTATCTTAGAAGGCAGCAGGATTTGCATATGAATGGGCTTAAAGAGAATGTTAGGTAAATCAACCTGTATTGAAAATACAGGTTGAACCATGGAAAGCAGAGGAACGAGGAAAAACAAAGGTAAGTGAACAAGATGTTCTAGATATAACTAACAAAACAGACACAAATAAATAACCGGAGCTGGATAGCATCCATCACAATTGTGCGGGAACTCGAGGGTCAAACCAAAACAGCTGGGAAAAGTAAGTAACCTAGGGGACCTCTTTGCTGCCTTTGAACTCCCCATGGGAGTTCAGGGAAGGGATATCATACTTTAAAAAGACTGTGGCCATGGAGATGTCAACATAAAACGCCTCCATGAACAAGTCAAACAGCCAAAATTTAGCGTAAGAAAGTTAGGGAGAAAACAAAACATTTCCTTGGCTTTGCAGAAAACCACATGGTGGCTGCTCTAGTTTAACGTAATTCCCCCATCCGAAGAAATATAATGGAGCTAAAAATGGGATGGAAGATCTGCCTGTGAAAGAGATTAAGACCCTGTAGTTGGGAAAAGTGAAAATCAAACTGGCCCTAGTTAAAGTCTGTGAAGTTTTAAAAGGTACAAATTAAGTGAAGGGGCAGACAATTCATCACATTCAAAACACTTAAAATACGGTGTGGCCCTTTGTAGCTTGGGGATGCATAGACGTAACAGGGGGGTTTTGGCTATGAGAATGTGAATTTATGGAAGTAAACGCCAAAACTATGAATTGATTAATAAAGCACCGTTTAAGCATTAGGTAGTGGGCTTCTCTGGGAAACCAGACATTTTAAACTTAAGGTAACAAGGAGACGGTCATGTCCCCACAACAGTGAATTGGGAGGCAGCAGGATGGCGAGCGGGCTCCCCGACGTGAGGAAACGAGTAAACGACCTGCTTCCTAATTAATTATCACTGAGACGTCCGACGCGAATGGCTACTCTTTCCAAAGTGGCGTGATTCTGCCATAGCTCAGAAGTAAATACACTGGACCGGCTGTGCCAAGCTTTGGTCAGACGGGGACGGGGAGGGGGAAAGAGAAGTGAAAAGGGTGGGAGAGGAGAAAAGCTAAAGAGCTGACCAGACGGCCGCCATGACGCGGGGCCTTGGCGTTATGCTGACATCTAGCGGTGCCGGGTAGGAAAAGCATGAGGAAGACCCCGGCAGTTTTTTAATCTCTTACTAGGGTCAGGCCAGGTGCGTTCTACTCCACAGGTGTTCCTCCCACACGCACTCCTTGAGAAAAAGGATGACTGTACACCCGAAGCTAAGAAGTCGCGGGTATGGCTGGGTTACGAGGCTCACAAACAAGCTACTGTACGTGGTTTTTGTGCGCACATAGGTGCACGCCCACGGCTGCTCTGAGGCGTGCAATGCTGTCTGCCTGTATCACCCTGGGCTGTCACTTCTGACTGAATGCACCCGGAGGCTTCAGGGGAAAGAGGACGTGGGCAAGAAGAGGAAGAGGGAGCACATAACACTGCTAGGTATTTCTGGGGATGCTCCCATGTTGTTACCATCATAAATCCATCCATTTAGATGAACGGAACTGGCAATGAGGGTAGGTTGGGGACTGGGAATCTTTAAAATCATAAAAGGGACAAATCCAACCCATGATCATCATCAAAAGTGAATTGGGTCGGGCATGGTGGTGCACGCCTGTAATCCCAACTGTTCCCGAGGCTGAGCCAGGAGGATTGCTTGAGCGCAGGGTTTGAGACTTACCCCCCCATCTCTAAAGAAATAAAAATCTAAAAAAAATTTTAAAAAGTGATTTGAAACAGAGTCACGTGGAAGACAAACTAATGAAATATTTATTAAATCATATCCAGCATTTCTAATAAAAATGAAATTGCATTAGTTCCACGGTCTCCAATAGGTGGCATTTACCCAGAATGGCTGTCACCTGCCCCTAACTCTCACTCTGTTCAAAGAGAGCTTATTCTATCACAGACCCACCCATATGCTCTGGATTACTGAAAGGCATATAATGCCAATAAAAGTGTAATCACTATACACTGAATGGATTTCTAGTGGCTGGTATCTATTTCTTTTATACCTCAAAGCAGTTCGAACATATACAATAAGAAATTGGGAAAGGCAGATGCAAAAAAATTTGAGACAATTGTTTTGAAGCATGAGGTTGGATGATGGTAAGTTTTTCAGTCCAGGGCAGATTAAAAAATACATATTGATGATGCCCCTACCTCTGTCTGTACCATAGACATCCGGTAGGACCTCATTTCTGACACCAGCCCTAAGATGTCAACAAACTCATGATCCCGGATGTGCTGCAGGAGCCTGTCCAGGGCAATGAATGTGCCCGTCCGTCCCACTCCAGCGCTGCAAGAGAATGTTCAGACAGCACATTACTCAGGGCTTCGTCACTGTTGAAAAGTAATTGGCGAGTTCTAAAAATCTGTAGGTAGCACAATTGTCAAAAAAGAAACTAAACTCCTGACAATATTTTCCACTTAACTGATTTTTAAGTATGCTGTTGTGGTTGGTATTTCTTCTAAAGTCACATGTCTGACTCTCTCTGCTCCCTCCCTGAGATGTGGGTTTGCACTGCCTCGGCCACACCCTTTTCTGCTCTCTCTGCTTCCAGAGAAAAGTAACCTTTCCATATTGAGTACCTCGATGAGTTCGTTCCTGCCCTCAGAGCTGATGCAATAAACAATGCTCCATCTTTTGAATAGCCTCAGAGTTAAGCCCTCACACCCAGCTCAAAAGTCTGGTGGAGATGCCCACACTCGAATTAGCTCTGGGCCACAGCAATTTGTGCACCTTCAACCCCAAGTTCAGTTCACCATCCCAGACCTTCCTCACGGCACATCTGCCCTTCCAGTGAGTCCTGGGCCCGCTTCAGTCCCCCAGGAATCTTTGAGATAGTTGCCTTAAAATCAAATTAAATATTTGGACCCTGTCTCCTCCAGTCCCCAAATTCCAGCCCTCAGAGCACAGGTGGAAGTGGATGGGCAAGGGCTGGCCACCCACCCACCACAGCCCTAGTTCTACATGTTAGTCAGCTCTGCCCTCCTTCCAATCATCCATAGACAGAAGAGCCAAATGGCTCTAATCGCTGAATTATGATGAAATTATGAGAAAGTGGAAGCCAATTTATATGCAAAATTTGCTAGAAAAACTCAACACTAAAAACCTTGAGTTGAGAGCCCAATTTGCTTTTTCTGCTAGACAACCATTGCCTCCCCAGATTTCTCAGACAATGTAATCTGCCACTAGGTGAGCACCTGTAAAGTCATATCGAGAGCTGCACCTGCTCTTTGTCCTGAAAGGGAGCCATGAGTTTGACCCCAAGCTTTATTTTCTGTGCTTGGAAAGAATTATTTTGAGAAAGGACAATTTCATCTGCTAAAGCACAGTTTTCAACCTGCAAATGCCTAAGGTGGATTGACAGCAATGATATCCTCCCTAAATGGAAACCTAGTAGCTTATGAAGCATTTTTCTTTTCAGGGAGACACATACTTTACACACACACACACAAACGCACACGCGCATGCGCTCACACGCCATAGCCATCCTAATTCACAAAAGGTCAAGGCGCTAGAGCTGGGATTACAGACCCATTTGCTCAGGTTGGCGTGGCTGCCAATGCTTCCCTTAACGTTTATTTCATTCCGCTTCTGCTTCTGATATGAAATCAGAGCATATTTATGTTCTTCACTCTTTTGAGGTTGCATTAAAATTTTACAGCAATATTGTATCACAGAGATGGATTTTGATGTAGCTTTGTTGACTTGGTAGGAAGAAAAGATTACATTTAAAGATGACTCTTCCCGCAAGGAATTAACGTGGACCTTGATTTTTTGTAATGTCATGGATCATATATCCCCTTCATTCCAGCAGCCTAAAAAGTTAGAGACAGTTCTGAAGATCAACCATAGCAAATGTTAATCTTAATAAGTTGAATATTTTTATTTTTTTTACCTCTTCTTGCTTTTATGTCTATTATATTATTTAAAGTTGTGATCAGCTGTTTATAATTTGATCTTGTATTTGTTCATGTTATAACCACTCAGAATCCTTGATGGAGTAAGATAATCTCGCAAAGTACTTAAGGGCTTGGGCTTTGGAGATTGGTGTGCCTGAATTTCAACACTAACTACTCCAAGTTCCAGTTGCATGAACTTGTGTGAATCCCTTAATCTCTCTATTGCTTTGCATTTTTTCATTAAAAATGGGAATAATAATATCTATCTCATAGGCTGTAGATATAAAATAGCCATATTATAAGTAAATACTGTACATAGTAAGAGATCAATTAATCACAGATTTTTTAAAAAGTCATAATTCATTTAATTGTCAATTGAATTGAGCAGGAGTTTATAGAATGGTGGGCTACTTCCTTTATAAAAAGCACCCATAATGTTTAACCAAAAATGCGTTAGATGAGGTTACCTGCAGTGAATGATCATGGGGCCTTTGCTCTTGGTAGCTTGCTGTCGGACCATGTATACAAACTGTAGGATACTTTCCGCGGCGTTTGCTGTGGGCACACCGTGATCAGGCCATGCAGTGTAGTTAAAATGCATCACATCCTGCATTTCATCAGCCTTCAGGGAAAGAAGACAAAAACGAGCATTAATCTCACAGCCCACTGTTAGGATGGTCCAGGTCTCCACCGGCGATCACAAGTTAATGGTAGAGCCACGTTCCACTCCTGCCCGGTACGCTCCCCTATCCAGCTCTTAGCTCTGTACCTGGTGCAAAGGCGGTCCTGAAAAAAAAGTACTAACTGTATAAAGCTTCAAATAGTAGGACAGATAGGCTAATCCATGCCTGTGTAGTTAGGGACAAGAGCTGAAGCAGATCAGGGTTTGCATCCTGGCTCTGTCATTTCGAAGCTGCATCAGCTTTGGCCAATGAGTTAAATACAAAAGGTGCTGTTGGTGCCCTATTTAAACCCCGTTTGCCAGCCTGAGGGACCCCTCTCCCAAGTGCTAACAGCAGAGCAGCACCCTTCTCCTCGTACCTGTCCTCCCGTGCAGGGAGCTGCCTCGCTGGGAAACCTAAGAGGTTGTGTTCTCCTGCTGAGGGCAGCTGGCAGCTAATGACTGACTGATACCAGGGTGAAAAAATCCAACCCCCTTTGTCAGAACGGGACAACCGTATGGTGCCATTCACGTCCCCCTGCACTGTCTGTGGGATCTAGCAGAAGTCAGACTTCAGCTGAACCCACAGCTGTGTAGGGCGTCTTCCCTGTCTTCTTCTGTTTCCCTTGCTCCCTTATGAGTTTTACCCAAGAACACACTTTCAAAAAAATCACTTATATGAGAATCCCTGTCTTGGGCTTTGATACCC
>NW_012153951.1:5051572-5071777 GCF_000956105.1 Propithecus coquereli
TCTGGATGCTTATGGCCAAAAGGGGGCACTGTGGCACCAGATGCTTGTTGCTACTGTGTAAATGCCTTACAAGCAAACACTATTATTCAATGTTTTATTCTCATTTTTCAGCCCTTCTCATGGTTGTCATTGAAAGATAGGTCATCATTTAAGACCAAGGACAAGAAGTGTAGTATTGACCATACAATAATCTATGTGACTCTTCCCTGTGAAGGGAATAGATATGGGAACAGACCCTATTTTATGCTCTGCAGTTTTTTTTTTCTCCTAGATACAAACCCAGGGAAAGATTTTTATTGTTTGTCTAGCAATTTGCACTGGCTTTCTAACTGAAATAGCCAGGAAAGAAAGCAGAGTTCAAATGGCATTTAGATTATCAAATATGTTCTCTGATGGAAAGTCTGTTGGTGCTTTACAACAGCTTTATTATTTTTGAAATATTTCATTTATTCACTGATTTATTCATTCTACAAAGATAAAACACTTGCTGCCGAAACTCACAGTACACTGGGGGAGGCAAGCATGAAGAGGGAGAATTGTAACCATCGAAAATGCTCTGTGATAGTACAGTCTACGTGAGACTCTGCTCCAGAGGAGAAAAGGGCTAATGGTCTCTGAGTCCTAGGAAGGTGCCACAAAGGAGGCAACGCATGGGCTGAAACTGTTTGAGTAGAAAGGTGCTTGGGGAACAAGGAGGACATATGCATTTCAAAGGAATGGAGCAGCTCCAAACACAGTCTGGCACAGGCATACCTGGGATTTACCTAAATTCTCTTGGTAGTAAAAGCCATTGTTAACTACCAGTAGTTAAGAAGTGATTTATCTCTTGTAAATATCAGTGAATGGGTAGTTACTGAGTTCTTATGTTCTAACTATATGGACAATCTTTGTTTCCATTGTCTATATTAAGGGTCACTAAACTTTTCCTACAAAGGGCCAGATAGTTAATATGTTTGTTTGTTTGTTTATTTATTTTAGAGACAGAGTCACACTCCTTCACCCAGGCTGGAGTGCAGTGGCGCCATCATAGCTCACCGCAGTCTTGAACTCCTGGGCCCAAGGGATCCTCCCACCTCAGCCACCCAAGTAGCTAGGACTACAGGTGTGTGTCACCACACCTGGCTAACTTTTTAACATAGCGAGATGGGGTCTCGTTATGTTGTCAGGGCTGGTCTTGAACTCCTGGCCTCAAGCTATTCTTCTGCCTTGGCCTCCCAGGGATTACAGGCATGAACCACTGCACCAGGCTCAGATAATAAATGTTTTATGTTTTTGTGGGTCATATAGTTTTGATTGTCACTAACTCAAGCTTAATGTAACACAAAAGCAGCCATGAACAATATGCAAAAAAATGTGGGATGTGTTCTAATAAAATGTTATTTACGGACACCAAAATTTGAATTTCACATAATTTACATATAATATTACATATTAAATACTTAAAAAATTTTTCAATCATTTAAAAATGTAAAAAGTATGCTTAGCTCATAGGTTTTACAAAACAGGCAGCAGATCAATTTGGTCCATAGGCTGCAACTTGCCATCTCCTGGTCTATACTATCAGGAAGAGTTGTTTCTAAGCAGGGAAGAACATCTCAATGAGGACTTTCCTATTACATTTTGTCCTCATTAGAGGGCATGTTCAAAGTAGAGAATACCAGTAAAAACTCTCTCCCATATGTTACAGGGAGAAGGCAACAGGGTGACTTTGGTTGACGTTAGCACCTAAGCCTGGCACAGAAACATTCTGCATGTGCTCAAAGCCTTGCCATCGGAGAGGTAGCAGGCCCTGCGAGAAAAATAGACTTTTCTTCACATTCTAACGATCAGAAATCAATAGCACTTCAGGAGAGATACGGAACCATGATTAATAAGGCCTGGAAGTACCTTCCAAATAATGAAAAACCAAACCAGAACGAAATAAGGAAAAATAAACCAAATAAAACTCAAACCACTAAATCAAGGTTCAAGTGTTTAATTTAAAACATAGTCAGGTGTGGTAGATCATGCCTATAGTCCCAGTGACTCTGCAGGCCGAGGCAGGAGGA
Source organism: Propithecus coquereli (assembly GCF_000956105.1). Classification (NCBI taxonomy): domain Eukaryota; kingdom Metazoa; phylum Chordata; class Mammalia; order Primates; family Indriidae; genus Propithecus; species Propithecus coquereli. Next base: position 5,053,621 of record NW_012153951.1, read on the forward strand.
TTGCTTGAGCCCAGGAGTTCAAGGCTGCAGTGGGCTATGATCGTGCCAATGCACTCCAGCCTGAGTGACAGAATAAGACCCCTGTTTCTAAAAAAAATAAAAATTAAAAATTAAAAAAGTAAGTGTGCCTTATATATCCCAATTATCCTCATATATGGTTAATATAAGTAATGAGAACACTGCCCACCTCAGTCATGCCTGATAAGCAATGAATAACTGTGTCTTCCATTACCCTGGGCTAATTTGAGATGGACCAGTACAGACTTTTTATTGCGTCTTCTCAGGCCCTTCAGGCCAACAATTGCATCCACACCATCTTTGAAGAAATGGGAAATGACTACACTAAAAGTGGATTTTTTCTCTTGAAGGAAGCAGCATCGCAAAGCCTGAAGTGCTCATTGTTTTACACAGTGGTGGGTTGGTCTCCTGGCACTTGCTGGGTGGCAGCGGTAGAGGTGTCAGCGTGTGGACAGCACCTGTCGTCCTGCTTGGTGACTTACATAGTTGATTCGGAAGTGTCTACAGGCCCAGTCGTCCTGCTCTTCCTCTGAGATCATCTCTACCGTGATGTCTCCATAAGCTATAGGTTCCTCCGTGAATGGCCAGTAATGGTCACATTTCACCTGGAGTGAGGATAACACAATCTTTTAAAACAAACAGGCTAGGGAAGGAATGAAGTCTGTGGTCACTTAGGGGACACAAAGGGACTTGCTTCTGAAGGACTGTACAGGACTGTTGTGAAGATGGAAAATAAAGCAAGTACAATAGATTCTGCTACACATTAAGCACGTTATCAGTGGTAGTGGCGAGGTAGTTTTGCTACGTAGGAACAGCCCCATTCGCTACGTACCCTCCTTTTCTCGTTACACTGAGTGAGCATAACAATGATGTGAGACTTTTGTTGTAGGACCATCTTCCAGAAGTCATTCCTGGTTTCAGGCAGTGGGCCCTGGGTGGCAATGTACTCCTGGGGTGAGTTGTAGCCCTGAAAGATAAGTGACAAAGTTATCACCTAACCAGCCACTGTCAACACCAAATCCTGTTCCACATCAATGGGAAAAAACTGAAAATTTACTGGTGATAAAACTGGCAAAGGATCACACAACTATAAAACATTTTCTCCTTTGTTCATCAAAGAGGCAATGAGAATAACTGATTATATAGGTCTGTGTGATTTTAAGCATAGTTCTCCAGAAGGCTATAAAAATCACATCCACACCTTTTTATGACAACAACCACTCTCTTTGTGGATATTTAAAAAGCACAGGTGCTCAGGTGGAGCCCTTTGAGTTTGTTTGCTGAAACTGAAATTTAAACACAAGAAAGATGATCTTTAGCCTTTCTGCTTTTCCATTCACTAGTCCTTTACAAAAAAATTGGAACATTACTAATCTATGGGTTCCCTCCCTTCTTTATTCTGAAATGAAATAATGGGAACTGCTCTTTAGAGTTTGAGCTGGGTGGGGAAAGTCTCCCTTTTTAACTGTTTGATACATACATATACCCCTGACAGTATCCCACGGGCTGGGCTAGCATTGGGATGCCTTTTTTTCTACTTACGGGAATGTAGTTGGCATTGATGTAGTCCGCACCTTCCTCTTCATTCATGGAGACTAATCTTACACGGCTAAAGTCATCTGTAAAGAACAAAGAGAAAAGAGAAGTTAAAAATCGGGATGGAAGAAGAATGATCTTGCCCCTGTCTATCCAATATCACGTCACATCAGTCAATGATAGAGTAGGTAGACAGTTTATTTCAGCTTGATATTTTGGCCATTCTTCAATCTCTTGTTTAAATAAGTACATAAATATCTTCTAACCACTATTTTCTCCCCACCAGCTCTCCTGCCCTTGAAAGAACTGTCTCCAGGGTGTCTGGGGGTTGTGCAGAATATTTACAGGAACTAAAATATCTGGGAGATTGTATGGAAAGCTATAACACGTAGCCTAAATACATGATTTCCATTTCACCTGGGGGCATCCACAGAATTCACTGTCTTTGGGAGACCTAGAGAAGATGCATGGGGGATTTTTGGTAAGTGGACATTGAAGGAGGGAATTAAATTCTTAACTGTGTACAGATGTGAAATGTTATTGTGATAAGACTACCTAATTTCATTAAGAAACCCTATCAAGGAAAGAGTTCTCTTTCTAGAGCTTTTTCAGCCTCCCACTTTCCCATTCTTGCCCAGCTGACCTAGAGTGTAGCAGAGAGGAAAGTTAAGTCTATACTGGAATGCATTTTAATTGTCCTGTAAGTACTTTATATTACTTTTCTCCCCTTGAATGTTGTTTTTATCTCAAAATGCTAAGCAACAACATAATTTGCCAGAAGTTAGAGAAGGCATTTTAACACATCGCACTTTCTATTTACCTCCCTCCAGTGTCAATGAATTGACTAGAAATATTTTATAGGAGCACAAATTATCTGATTCCTAATTTGGCTAAGACTCTTTGATCTTCATAGGGCCAAATGGTCAGCCTTTTCTGTTCAGATACAATTCATTTAAAAGCATACTAATTAAACCTTCCTCCATATAATAGGATCTAATGACATCAAATAGGAGTGAGATGAATGCAATCTCAGAGATGGCCTAGAGGTCCAGACCACAACTGGGTGTGGGCAGAGATTGGTGAAATCGACTGATCTACATTAACTGTCCTTCAACCTTTAAGAGACACGAGGAGGATCAGCACTATTGACCATCTTACATGGTAGGATGTTTGTGTAACGGTTTTTACATCGATTCAGTGGAAGATCTGCAGCAAAGTGTGGAATATCCAGTCCAATCAATTTCAACTCCTGCAAAAGACAGAGGATGGATTTGAGATTTCTGTGTGTGGTGTGGCTTGAATTACTGATGTCACAGACTTATTGTTCACATTGGATTATTCTTCATTCCCTGCATATATAGAATCATAACATGCTCTTTGCTATATAATGTTGCAGTAGTTTCCTTTGGGGTAGAGTGTGTTTCTCCACCCCACTGCTGTCAACTTGCTCTGGCCAATGAACTTGGGGAGAACTCAAGTCCAATCAGAAGCTTCGATGCACTTGCTAAGTTTGGTTTGCCCAATTTGTCTGCCCTCTGCCAAGAAAAAGACACGCCCAGTGAGGGTGCGTCTCCCAGAATGAGGAGACACATGGGCAGACCCGACTCTTGCCTACAGCCTAAAGCGAACTGCCCCAGAAGTCCCACAGACCTATGAGTGGAAAAAATAAATGTTGTAGGCCACCGAGATTTGGGGATTGTTTCTTATATGGCATTATTACAGTAATAGTTATAAAATACAACACATAAATACCTTGGATAGTGGTCATTTGGAGAAGTAAGAACTATTAATATGTGCATAACTCTCAGGGTGTGGAAGATTTGAAAACAGAAATGCTTTTCAGATTTTTGGAGGAATAGGGTAACTGAAATTTATGCAATTTGCATAAATACTTCCTATTCTATGAAGGAATGTAGGTCTCCTTTGCTTGTAGGCAATGAGCTTTAGAGAAAGACAAAAATGAGAGAATGAGGAGCAATGAGAAGGGAGCAATCTCCATGTTACAAAACATAGGGTTAACAGGCACTAAACATTTGGTAACAGATCTTCAAAAACAAAGATGAATTGGTAGCAGTTGGGAAAATCCTTCAACGAGAACAAGAACATCCAAATATCTACCTGCATGTATCAGTACTCTTATAAATCCCATTATCAGAAAGTGCACAGATAGGAAAATTTTATATAAACAAGCATCAGACTTCAAAAAATATATGTTATGGGGAAAGGGGGTTTCTAAGTTGCTATTCTATGTATCTTATAGGAAACAGGGGGGCTGTAGTTGGGTCACCTGTGTTCCTGGAGGCATCATTCACATTGTGGTCTACACGAATGAAGACCAGTGGAGTTGTGCAGTGCACAACCAGTGTAGCAGATCTAATTATATTCTTGTACAAACTTTAGAGACATATCAGTAAACAGCATTTAAAACTATCTATAAATTATCTATATAGTATGCATCTATACTCTATACTTATGTATCTATACTAACTACCTATACAGTATGCATCTTTCTGTAAGACTACTAAGTGAGGCAGTAGAGAAATCACCTGCTATACATTTTATTTACACTTATAGAATGGTATTATTGAGCCACAAGTTTTACTCTTCATAATTCCTTCCAATTATTACTTCAAGGAATCATAGGCTGGAGGAATATGTCTCTGGGAGAAGAATTTTAGAGAGTCTTTAAACACTTTTGGAAAGTGCCACTTTTTCAAAAGTGGCAAATGTTGGAGACATTTGATGATGTTCTGAGACATTGAATAGGGATCTCTTTTTCATGCCCTTTGTGTCTTGATTCAAGTGCTCTTTGCAAAACACATGCTTTAGTGATTAAGTTCTTGAGTCTTCTGCTACTTTCAAATAGAGGGTCCTTGGTGGCAACTTTCCCTTGTGCTTACTGGCATTGGGCTGCATGCCTGTAGTCAACACTCATGAACTGATTTAAATTGCCCAGATTTCTCTCTTTCTTTGATTCCTCATCACTTTTGGCTTCTCAAAACCACAAAATCTTAAGCTCTTTGGCCAGAGTTGAAGTCAGTCTCGTAGACAAACTATGTGAAGTATGATCCTCAACTCACAAAATTAGAATTTTTTCCATCTCAGACAAAACTCTTGCTTGACAAATGGGTTTAGGTGGAAGCTTGTCACTGTTGCTTTACAACTGAATGCTCCATTTTAAAGGGTTTTCGAAGGTTGACTGTACTGTTCTTGTAAGAAACAAAACTTATTTTTAGCAAATTTCAACTAAATCAATGTTAGATTAGTTCCTTTTGGCAGCTATAAGCTTATTTAAATGATGTTTCCATTGTTTAAAATATTTTGGAAATCTATCTCATTTAGAAAGTGCCTTTATAGATAATTTGCCAAAATATCTCACCTATTTTTGTGTACCAGTTATAAACTTTATGGTCTTGGAAAGGTAGTTCAACTCTTGTTAACATCAGTTTAATCATTTGTAAGATAAGGCTAATAATTTCTCCATTCCTCACTGGTTTTTAGTGACTATCAAATGGAATAACTCAATACTAATGCAGCATTATTGATGATGATTGTGAAATGCTTCTGCTATGAATCTTTGTTTTGCTTTGGCTGACTCCATAAATTCTTCCTCCTTTGCAATTTGTGCTAACAGACCAACAACTCTCCCCACAATTCCCCTTTGGGGACAGACTGATAAGCCACAGGAAAAGGTCTCAGATACAAAAGACACTGTGGAAACAGATTGAAGCTGAGAGTTGGAGCACATATGGAAGCTGACTAACTGATAGAACTTTAATTGTGTGTTGCCTCCCTGCTGTAAATGCCCTAAGTTGATAAAAGAGGTTTAATTGGCTGAACACTGTAAATGGAAATTGCCAAAGTTGGATTGCAGCAAAGCAGGAACTGCTTGTAAACACAAAATGCTCTGCAGTCTTTGTAATGTAGCCTGTCACAAAGTGGAAAATCAAATACTAAGTTTCCAGTTCAGTAGCTTTGCAGTTATTTTCTTTCCAACCATATGGAAATTCCATTGGCTTAAATCTTCATGAAGGCGAAGTATGGGGTGATGGCCTGAAACCAACATAAATCATTTTTGAATTTTCTTTTGTCAGTTTTGTTTCTAATTTATCATCTTTCTTCCTAGAGTACACAGTCATCTGTAGGGCATTGAATGGTGGTCCCTGAAAAGATATGCCCACATCCTAACTCCCAGAACCTGTGAATGTGAACTTATTTAGAAAAAGTCTTTGCAGATATAATTAAGTTAAGGATCATGAGATGAGATCACCCTGGAGAGGAGGAAGAGGCCATATAAAGTTGGAGGCAAAGAATAGAGTTATGCAGCTGCAAGCCAAGGAACCCCTGCAGCCATCAGAAGCCGAAAGAGACAAAGAAGGATTCTCCCCTCGAGCCTTCGGAGGGAGTGTGGCCCTGCTGACACCTAGATTCTAGACTTCTGGCCTCTACAACTGTGAGAATAAATTTCTGTGGTGGTAAGCCAACAAGATGGCGGTAATTTGTTATGGCAGCTCTAGGAACGAACACAGTCGCCCAAGCCCAATAGCAGTCTATGTTTTCTTGGCTGTGTTTGAAGCACACAAGTCTCAAAAAGCAAAGCACAAACATATGCATTCTATTAGTCTGTTTGGGCTACCACACCAAAATACCATAGAGTGGTGGCTTAAATAGCAGACATTTATTTTTCACAGCTCTGGAGGCTGGGAAATCCAAGATCAAGGTGCCAACAAAGTGGATTTCATTCTCAGGCTTCTTATCTTGGCTTCTAGGCAGCCACCGTCTCACTGTGTGCTCACATGACCTCTTCTTTGTGTGTGTTCTGGGAAAGAGAGAGAGCGCGGGCTCTCTGGTGCCTCTTCTTATATAGGCATTAATCCCATCATAAGGGTCCCACTCTCATAACCTCATCTACACTTATTACCTTCCAAAGGCCCCATCTCTAAATAATATCCCATTGGGCGGGCGGTTAGAACTTCAACATATGAATTTTGAGAGACACAAAAATTTAGCCCGTAGCTTGTACTATTATCTTCTGAGGAGAATATGAACCACATTCTGGTCTTAGAATTTGTAACAAGGTCAGCAGGTGATAGTTTGCTTTTGGTGTTTGCCTTGGGATAGGTTGGACATTAGAGTCAGATGAGTGCCACACCTACTTGTCCACGGGTGTGGAACAAGTGACAAGAAACACTGTGCCCATGGTGTTAACAGAAGAGGTTCGATCTATAGCAAGTAAAAGCTCCTACCAGATACCAAAGTACCAAAGATCATCTCTTGTGAACTGCATGGCAAGTAATATAGTTTTTTCACCTTCGCAGCCACATTTCTGAAAAAAGATGGTGAGGGCCCTCACTAGCATCCTGATTAAACACAAAGCACAGAAATTAGTCGCAGAATGAGCACTTTGTGGTATGTCTCCTGGGCTCTCCCATTTCAGCTCTGAAGTCTAGTTCTTCCAAACCTTTCTCACATTAGACACGAGAAATGCGGAACTGATTTTAATCGCTGGGTCCCAAATCTCCTTAAGAAAAGATGTATGTTTTCATCAGAAGGATAATCAATCTTTCTAGCAGATTCAAAATCAGATGCAGAGTAAAAAAATTTATTCAGGAAACACAAATTAGGAACTCATATAGCTTCATGTATGACTTATAGCTGTATTCATAATATATGTAAATCTAGACATTAGTTTGAATTTGCATAATGCTTGTAAATGTAATTTCTCAGTGTGAGTGTGATCTTTTAATGTCAGTATCAAAACGTATACAAGTACTAAGCATTAATATAAACAGAACAAATAAATGAATTAGCTAGACCCAGCTGATTCAAGCCATCTTAGTACCCTCTTGGGTTTCCATTAGAGCTGGGAACATTTTTTTTCCCTTAAGCTTCAATTAACTATTAACATATTTTAAGAAAACTTTAGGGCTTCCATGTGAAAGGTCTGACATACATGCTGAAATTAGGCATGAGAGCATAATGCTTCTTTGAAGGTCAGTAAGGAAACCCTGACATTGAACCTGAGGATGAGGGGGCAGGGTGGGGCTGGGGTTGGCAATACCTGGAGGCTGTCCAGTGAAGAAGGAAGTCAGACCATGGGCCACTGCTTGAGCAAATGTTAGTCCAAAACATATAGTCTAAGCCTGTGACTTAAAACAGACCCCTAGAGAGTAAGTTGTATTTATTTTCTTACTGGAACACTGGTGTCAGGACTTGGCACCAAATAAATTACATATATGACCGATAGTGTTCTAAGAATAAAGATATAGGGGAAAAAAGCCTCATAATAAATACAAATATTAAATGCTACTTTAAATCATGGTGTGATAGGTCATTTTACGTATCACCTAGGCACTATAGCCCAGTTGCTTGGTCAAACACCAGTCTAGCTGCTGCTGTGGAGGTCTTTTTTTTTTTTTTTTAAGAAGTGATTAACATGTAAATTGGCAGAGTGTGAGGAAAGCAAATTGTGCTACATAATGTGAGTGGTCCTCATCCAATCAGGTGAAGGCCTGAACAGAAAAGACAGGTCCCCCTGCCTTCAGACTCAGGACTGCAACCTCAGCTCTTCCCTGGGGCTTCACCCCGCTGGCCCGCCCTGCAGATTTGAGACTTGGCAGCCCCACAATTGCATAAGCCTTGAAATAAATCTCCCTCTACACATCCCATTGGTTCTATATACATATCCTGTTGCTTTCTCTGGAGAACCCTGACTAATACACACAGGTAATGAATCTTGGTTGTGTCCTCATTCCACATTCATCCAACATTTCTCCAGGGAACATTAATGGCCTGGGACAACTCTTTGTTCATCAGGACCATCCCACTCCTTGAAGGACATTTAACGTCTCTGTCCCTCTCCCATTAAATATGATTAGTACCGTCCTCCCAAGCCATTATAACAACCCACACATTCCCAAACCCCCTATAGGAGACTGACTGGTACTTGTCTAGTTGAGAACCATTGATCTAGTTCAACCTGCCCATTTCATAGATGAAGAAACTGAGGTGACGAGAAAACATGATTTTTTGCAATATTAACTAGTGGCAAAACAGAAGTGAGAATCCAGATTTTTAGATTCCTAATTTAGTACATCCCTAACTCCCTTAAAAATCATATGAAATAAGTCTAAATCTATTCATTTGTACAATGAATGTATAAAATCTCTTAACATGTTATGAATTGAACATTTAGCATATAAAATTTAGAACTCTGCTTTTTATATTTTTTGGCCCCTAAGGCTAGTATTCTAATCACCTGTTGTTCGGTTCTCCCAGCATCCTCTCTTTGTTGGGGAATAATGCTGTCTTTCTCAGGGTAGCTAATCTAGCCGCCCGCTTACATAAGTAAGAGCTTGTGTGATTCTGCCCTCCCTGGCTGCGGTTGGTTTGAATAGTCACCATGACCCGGACTAGTCAATCAAAATCCTTCCCTGTTAATATTCAAACTACAAACGAGAAAGCGTCAATAGTTCCCTTGGGAAACCGTGGAAACAAAAGGATGTGATACCCAAGGGTCATTGCTGGCCACATTCCCACTATGAAAAAGAGGTTGGTTTGCCGTGAAAGAAAGTGAGGCTAAGACAGAGAAAGAAGCAGAAATGAGAAATAAAAAGAGGGACCCTGCAGGCCTCTGGCCCAGGGTTCCAGTCATTCCTGAGACGGAGCTGCTCCCCTCCTCTCCTCGTGGTCTAGCTACTCAGCCCTTCCTTTCATTATACCAGACACCTTACGATCCTTTGAATAAGTCCCCTTACCCTTTGGTCTAAACTAGTTTGAGTTATGTTTTTTTCACTCACAACTAAAATAATCTTTTCTTTCACTAGAAAATGACTTAGGCAATTTTTTTATAATGATGCAATTCAAAAACACAGGAATAGCTACACTCAGGTTTGATGGCATAAACTGTGAATTTCCAGCAGATGTAATTATTCTAGCTGTACCACCAACGGCATAAAATCTTGACAGAATTAAGAGAAGATGTGGCTTTAATATGGTTGAAAAGTGTAGTTACACCATAATTTTTACCATCATTATCAGAATCATCATTTTTTTTTTCAGCGTTTTGGCTTATGTTTCATTATAAAATAATCTGCTTTCATTTTCCTCGATATAATTTTCTGAAATGTCATCCTCACCATTGATCTCCATCGAATTGCTGGTTTTTGAGACACAGCATTTGGGGTAGTGTCTGTCATTTCCTATGCACCTGCACGCACTGGATTAACTGAGCAGGCTCTGGGTGGAATGTCTCAGGACACAGGTGGTATTTTAAGGTCTTTGTATTTGGTAATGTATAAGATTCTCCTCACCCTCAAAAGTCCTGTGAGTATATCTGCACCAGGACTACTGCTGCTTTTTGCAGACTAAAGCTGTCCTTGGCCGATGAGAGGAAAGAACAAACAAATAAGAAGTATGAGAAGAAAGCAGCTGCCTTAACAGGAAAGAGCACTTAAAAGACTTTTTAAAAAAAAAACCAAAAAAATTAAAAAAAGCAACTTAACCTTCCCCTTTCCCCGAAACAACGAACAACGGAACCAAGGCGCAAAAAACCTGAAGGAAGGGAAAACAACCGGGGTAAGAACCGGAAAACAAGGGGGAAAAAAAAAGAAAGAAAAAGTAAAGGTCCCCACAACGCCGAAAACCCAAAACTCCCCAATTCCAAACAACCCCAAGCCGGGGCCTAAAAAAAAAAAGGGGGCAATCAAGAAAAAAACGGGGGGTGGCAAGTTTTTTCCTTTTCCGCAAAAAACAAGGGGAAACTTCCTTCCCCAAATTTTTGCAAAGAAAAAAAAAAAAAACCAAGAAAAAAAAATAAACAAAAAGCCAAGAAGCCCAAAACCCCAAAAAACCCCCCGCCAGGCTATTATGTGTCCGGGAAACATGGGGTCAGTTTCGTCCATCATCCACCCGCACTGTGGCCTAAGAAGCATGAGAAACACACTAAAAATCACCTGAAAGTGAAATTCTGTCTCAGTCCTCACGCCTCAGTTTGCTTTTCCCACACTGTACTCTCGATGTCTCTGGTTTTCAGTGATGGCTTCTCCTACACCCATGCTCACCTCACTTCCTGTTCCATCTGCTCTCTCCTCCCCTGTGTTGGTTCCGTCCGAGCCCTGGCTACTCACCAAGGCCTGACACCCCTTGCTTTGAACCAGCAGATGCAGCACCCTGAGGCCAGCGAACTATTCTGCTTGTCACACAATCACATCCCAAGAACCGCCAGTGAGCAGGGAAATGACCCCAACACAAACCCCAAATTCCCAAGCTCTATCCATTACGGAAGGTAGGAAATGCTTTCCCCAACTCACCTCAAATTGAAGAGAAAATTTATAGTCGGAGTCTTTGGCCATATCCTTAATGTAGGCATCAAAGTCATCCAGTTGAACCGGGCTTTGCCAAACACAAAGAAAGGTAAGTTTTAACAATCTTGTCGATAGGCATTATATCCTGCTTAGCATCGTACTTCGCAATTATCTTTTACTTCTCAAAGGTTAGCACTCACTTTTATTTTTGGTTCAAGTTACCAGCCCATACACAGATATCAAACTTCCTTGAGATAGGAGAAATCTCTGGAATTTCACCTGGCTTTCACTCTAGCAGTATAATATTATACATACGCACACTCATATACATACACTCATACGTGTTGTTTCCAGAAAACTCTGGCACATGGAAAAGAACAGAGGATTAGATCCCAAAGACCTGTTTGAGTTGTGGTTTTATGTGATCCTGGAGAATTACCTGACTCTTCAGAGAGTCCACATTCTCACCTGTAAAATACTGTAGCTATTCCTACCTCACAAGGCTCACATGCAGTATATAAAGAACCCTGTGAGTTCAAACAGCTTTACAAGTCTAAGGAACTGTGCTGCTCACTACAGTCTCCCCAGAGCGGGGTCAGTGGGAAGAAGTGCTTGTCCAGAAAGCTCCTGGGGTCTCACTGGAGAGAGCCGTATTTAGAGGCCAGCACATCTAGAAAAGCATCAAAATGGCTCTGAGATACAATCAAGTAACATATCCAAGCTTATGTTTCTGCCTCTGTAGCAGAAGTTCTCACCTTTTTGGGAGAGGGAGGGTGAATAAGAATTAAGCTTTATTTCCTGCAATTTTCTGCTTACCCTCTGCTTATCTCTTCTACAGCCTACCTACACCCCCTGCTTCCTGGGGCTGCTCTCTGTGTCTGCAGGGGGCCAGACTCTGTTGTCTAACCCACGCCTTTCTACCTTGCCAGGAGCCATAGACTTGACCCTTCCCTTAGTCTTGTGGTATGTGATTCAGCTTATATCATCTATCTAGGTGCGGTCTTATGTCCTATTAGCAAACACATAGTATTTAATAGATATTCGTTTAAAGTTCCTGGTTAGCTAATCTGATAGGTTCGTGCATGCTAAGATTTTAGTAGATTTTAATGGGCATCATACCTCCCAGATAATACATTTAAACTCTAAGGATTTTACTTGATAATAATAACAATAATGACTCATTCATAAAACACATTACAGTTCCTGCATATTCACATATGTTATTACGCTTGGTTGACCCCTGAGATAGACATAAATGACATTAGCCCCATGCTCCAGATGAGAGAGCCACGGTGGAGAATTAAGTGAGTAATCCAACATCACGCAGCTACTAAGTGGTAAAACTGTAACTAGAACTCAGGGAGCTCAAAGCTTTTCCCACTTTAAGCTTATACCCTTTCACAAAAGAATTACCAAAGGTGGGGCTCCTGTCCTGGAGTGAACCCCATTAGAACTGCACTCTCAGGCTAGGGATGAGCGGCTCACACCTGTAATCCTAGCACGTTGGGAGGTGAAGGAAAGAGGATTGCTTGAGGTAATCCTCAAGGACTTCAAGATCAGTCTGAGCAAGAGTGAGACCCCTTCTCTACAAAAAACAGAAAAATTAGCCGGGCATGGTGGCGCACATCTGCTGTCCCAGCTACTTGGGAGGCTGAGACAGGAGGATCACTGGAGCCCAGGAGTCTGAGGTTGCAGTGAGCTATGATGATGCCACTATTTTCTAGCCCTAGTGGCAGAGCAAGACCCTGTCTCAAAATACAAACAAATAAACAAAAAACCACTGCACGCTCTGGCTGCAGACTTTGAGCAGTGTATGAACCTTAGTGTTGAACTTAACAACTCTAGTTTTCATCTTGTTACAGGAAAATGGGAGGCAAATTGGGAAAATATTTATGGGTTAGAAAAAGCAAAAGCAAGAAGCAGAGGGAAAAGAGAGACAAAGGAAGAGCCAGGAAATAGAAGAATGAGAAGAAGGACAATGAGAAGGAGGGGATGACAGGGAGGAGAGCAAGAAAGCTGGGAGGGAGAGAGATCAGCAGGATGAGACCTAGAGCGAGAGGGGGAAGGAGAAGTGGAGGACAAGAGTGACAGCATGAGGAAGACAGTGGCGCTAGGAGTGGGTAGCTGGGGACGTGGTGGTGGGGCATGTGGAGTGGTGAAGAGCAGGCAAAGAGAAAAGTGAGGGGAAATCCTCTCAAAAATTGGGTTCTAGAGAAGGAGGGAAAATTCAATGAGAAGAGGGAAGGAGGAAGCTGGTTTGATGTGAAGTTTTTTGGTTTATGGGTAGGTTCTACCAATTACTAAACTCTACAGAATCTTTTGTCCCTTTCTTACTTCTCCTTCTCATCTTTGCCTGGGTCTTGGAAGGAGCAAGCACTGATAGAGTCTCTCCTTTCTGTCCCGACACCCTGCTCTCTCGGTGCTCCGGTCTATGCCTCTCTAGCTCACTTACCAACCCAACCAATAGTTTTGGGTAACAAAGTTTTTCTGTTTCTGTCAAATCATCTCTTTCAGGTGACAGGACCTGGCCTCTATTTAGTCTCGTCTTGCCTCCCTTACATCAGTTGGTGTATGCAAGTGGGGTGCATACTCATTCAAAATCGACTTTGGAAAAATTATTCTGGATTCACGGGTGCCTTAAAATTATATGCTGCTCAAAGCTAACTGGAAATATTTTTTACATCGACTTTTCTTTTGGATTTTGTCATGGCTTATTCATGATTTTTTCCATTAGTATGGATGTCATAGACCTGGCTGGACACCATAATTGCTTCCTTGGACTAATTCACTAATGTTATATCTTGGGCAAGTATGAAGAACAAACCCTATTTATAGGAATGTTCCACTCTTCATATGCAGAGTTTTAACTATGAAAAGGTCTGGGCGTGATAATCTAATAGGCTTTTGAAATCGACTGATAGTTAATTTTTATCCAATAGAATCATAATTCTTCTGACTTAACAGTTCAGTAGACAAGTAAAGCCGTAGGCTAGCCACAGTAACTATCTTTTCTATTTATTATAAATGTTTCCCGAGATAGCATTATCAAAGTATTTATTATAAGATCAAATAGAGTAAATGCCTTTCCTTGCAATAAACACAGAATTTTGAAATACTAAAGGGTTTTTGAAACCCTTTGATGTGTCTAAATATTAGATTTTCATACACTGTATTTAGAATACCACACTTCCTCCTGCAAGACTTTCAGAACTCCTGACAGCCCATTCTTTCTCAGATTTCATATGGGAAGAATTATCCTTACTCTTGAAATGGTTTCTGTGATATATGTGTAAATGCACCAACACGCATGTGCTTAGCTGTCATAACATACATCTGCCTCTTTCTTAAGCATCCCTTCTATTTGAAGAGAAGCAGTCTTTTTGATTTGGAAAGTTAAGATCATTATGACAAACATCTTTTAAAACGAAATAGTAAGAAAAACTTACTTTGTCAGTTTCCTCTTCTTTAAACCATTTTTACTCCTGAGAATTAAGAAAAAAAAAAAAACCACAAATTTATCTGGGCAAAAAAATTGATTAACATAATAATTAAACTAGAAGAACTTTAAATAATTACATCAGGCACCTCAATTTTATTTAATTTTCATTAAACATACCTCAGGTTTATTTAATTACTTTTCCTTAAATGAGAAGATAATGTTAATAATTTCAGATTCATTTTTTAAAAACTCTATTAGATTGCAGGAACATACTTGCACCTTATATTTCACACTTGCTACAAACCAAGTTCTAGAAATGCAATGTCTAGCTACCGGTGATTAACTTGCTAAGGCAGTTTGTAAATATATAGAAGTATCTGTCTACCATCTGAAAACTCCAGGTTCTACAAGCAGGAAGGAAGAACTGGGGAATAAAAGGGAGAATGATGAGAGGATAGAATGTTGGCTTCTTAAAGGCTAAAATAAACTTTTCTAACACTTTCTCTGGGGATGTACATTTGTGCTATCAATGTGGACATATATCTTATATAATTCTACTATGGCATTGTTCTTATTCGATTCTGAGTTACTTTTTAAGCTATCTGAAGAACTGGACCTGTTACATGCTTGTTTTTAATTTATTTCTAGTCTGTAAGCTCAAGCACAGGAAATGCTAATGAATGTTTCGGTTGATCACGTTTCTTTACGGGGTCTTTAGGGTAATGGTTTTCATCTAGCAAGTAAGATGATAACTCACCTAACTTAGCTAATGCTAAGATGGTATCTGTTGAAGCACTTTGTTATTATATTAGTACTGTCTCATATAAATGATGAATATTGAAACATGACTGAGCATGTGAGATGATACTAACCATTTTTATAAGTAATTTTCCAAGATCTTTACATATTTTTGATGAAAGCACCCACGTTTTCAGAAAATAAACAGTCTATATAGTAAATAACCAGTTGTGAAATTAGAATTTTCATGTACCAAAATATTTATTTATATTCATTTATATTTAAAATTAGGAATATATAATTATATACCTCCACTCCTTGAAAGCTTTTAGCACAATGAAGCACTATATTTTCTGTGCCCTTAGGACACTTCGCAAATGGAGTATTTCTCATGCTGTGTGACCGTTGGTTGCATATCCGTCCCTGGCTAGACGTGACAGTGCTAGACTATCACTAACCCCCAGGGCTGAGCGCAGTTAATGAAACACATAGTGGGTGGGCAGTAAATGCTTATTTAATTGAGTTGGAACTAAACGTCTTTGCCATGTTACCTCACAATTTCAGTTAGTGATTCATTTAAGAATTCGATACTGGACTTGGGCTTGGGAAATCCTGCTGGGGAAATGAGACTTGTGGACGGGACTGTAATGCAGGTCAGGACACGAAGGGAAACGTCCACAAAGGCGAGCGGCGTTGGTGGTTTTCAGGTACTTTTTATTTCTTCCTGCTTCGAAGGGAGGACAATCCATTCAATAGTTCTCGTCTTATTTTTTTTCTCCCTCATCCTCTTTGTCTTCCATGCTTGGAATTTAGAGGGAATAAACATTGCAGCTTTTACCCTGCCTCTTTCTCATCCCCTCAGAAACATACTGTCAGGGTGGACATAGCTGTTTCATGTAGGCCTTTGGGAACCTAAAGAAATATCTATCTATCATTTTCTCTTCAGCTCCTGCGATGGGAATTTAGTCAGCTTTAGGGATCCCACGTTCACTCCGTGTGGTGAGAGCCAAGTACTTCAGTGCTTTAGAAAAGGAGGATGTCAGCAGAGACAGCTCGCAGCTCTGGCTAAGCCAGGAGGCTGCCAACACAAAAAATGCTTTCCCATCCAAACAGACTTTAAGGGAAATGAGGAAGAAACAAACGTATCTGAGAGGGTGACACTGAATAAATTCAGTGCTGAAATATTAAGCTGCTACTACTCAACAGCTGTGTAGAAACCTGATTCATGGCGGAGAGATACATTTTTTTTTTCTTTCCGTCTCATTCGTTAAGGAATGAACTTTCAATACAATGGTAAGATTCTGCCGTGTGTTTTGCACAACGTATTGTCACACACCGACTGCGGTAAGTGTGTGTCTTCGTGATTTGTGTGCAACGTTCACTGTTCCGTTGAGATTCTGCTGACCCCGAGGAGTTCCTGTATCCTGAGAACGTGGAACGTGACATGAGTGAATTATCAGACTCCACTGCAACATGGATAGAATTTTCCTACATTTTTAATTGCTGTGCTAATTCTAAGACTAAAACCAGGGGAAAGTTCATTTAAGTTAAGGCTTCGCTAGCAATTTTCACTTCAGCACATTACGGAAAGAGCTGGTGTGTGCGCATGTTTCAGTGAACATTTTGGGTGATGCGAGGGTATCGTCTTTTCATTGCAAAAGATTTTCCAAATAACCAATAAATAATACTCATCAGATATACAGTATATATGCATACGGGATGATGTACTTCCTTTAAGCTTTTTTCTTTTTCACTTATATTAGCTAAGGTTGAAAATCCTAATGACTTCAAGAAGTTAGGATGCATTCTTCATAAGTTCTTCATGGCTGTGACAGTCTTGGAAAGCCAGCCACACTGGATTCAATCCAAAGAAGAACATGAGGCAATGGCAAAGATGAGATTTATAACAATTAAAACGAAACAAAACAACTCTAATAGCTCTCCATTCCATAACTGCTGCTTTCTCTTTGCCAAGCTAAACAGAAACATCCCCAAATCTTAAAAAGGTCTGTAAGGTTATATCATTCTTCAAATAGAACACACAATAACCATGAGTAAAGCTGAGCATTTCAAGCACATGTTGCTTCATGCTTAAAATGCCAACTGTTTAGAACAGGCAGATGAATACCTGAGAACAACATGAGAATGATTATGGTAGGAAAAAAAAAGTTAACAACGCTGAGTCTAGATAGAGCTGGTTCAAGTAGGATGATTTCTTTCCACAGGAAACACATTCTGAGATCATTAAAGTCAGAAGTCCTTGCAGAACACAATCCTGACACTAACCTAACTGGGCTCTGGTGCTCCACACTCATTCTGCTACCACCCTGGGAAAAGATTCGAGCAACACTATGGGAGAGAGAAAGAGCCTCTGATTTCCACACAAACCACGAGCAGCGTCAGGAGGGTTTTAGAAAATGAACAGGAGCGTATCTTTCCCAGAAATCAACAGTTTAGAGAGAAGTTGGGCAGTGTGTTAGGAAATGCGTGTGTTGGGGGAGGATGGCCGTTATTTGTGGTAGGTGAAATAGGAAGACAACACATCTGAAGGAGGATTAAAAATGACTGTTTAGCAAATGAAAGCAGGAGAAAATATCCACGTTATTAGATGAGGCAAACAGTCGGGAATGTGAGTGGGTGTGTGAGTACGAGCTGTTCTTGACTGAGCAGGGGGGCCATGAATTTGACTTTTGTATCTGGCACTGCACAAGCCCAGGGCTGAGAAGGCAGTTTATATCCAGTGTGTTTTCACTGGTTGAGATGTGTGAAATTTACTGAAAGTGGCAGAAAGCATGGGGACCTGTGCTTTGCCTTCTCTTCTCACCTGCAGAGAACAGTTTACTGTCTCATGACGATTCTTCTAAAAATCTCTGAAGGGGTTTTTCCCCCTAACCTGGGCCTCGTGCTATTTGATCAGTACTGTAAGTAGGAGACCTTGAAGGGGTTGTCAAAATTAGAAGATACGTTCATCAGTGGGACCTATTACGAAAGACGTGCAAATAAGCACAGGCCTACCTGATAGAAGCTTAAAATTGAACTGTGGCAAATAAGAAAGTCTGCGAGAATTAAGCAGGGAAAGGAATGTAACATTATTATATATATCCTTCTTTCATTTTAATTG
>NW_012153951.1:5072972-5076533 GCF_000956105.1 Propithecus coquereli
ACTCTTTGCAGGATTGTGGGGGAGAATTCAATAAGAGAATTATACAAAGAGGCTTGTACATTGTCAGCTGTTCAATATTCATTGAGTTAACATTGTTATAAAAACTGTGTATTATTATCAAATACAGAGTACTGTATAGACTCTGGGTTCTCAACATTGATGCATTTCTACCTTCTTGGAAATATAGCGCTCTCTAGTGGAGGAAGATGGCAAGGAAAATGGAAAGTGTCATTTAAAAGATGAGACGCCAATGGATTGACTCAATGAAGAAACAAATGACTCGTAATAAATGGAAGAAAACCTTGCCTAGGACATCATAAGAAGAAAATGTGATTGAGAAAACGTTATAGTTATCATCTTAACATCATTAACTGCTTCAATTTGCTTCAATGCATGATTAACAATTTTAGATGCTGCCAAACATATAAAATAATTAACAAGAAATTTTCCTTTTAGTTTATTTCTTGTAAGCTGACTTTTAAAGACTTTGTGTTAGATAAACAGTAAAAAAATAAATCACTTACCAAGGATTAATATAAAATGCCAAAAGATAATCAGTCCAAAGACATGAGGGTAGCAGGGTTAAGAAAGCAAATATACTCCTACGCCTGTGAGCATTAATAGATAACAGATGTAAAGATGAAAAAGTGGCAAGAGTTAGTAATATAAACTGTGAACAGATATCAGTAAATTACCTTCCAGGATCAATTAATATGACAAGCCCCTTAATTACAACTAAGTATTATTCCGTTCTGTGAAATTTAAATGTGAAGGCTTAAGTGCTATAATGTTTACAGAATCAGTTTTTATTCACACAAGAACTTATTATAATCAGATATATTTCTTTCAACCTATTTTGTGTCAATTAGTCTGCTATTAGATGATTACATTGTGTATTCAGTTAAATGAGGCTGTTAAATGCCTCATTAAGAGTTACCTCAAGTCTTATTCTTGGATATCATTCTTCCAATGTTTAAGTCTATTTTAAGAAACCTCTATAACATCATTTGATAGCTAAACAGCAGCACGTGTAAGAAAATATAAACGGTCAGTTTACATGTACTGATTCTGGTGAAGACTAAACTTTTAAAACATTCTTTTAAAGTTGCACTACTAGGTGTGACTTTCTATATTATTTTTAATTACTACATAATTTCTAAAACCAACGCTTACAACAGAGGTATGGTATGATAGTCAGGTATCATTCGTTCAAGATTGGTAGCTCATCAACTGCTTAGTATGTAGTCTCACTGATACTCAGCTAAGCTGGAGCAAAATTATTTGGTTTCACTTTAATTCCAATTCAGACTGTTGATTTAAAATGCTTGGTTTGAATCCAATTTCAGATATTCAAAGCATTTGTCAAATAGAACATCCATTAATACAGATTTAAAAATATCCTGTGGCTGCATCTGTAGTTATTCTGAGAATTAGGGGAAAAAATACTGTCACCTTGTCACTTCAGTTACTACAAGTCCTCACCGAGATATCTATTCTCAGTCATCCAGGAAATGCTAGAGTTGGCAAAATTGTCTTTGCCAAGAGCTGTAGGAGAATTTGCTTGATTTTATAGAAAGATCCTGCAGTGAATTTTCTTTTGTCTCACTTCTCCCAGAACTGGTCTCCCATAAATCCTATAAATCACGACTGGCTATGAAGTTAGTTAACCCAGAGCTCTCATGAGTCACAAGTGCCTATAATCAGATCAGTTGCTAGTTGGGCCACTCATCACTGCCCCAGGACTAGCCATTTTCAAGGGTGTACCACGTAAGAATCAAGTATCAGTGAGTTAGTCTCTTAATTTTAGAAAGCGTGCTAATATATTTGAATAAAGCAAATAATGTTTCCTATCTTTTCACCATCAAGAGTTTATGAGTTTCTCTTTCTTCACAGTTGGATTAATTGTATTTTAGTAGCAGAATTTAAGATTAACCATTTTAGGGGATTAGAAAACAGAAAAAAAAAAACAAACAAAAAAAATCGCCTACGAAGGATTAATATGAAATGCATATATTTAAATGTACTATGCATGGTTGCTTGCGAAAGAAACAAACTAGATCATGTAAGTGATGCTAGCTTCATGTTAAATGTTAACTTAATTAGTCATTTTGTTGAGTATTGATTGAGCTGGATAGGATTGTTAATTCTCGTGTATCACTGTTAGGAATAATGTCAACCAATTTAATCTTTTGACAATGTTTTTTTAATTCCCTGAACACCTCCTCCCTCTAGGTCCTTAATACGCTGGCATAAAAAAAAAACAAAAACAAGGCCATGTTTTCCTCCCTGGCTTTGATATTTATTTACCTGTAAGTATGAGAGCTGAGAGCCCCAAGCTGTATACTTTATCCTAATTTTTGAACAGAAGTGGTGGCTCACACCACCAGGCACTGATATGTGAGTTTTAGATGGAGATGCTGCTCTGTCTCACGCTGCTTCATTGGAGTCTCTCTTTGTGCCTTTAGCCACCACTTGCTCAGTGTGGCCCCTGCATTTAAGCCCTTCTTCAGCACAGTAACCGGCTCCTCGCATGCCTGCTTTGGTTCTTGTTTAATATAGCACATACAGAGCAGACTACGACACTTTCTCTACGTCAGAATTAAGCTTATATAAACCATTATATTCTGTCAAGATTTACCCATCGAAAAACTACTGTTGCTGAAATTATCAAAGAATAATCAGACAAAACCATTTATCCCCAAAAGATAGTAAAGTTCAATCTGGAGCACACATAGTATAGCTAAGCCATTCAGAGGCTTGTTCCGAAACAATACTCACCAGTTGTATGGAAGCTTTCCATCCCGCTCTAAAGATGCAAAATTAACAAATGTACCTGCTCCGCACTCCCTGTGTGGAAGGAACCACAAAATCAAGGTTACTGCTTGACAGAGCACTCTTTGCCTTGACATAAAGTAAAGAGAGTCTTTACTGGCTTATCATACAGCATTTAATTTTTATTTCAGCATATTAGGGGGGTACAAATGTTTAGGTTACGTATATTGCCTTTGCCCCACCCAAGTCAGAGCTTCAAGTGTGTCCATCCCCCAGATGGTCCGCACCACGCCCGTTAGCTGTGTATATACCCATTCCCTTAAATTTTTAAAAAAGCTAATATGAATACAAGTCCTATATGTTCCTCTTTTGTATACAGTGCAAAACA
This sequence comes from Propithecus coquereli, assembly GCF_000956105.1. Lineage (NCBI taxonomy): Eukaryota > Metazoa > Chordata > Mammalia > Primates > Indriidae > Propithecus > Propithecus coquereli. The sequence goes on from NW_012153951.1 coordinate 5,076,133, forward strand.
AAAAGATAAAACAAAATGAAACAATCTTGTGCAAAGTTGCAAATCAAGTTACTCAAGGCCAAAAGGATTCAGTTCACAATCCTTTCCAAAGGGCATTCATGATCCTAAAATAAATCTTTGAACTATGAGGGATATAATATTTTTTACAATGCCTTCAACAGTAAGATATAGAAACTCTCCTAGATAAACAGGATTTTCCATTTTTAGCAAAATTTCTTTGTGGGATTTTGTTTCATAGCATTTCGATGTTCTGTCTATGATAGTGGATCAAGTTATATTGTTTACTTCCTCCAAAATCTTTCTCTCATATTTTGAGGCCCATATTATTTATTACTTGAGATAAAAGAGTGGTATGTATTGAGATAGGTTGGCTTCTGCCATGCCTCTTATCCACAATGTTG
>NW_012153951.1:5077928-5080182 GCF_000956105.1 Propithecus coquereli
AGGATCTCACTCTTGCTTAGGCTGGCCTCAAGCGATTCTCCCACTTTGGCCTCCCAAAGTGGTAGGGTTATAGGAGTGAGCCACCACGCCTGGCCTATCATCTCTTCTTGGTACACATTGTTTCCCTGCTTCCTGGCCGCCACACTCTCTTAGTTTTCCTTCTACTCCACTGGCTGCCTCTTCTTAGTCTCTTGTTATTTTCTTTTCTCCCCAAAAACCTTAATATTGGATTATTGCAGTGCTTAATCCGGGGCTCTCTTCTCTTACTTACGTTTACTCCCTGAACGTCATCCAGTCCGTAGGTTTAATACAATTTATTATATGTGCAAACAACTCTCACATTTATATCCTCAGCCAGGACTTCTCTCCCAAATCCTGGACTTTCGTGTTCAGCTGCCTACTCCACACCTGCCCTTGCCAGTCACCTCAGACTTAACCTTTCCGAAACTGAAGACTTGACGTTCCCCCAACTCTGAAATCTTTCCACCTGGAATCCTCTCTCAGCTGATGGTAACTCTTGACTCCTTTATTCATTTCCAGTCCACATCCAGTTTGTTAGCAAATCCTATTGCCCTTATTTTGGAAATATATCCAGAATCTGATGGTTTCTCCCTGCTTTCATTGCACTACTCTGGACTGAACGCCACCATCTCTTGCCTGGATCACTGTCACAGCTCCCCTAGGTGAGGTGCTTGCTTTCGTCCTTGCGTGTTTTCTGCATAAAAGTCAGAATGACAGTGTTCAAATACAGGTCAGATGGTGTCAATTTTCTTCCCCAAGCCCGGCAATGGTTGCCTGTTTTATTCAGAGTAAAAGCCAACATCCTTCTAATGGCTTCTGAAGCCCTTCATCTGCCATCTCCTGCCGTTTTTCCCTTCTTTGCTTTAGCCATACCCATCTCTCTGCTATGCATTGAGCATGAGAGTCCTGCTCCTGCCCCAAGGCCTTTACACGTGCTTTTCTCACTACTGGGCACACTCTTGCTGCAGATAACACGTGGCTGCCTCCCCGACATACTTCAAGTCTTTGTGCAAATGTCGCCTTCTCAGTGAAACTCACCCACCTCCCAGGGCTTCTCTCTCCCTATTGGTACTGCTCATCTCCCTTAATCAGCTGTTTTATTTTTTCACATGGCCTGCTAATACACCATGCAATCTCTTTCCATATACATTTATTGATCACTTCCCCTTCCCCCCACTAGAATACAACCTCCGTGAAGGCACATATTTTTCTGCGTTTCATATAAAGCCATATCCCAAATACCTGATGAAGTCTGACACACAGCAGGTGTGGTGTCAAAATTTGTTAAATGAATCAATGAAGTTTCAGTGCCCTGCACAAACTCACACAGGTTGTAAATCAAGATTTAATCTCAAGGGGTGTAATATCGGAGCTCTCCATTCTAGCCACAGTGCAACACCACCTCCCTATTCTTCTAAGATTTATTCAAATGCCAACCTTCAAGAAGCTGATTTGCACATTCACAATTAATCTTTCATCTCCACTTTCATGGCATCCTATTTTTATCTCCTTTATGGTACAGGTCAGCTTATGCCTTTAAATATATCTATTCATGTACATATCTCCAGCTAGGTGAAAGTTCCAGTGGACAGCTCTGATGTCAGATTTTTCTTTGGATATGCCATATAAGGCACTGATTAAATTGTTATTGGTTGGATAAATTTATTTATAAATATGCAACTGATAGAACTCTGGAAAAGGAGAAGGATGTTGCTTTACAATTCAGTAGGCTAGTATCAGGAAAATATAAATTTGAACCAAATTTCCCAAACCCAGTAATATTCAAATAAGCAGCAGTTTCTTAAGAGAATCGATGAATTGTTCTGAAAATATACCACAGAAAATACTTGAGAATGTGTTCTGATAGCAATGTATCAAGGGTAAAAGGAATAGTGAAACACTTAAATCATAAATCAAAAGGCTTTTCTAACTACGAGAAAAATTAAATTGCCTGCAACTCTATGTAATAGGAACTAAAGTAATAGGGGATCTAATGGACCGAATCATAAACTTAACAGATATTTTTTTTTATAAAACAGCTTAAAGAAACTAATGAGAGGATTTTTTTGCCCTGTTTGTTCTTGTAGTCTCCATTTTTATTAAATCATACCGAACAGGCGTAGATATTTCTTTTATTACAAATAGGCCTGAAAGTTCTCCAATGTGATGGATCCCTATGTATGGGATACTTAAATTGCCAAGATTGGTAGCAAGAAATTTGGCTTTGTGTAAA
>NW_012153951.1:5081976-5082569 GCF_000956105.1 Propithecus coquereli
GGGGAGTCAAAAGTTATATGTGGATTTTTGATGGCAATAGGAGTCAGTACCTCTAACCCCTCATTGCTCCAGTGTCCACTATATACTTAAAAAACATTAAAGGATATAGAAATGAGAGATAATTAAAACATTTTTCAGGTCCATTTTGGTCCTCTCTTTTGAAAAAACAAAAATTAAAAACAGAAAACCAAAATAAAAACACAAAAAGTCCATTCCAGTCTTCACTAAATGTAACAGCTAAATATATGACTAATTGAAAATGAAAAGGAACCCAGTAAAGGGATAATGTGACAGTAAGCGTGGCTCTACAGGGGGGTCTTCACAGGGGATCTCAGATCGCAGAATCGGACTAGGTGTGACACATATAATGCAACTCAGAAAAAGAATAAAAAAACAAACAGCATCGTTCCAGACTGTTTACTAATTTCTAATGTTCCCATGTATACTTTCTGCTGATATGGAAACTTTCTTGTTTTGACCCAGTAATCTAGTATTGCCACGATTTGATCAGTGACAGATGAAGGCAAAGGCTAGAATAGATGAAACTGAATGGTGAGGGTACTGTGCCTAGTACTGAAGATGAGGATGACGCG
>NW_012153951.1:5087273-5089195 GCF_000956105.1 Propithecus coquereli
TCCCTTATCTAATCTTCTGTTGCCCTTGACTATTTCCTATTTAATCTATGTCAGTCAAGTCCTGATTTTACTAGATCCTACTAGATTCTTTAAGAACAGGAAGTATATGGTTATACATTGCTTTGTTTTCATCTTGAACTAGCCACCTGTAGATATTCCATAAATCTTGTCTATTGACTGATTTAAAACATGAGTTAAGGTTCATCAACCAGAAGAGCAGAATTCAAGCATCAGGCAAGACCAGACACACTGGGGTAGAATTTTTATGTTCTCTGCCATTTTTATGAATATCATGTTGATAAAATCATCAAATTTCTGTGGCAGAGTCAAAGACTGTTGTGAATTATAATATCAGCTCTCAGTGGTCCAAGGAACATGATATACATACTAGAGTAGGGGTTTCTTTTGGTCTGGCTGAGATGTGGGTTTAAGTGAAAATAAGATTCTCAGGAAAATCCCCTCAAAATCTGGGGCCTCTAAGAGCCATGCAACAGATTTTTCTTTTCAGGTGGAATATGGGGCAATAAATTACTCTAAGGTCACTGCACCTATTATCACTACACTCTTTTCTGAAAGACATATGCATATCAGCTCTGTAGGTCAATGAGTAGCTTACAAAAATCACCTGCTTGAGGACTGTTTGGGATCCTTGTGATAGGTGTATTTCCCTACATAAGCCAGGCAGAAATTTCATTCTGGTATCACAAAGAAAGCTATTATAAGCTTTCATAAGTGAAAGTATAATTGCATTGGGAGAGTCTTATAGTTAAATTTTACTACTCAAGACAAGTGTCTTAGGGACTATATTAAAATGTAAGAATTGGAATGTGAATTGTCCAACACAGCCACTAGCCACATATAGCTACTGAACACTTGAAATGTGGCTTGTCCAAATTGAAATGTAGAATATAGACTGAATTTTGAAGACTTTGTATAAGAAAAGAATAAAGTATCCCATTAATAATTCTTTATATTGATCACATGTTGGAATAATGCTACTTTGTATATATTTGGTTAAATAAAGTATATTGAACTCAATTTTACCTGTTTATTTTTACTACTTTTTAATGTGTCTACTAGAAAATCTAAAATTACATATATGGCTCTCATCATATTTCAATAGGATAGCACTGGGTTAGAACATTTCTTCTTGCTGGCAGAGCAGAAGCTGGAAATGGTTGGCAGAAGCTGGTTGGAGCAGCCCAACATCTCATGAGAAGGCAAGGTGAGCTCGGCTCCTCAGCCTAGGATGCTTTAGATGATTCACGTTCCCAATCCTCAGGCACAGGACCAAAACTGGGAAATGGCTAAATATTGTTTAGGCAATTGCATATGACGTGGAATACGATGGCGTGCAGATGCTTTTTGATCGGTCTCTGTCTTTGCTATGGGATGAATTATGTCCCCCCAAAAGCCATATGTTGAAGCTCTACCCCTCAGTACCTCAGAATGTGACTGTATTTTGAAATAGGGCCTTGCCAGAGGTGATTAAGTTAAAATGAGGGTGTCGGAGTGAGTGCTAATCCAATCAGACTGATGTCCTTATAGGAGGGGGAAATTTGGACACACAAAGAGATGCATATGCACAAAGAAAAGACCAGCTGGGGACACAGTTAAAAGGCAGTCATTTGCAAGTCTCAGGAGAAACTAACCCTGCCGACACCTTGACCTTGGGCTTCTACCCTCCAGAACAGTGAGAAAATAAATTTCTGTTGTTTAAATCACCCAGTCCATGGTATTTTGCTATGACAGCCCTAGAAAACTAATACAGTGTCTTACTATTCAAACTATCAAATATGGTCTAGCTCTGTGGTCCCCAACCCCCTGGCCACAGACTGGTACTGGTCCGCAATACGTTAGGGACTGGGTGGCAGAGGTCTGTGGAAGAATTGTCTTCCATGAATCTCAGGGAACGGGAGTGG